>NW_025401041.1:3335726-3473956 GCF_015345945.1 Tribolium madens
AACAGTTTGAAATAGTTTTTTTTAATAATAAAAAATTGTTTATTTTCTCATTTTAATCAAATGTTTGAAATTTTGATTTTTTATTTTCGATATCAAAGATTTTAGAATTTGTTTACTTTTCATGTATATTTCTATGTAACTGCATAAAAATATAAATATTTTCCTCTTCCTTTAACACAATTTTCTGCGTTTTTATGACGCTGCAATTCAGAACTTCGATTTCCCACACATAAAGCATCTTCGTACATTCTCGCCTTAAGCTATCGAGTCAACCTCTAACAAAGCCGGAAAATTCTTCTTTCCAAGGATATTACGCGTATGCAAAGGAAATTTGCTTTAAAGAACTTGAACAGCGACTTAAACTTGTTTAATTTTATGCAAAAACGCCCGAATTGAACCAGAATAAACGCCGTTTTAATTTCAGGCGCCATTAGGTTGAAAAAACTAGTCCATAAATATTTGCATGCGTGTGTCGCATGCGGGTCGTTTGTTTTCGATTAGAGCCCTTTTTGTCCGGAAATAGGTCACCCGGAATTATAACTATTACATAATTAGAAGATTTGATTGAAAGAGAATTTGGGTAATGAGCGGGCTAAGTTGAAAGTACCACAATGGGTAGTTTTAGGCCACAACAATGGCCGCTTGGTTACAAACGGATTGCTTAGTGAAAAATGATTGAGCTTAATGCGAGAATAGAAGAGACCAGCTTTGTGGGAAATTTTAGACTGATATTCTATGCACTTTGTGTTAAATGAGAGACTGTTATTATATTTATTCCGTGATTAGAATGGAAGAGAATGAGTAATTTGTCTTCGGTTCGCAGAAGTAGAAAACATGAGCTGAGTTTTGCTTTCGATTGTTTTCAAGGCTTCGGACTATTGTTTCGTATAATTAATTTGTTGTTTTAACGGAACGATGAAATATTCCAATTGGAAGACAATAAGGGAAAGTGATGTTTGCGGCATTGAGAGAATTTCTCGAACAGATAAATTTTTGTGTTCTTTAAATTGGAAACAAAAAATAAATTATCTTATTACTAACTGAAACCCTTAGAGACAAGATATTTTAATACATTGTCTCATTTTATTTTATTATAAAGTAAATTCATTTATGCAGGAACGCAAAAAATGTCTATTTTTAACTTGACTGAAGCAATTAATTTTTTACTCCCATATGGATACAAATTGCAAAGATCCAAACGGTGGCAAAGTTAATTGGTTGACTGAAAATACAACATTTTTTCAAAAAAACTACTTTTTCAGGCGATTGTGTTCATTGTTTTCTTCCCCTGAATTTTTTATCATTATTTTATCGTTATTTCAGTTAGAACCTTTCTTGTGTCATTTCTGTCCATTTTTTGATAGTGATCCGAACATCAATTCGGATTTTAAGCGGACTTTTCGGTCAGTAATAGGGGTTTAACAGCCGGTCGTAAACCATAAACAGCTTTACAGAACAACCAATTCTGTTGAACGTATTGAAAATTGAAAAGGACAATTATTACCTCGCATAAAGCCAAATATGTTAAGAGTCGAGATCAATTTACTCTTTCAATTTAATGAATTGAATTCGTGGCTATTTTTGAAAAAAAAATAAATTGCAGTGTAAATTAATTAAAACTAATGGCAGATGCGCATTTGTTGTTTTTTTTTTTAATGTAATTTTTGAATTGAGAGCGAAGTAGAAGATGAATGGATGTTTGTTTAATTTGAAGTCAATGGATTGGATGAAATGTGATTCAAAATGTCATTTGTGTTGGAGACGAGTCTAATGCAAAATTGATTTAATTTGTTCCGATTCGGTCCATTTAAGTGATTGGGACAATAAAACAAAGATGGAAATGGCTCAACATTTAATTACTCATTTAGCAAAAAATAATTCAATTCGAAAAATTAATCAAGATTCAGCTTCGCAACTTGTACAAAAATGTTTCACATTTTGCCGTCAGTATTTGTTATAAATAAATTTATTTACGTAATACCATCCTAAATAAACACAACATAATAACATAATGTTATTATTAGATTTAATCTGATTATTTTCCTATGTTGTTTAATATTCAAATAGACTTTGTTTTAGGTATTAGGTTTATAAAAATTTATATACAAACTGCGCCAGAACTTGCGCTCAGAAAAAAATGCTATGTGAAAGTTTAAATTTTGCAGTTTGAAAAAATAATTTTACAAGTTTTTACAAGAGGAAACAAGGAAGCTGTATCCTAAATTGTAATTCTGTTTAGTGTTATTTGGGCTTTTAGTGGCAAAATTTTTCTACTTTTACTAAATAATTATAAGAAAAAACATATGCAAAATCTTTAAATTACATAAAAAAATGTCAAATGTCAAAAAATAAATCTCAAAATTTGTTGTAGAATTTTTTAAACATTTTTTCCATTTCTGGTATCTGGTATCTTACTTGAAACTTTTCTCTGAGGCGCGAGTTCTGACACATCCTGTATAAATAGTTTTGGTTAAAATAAACAGTGTGTTTTAATGATTATTAATTTAATTAATTAATTTTTAATAAATTTTAATTATTACCTACACTGTGTAACTTTAAAAATCCAACATCTTGTCAAAACATTCAAAAATATGTCAAATATAAAGTGTGATTATAAAGTATGGAACTTAAGCGTTTTTTTCGCCTCCAGAAAATAATAATTAAAAAAATCAAGGTAATATAAAAAATGTGATCGTATTTTGAGAACGAAATTTTGATTCGTTTTTACTTATGTTCATTTTTTTAAATTAAATATCAAATAGATACTTGTAATCTTTAGATCATAACCTTCATGAGAAAAAATGTATTATAATGGATTGCCATCTAAAAAAAATTAAAAAATTGTAAAACTCAAAAAGAAAAAAAAAATTCGATTAAACATTACATTTTTATAGTACTTTATGATTCATCAATTAGTTTTTCCAAAAAAATAAATAGTTTATGCAAAAAACGTTTGGTTCCATACTTTTTATACATCTAGATAAAACTTTTTTAAAAACTGGTTTCTCCAAATAATACGCATCTAAATGCCACTAAGTGTGTTAATATTGGTCAAGAAAACCGCCAAACGATCAGTATATTCGTTTTTAAGGTTTATTTACTTTGTAAAAAGGCTTTGTATTTGTCGACAAGTTCGTCGTGGCTCCTCTTAAGCTTTGCATTTTTCCCTCTCGATGATTTGCTTTTCGTCGCCTCAATTTTAGTTTTTCTTTTTTTCTATGAATAACAAAACCATCAGACAATACAAAGCGTGTGAGAGAAAAGTTTAGTGGGAAAAAGTTTCGGTCCGGAATCGGACGAGATATATCAATGTTACATCACGCCGATGTGAAGAAAATTTATTTTTTAAGAGTAATTTATCAAAGCTCTTCCTTGACGGGACAGTTGAAATAACCCGTGCCATACTCCGAAAGCTTTGCTCGAAGCTTTTTTCTTTGCCTGAGATGGATTTAAGCGAAAAGTGTGTCAATCCTAATAACGAATGGCAGTGGTTGGAATGTTTCGAAATCAGCACATGTCAAACTAAAAAAATGGGAAAAATCGCTACATGACAGCTTTCCCGAAATTATTTTCCAACTAAAAATAAAAAGAAAGTTTTAATCAAAAATATAATATTTTATATTCAGCACTTTGAAATATATAGTTTAATGAAATAATTACGTTTTCATGTCATTTAAAAACAGGCAATAAAAACAAATGCACTTTTATTCGAATAATAACTATTTTGTGCTCTCTAATTAGCTCAAAAAATCCAAAGCTTTTATTAAAATTATTTCTGCTTTTTGTTTTAAAACAAAAATTATATAATCATTCCATTGAATTTATTTAAAAAACTAAATTTTTTGACAAGATTTGCTCGAGTAGAATAATAAAGCGCGGCTTTTGCATTGCCTAAAACTTCCTAATATAAAATGATGTTTATATACGTCATGATCATAAAATTTTTATCTTTTTGGCATTTTCTAAACTCCAATTACCGCCGACAAAAACAACAAAAGACTCGCCTTTGCAAATTGAAAAAAAGCACCAAGTTATAGATTATCTCGACCTGGCTTACGTGAAAAACTTTTGAAAAAAAAAACGCCGTAAAATCGCCGAAAACTTGAGCAAAAGTGCTGCTGCAACGGAAAACTTTGCTTTCGCATTTAATGTCGCAGATTTACAACTTTACTAAGATAACTCCTTTTTATATTTCTAATAAAATAAGTTACTGAGGGGGATAGGTAAAAGAAAAAGGTGCGATTGTTTTTGAAGGAAAATACATCAAACACATGTTTTTCCAGTCTTGGAACACTAATAATATTATCATTAACACAAAACTAACTAAAAATTTTTAATGTATTATTATTATTACTTCATCATTATTTTTCCGAACAAAAATTTTTGTTGTAAGTTTCGTTTCTCCTGGAAATAATTCGTTCGTTAAACAAGAATCTCCTATAAAATCCATATTGAAACAAGCCCCATCATTATCTCGTTAGCTAATCTCATCCAAAATCTTAATTTTACAAGATTATCAAAATTACAAGCTTGCATAAAAATTTCAAGCCCAAGTTTCCAATCCAACAACGTTTTAATAAAACCTCAGCATGTTTTTAACTGTTTGTCGTAAAAGTCGTACAGCATTTTTTTTTAGGGTCGATAGCCAACAAGTGGAGGACATCGATCAGCCCACTTTACACCGCCAGAAACGATTAACGGTGAGTGATTTTGTTAATTGGCGTAGTTTTGTCTCTGTCTTAATTTCGTATTCGATACGGAAACGTGTTGTAGTTTTATTGGAGCAATCCGTCTTGTGCTTTATTTGATTTTTCGACCACGAAATTAATTGGCCGAGGCGGAGCCGAGTCAATAAATTGTCTCTGTTGTACAAATCTGATTTGCATTAAGAGAGGAGCTTGGGGCGTGTTTTTTCTGACGTGTGTTTCCTATTCGACGATACCTTATCGAACTTTCGGCGAGAATGTTCAAAGTACAGATAACCGAACTTTACGCAAACTTCTCACAATTATTCAATAGACTGATAAAGCTCTCAAGTACCTCAATCGATTATTTCATTTTCGACATACTTATCAGAAATTCGAAAGTTTACAGTTTGAGTCATTCTCATAATTTTTAATCATTAATATTTGTTTCACATAGAAATATGAAATAACATGAAAATAAATTTGTTTATGTTCGATGTTGTTTAATATTTAAATCTATCAGGTTTTGCGTTTTGAGTTAAATAACATTTATGCATAAACTATAAAGTGCACTTAAATAAATTCGATCAAATTTTTTTCACAACTGTCGAAATAGCTTTTATCAAAAATTGAATTAAAAACTTGCATTAGTTTTATTTAGTTGAGAGTGGCTGTGGGATTTTTTGTGTCATCTGAGATGAATAGAAATTCCTGCTTAGAAAACAGGATTAAAATTTAATGACGGCAAGATGCTGCAATAAGAGAAAAGCAACGTTTAAACAGTGCTGAAGACGAAAAACGTTAAGTTTAGATGCAAATTGTAATTAAACGTGGAGATGTACAAATTAGTTTTTGGAATAAGTGGGACAAAAGTCAGGAGAATTGTTGAATTCGTGGGTAATTATTAATACAAAGTGTTAAAACAAGATTGTAAAATACAGAATGTCCGGAAAGTCGCATACCTCCTTGGGTAGTAAAAATTCTATCTGTCAAAGAATATTGACATTTATTTTTTGACGTTGGACATTTTTTTATGTTTATTTAACGATAATGATGATTATGTATACAGTATGTTCTCGGATTGAGTTTACAAGAGGAAAAAATTTTTTATCTTTGATTTTTCGACGAAACTGCAAAGGAAAAAAAGTTTTTGCTTTACTTGAAACCAGCAAATCTGTAATTGAAAATTCATTATTCTTACTCAGTAGAAAGAAAAATTCATTTTTCTCTTGAGTTTGGACTTTTTTAAATTCCTCTCTGCTTTTTAAGTCTTATCACATTGGCGGTTTTAATTATTTAACAGCTATATGTCACTTTGACAATTAACTTATTAATTAAATAAGGATAGTTCTTGTTAAAAATGACGTTAAAGCTGTTTCTTTGAGTTGCTGTTTATTAAAATTATGTTTTTGACAAACATTTTTGTTACTTAACTTGCGTGAACTCATTTGTCAAATTGACATCATTGTCAAAATAATAAAACCGCCAATGTGATGGGACTTAAAAAGCAGAGAAAAATTATTGAAGCAAGTCCAAAATCAAAAGAAAAATGAACTTTTCTTTCTACTGAGTTAGAATAATGGCGTAATAATTTTGGTGTAAAATCAAAGATAGTTTTTTTTTCCTTTTGTAAACACAATCCGGGGACATACTGTATGTTTTTTTAATAATTATTTAGTAAAATTACAAAAATTTTGCCAATAAAAACCACAAAAAACACTTTTTATGTCTATTTAATGATACTGATGATCTTGTATAATTATGTTTTTTTATAATTATGTAGTAAAGGTTCAAAAATTNTATAATTATGTAGTAAAGGTTCAAAAATTTTGCTAATAAAAGCCACAAATAACATTAAACAGAGTAATAATTTAGAATACAGCTTCCTTGTTTCTTCTTCTAATAGCTTATAGCAAAAAAACTTGGAAAAATATTTTTCCAACTGATATTTTTATAGATGGATTTTTTTACATTTTTCTTGTTGTCAAGAGCATCGCCCGATATTGTGTTACGGAGGTGCGCGATTTTTCGGACACCTGTATATAAGGAGGCAATAGTATGGACCAAAGTAAATAAAAAAGTTTTGATAAACATGGGTTCGCAAAGTAACGGTTTCGGAGATATCGAATGTGAAAATTTTTAGAATTGTTATTAGAAGGTTTTCTTTCTTGTTTGAGCAGATTGCAAATAAATGTTTTAAAAAAACAAATAATCTTTAATATCTCTGAAACCGTTACCTAGCGGACCCATGTTTATTAAGACTTTTTTATTTGTTTTGATCCATACTACACTACTCCAAAAAATTAAAGGATCAAAAATTTTTGTAGATTTTTTGGTGATTTTTGTTAGGCTGCAACTCGTCGAAAAATGGTCGTATCTAGATTAAAAAAAAAACATTTTAAAGCTTTAAGTTTTTAGTTTTGAGATCTGGCAATTTTTTTTTCTGTGCACGCAATGCTAAGTAATAGAGCGAGAAAAAAAAATTCAAAATATTTTTGATTTTGTTTCAACAATTAAGTCGCATTGTTTCCTGAATGTTTAAACAAATTTTCAAAAAAAAATCTTTTAATTTTTTTTTATTTTTAATAAATTTTTTGGAGTAGCGTATTACCTCCTAAAACATTTTTCAATATTTTTTTTTAACAACCTGTATGTAGTGTTTGGGTAATTAAAAACAAATAAAAACTTGCTTAAAAAACTTAACATTATGTTTGATTGCGCTTACGTTTTTTAAATTAATAAATAAATTATAAATTTGTATATAAATCCTGGTAATTCAGCAAGGTGTAAATGCAATTTTGAAAATCCTATTGAAATATGATTTTGTTGGGTCAAAGCAGCTCTCTTTGAGCAAACAAATGTCCCTAAATTGATCGTCTTTCACCGTTTTAAACTCGAATTACCGCAAACGAACTATAAATTCGTCAGAGGTCAGCTCCCGACCTGGGATCCTAATCATGTGTTAACGCGACATTAGGATTATCTGCAAATGGCAGATTCTGGTTGCTTGTACAACCTAAGCGGTCATGAATCACAGGTGTAATGGCTGCGATTAAAAAGTGAATAAAAGAAAATTAGAATCGGGAGTCAGTAAACCAAAATTTCAATCATCGATCAAATCATTTCCAAGTCATTAATCGTTTTAAAGCAAATGATCGACTTTATCAATTTTCTGGTATTGATCGGTTTTTCCGAGGAAAATACACAAAGAAAACCATAATAACAGACGAAAAAATAACATATGTATTTTATATGGTGGCGTATTTGGATCAAAAGAGTGAGCTAAGGCGAGAAAATGCGTTTTTGCGCGGAAATACTACGGACCAACAATTCCGATTTACAATTTTCCGGAGGGTTCTTTTCACGGATATATAACAAACAAGACGCGAAAAAATATTTGGAAAGGCGGAGGACAAGCAAAATTTTAATTAAATTAAGTGAATTTTTTTTGTTTCGGTTAAACCAAATTTCATCCAAAGTTATATCCCGGCGCATCCACCAAAATTTAACTTTGTAATTTTTTCGGAAAAATTCCTCGTCAATTATAAAAACTCGACACGACCTCTGCAATTACACGAATTGCTTCGCTTTTCAATAGTGTCAACCTTTGAAACATAAAAAAAACCGCTACTTTCCATGTGTAGGGCTTGGCAGGCGGTCAGATTAAACGAATCGTGAACGAAAACCGAGCTGTCCAAGCGTGAGATATTAAAGAGGGGTCGCGTTTTTTTAACTCGACAGTGATTGAACTTCTCACCCGATAAGAAATTAACCGGCGAAAAGTCAAAAAGAAATTATTTTCCTGCCGGGGAAAAATCGATAACGGATTGTTTACTCTTAATCGAGGATGACGTTTCTCAAGTGGTAAATTAAACGACGTCGAAATTCCAACATTTATCAGTTTCGAGTTTCGACTCTTGAAGATTAAGATGAATTATGACGTGCGTAATATTCATCATATATCATTAATGTAATGCCGTTGGGAAATTTCTCGCTTTCTAACTGATGCCTTATGTCGTCTCCAAATCTGATTTCATTATTAGTTGGATTGTTTGTTCGGTTATTTATGTGTGTTGGAAGAATTTTGAAACACTCTGTATGGACAATATAATCCGAAAATGATTTTCCGGGTTCCTTATCTCTCGGAGAGAATTAGTTCAACTTGACGGATCGTCTTCGAATCCCACCAACTAAGACATAATCTCTTTAATAAAGCTAACATTTCTATTATCCGATTCTCGAACGTATGGACCACCCNATACAAATAATCATGATACGATATATTCCAAAAATTTACATAATCAATTAAATTAAAAGGGACGTTTTAATCCGAAAAAGTGCTTATCTTCGAGGTGGATTTAGATTGATCGCCTCCTGTAAATTCTATAAAAGTTATTTATATTCATTTGCGATGATTTACGTCGAGTAATTAAGAAGCGAGAAAAGGTGATTAGTCAATTAGAAATGTTCAGCTCGGCCAGTTGTAGACACTGTTACAATGTTTTGAATGTTTCATGTTTAAATTACAACCACACAGGTCTCTAATAATTAATTTTCTAAAGTCGCAACGTATCTAGCCGAGACCAATTTAAATGCGAAATCGCGCCACTTTGCTGAAATTTTAATTAGACTTTAGGTAATCAGGACGCTTGTAATTAAATTTTACAAATACATTTCGTTCGTTCACAATTACAGTGTCGTATAAACTATTCTTAAATAAGTTGCGATTTTTAGTTATCTTACTTTTTTTTCATCAGACAAATCCAAAAAATATTTTTTATAAGTGTCTTATTTTAGTTACCTGTAAAAAAGATGAAAAACAAAGTAGTATATTGTGAACATAAAAATTATTAGAATTACACTGTCGTTTGTACATTTGAATTCCATAATGACTTCTCTGATCTTTAATGATTTGTGTAGGTACCTCAAGATAAAAATTCACTTATGTCATAAGTTATTGCTTATTTTTTATATAAAAATGCAGAAATAGGAACAGTAATTATGAAGTTCTCAACCCCAGAAAGCTCAGCTCGCCAAGAAATCGAAAATGTGCATAGTTGCATAGAAAAAGTTTAAAAAAGCAGTTTCGCTGCTTCTCTCTGTTTTAGAAAACGTCTCTACAAAAATTTCTTATAAAGTTTTTGAAACCCCAAAAATTTCCTCGAAGCTCAGCGGACTAAATCAATGATAAGGATGCCAAAAAAGACCAAGATTTTTTTTTAATTTAGAGTAATATTTAACAAAAAGCACATAGGTAGTTAGTTACTTGCAGGATAATCCAGATAATATTAAGTGTTGTAGTTTCAGTTAATTCATGTTTTTGTTAGTCTCATTAATTTGTATATTATAAAAGATTGTTAATTTAGTTTCGTCCTTTTTCTTGTATTTACTGGTTATTTATTGGAATTGAAGACAAAATAACGAACTTCTTTTTGTGCTGTGGACTAATTTCGTGGTTTTCTTTATTGATCACTTTATCAACACTAAAAAATACAATATTTAAAGACTACATTTACATTATCTAAATTTGGCGTCATGGTAGGCGGTGATATGAGTGTGTTGTGAACGGACCACAATGTTTCATACGCCCGGCGAGGTGTTAAATGTCATATTAATAACTTTCAATACGATGGTTTGTTCACAATCAAACTTTCATAGATGGCTTTGAAGCCAAATTAAAAAAAAATCCCCTTTATTATTCTTACTGTTACACAACAATTTGAAAAGTTATTTTGAATAAAAGATGCAATAAATGTATTTTGAAAAAAACAATTTTTTTAACAACTGCAAAGCAACATGATTGTTTTCAAAGACGTGATAAGTTAAAACTACCACACATACTGGGAAAGCAAATTGTTGGAGTAACAAAGTGCTATAAGTTTCTATATTGCTCAATTTTTGTATAATTTTATAGGATAGCTTCAAGTTACTAGTAAGTTTCTAAATTAAAATTCGTAACGTTTTTTAATCACACAAACATACAGGCTGTTCCAGCGAGCTGAAAAAGTTCATTAGTAATATTTAAATGGTAAAAATTAAAAAAAAATGTATAGGACATGATAGATATTAATCTAGTGCATCACTTAAAATTATTTTCAACCATACAGCATGTCCCAAAAATAAGTTACGATACAAACTTGTGTTTTTTTAATTGAAACATCGTATGTTTCTTGGCATTTCTGGATGTAGCCGTTTAAAACGCTAAACTTTTATTAGTCGATTTCGCTTAATTTTAGAAATAAGACGTTTTTTTTGATGAAAACATGCACTTTTTAAAAATTTATTACACAAAAACTAATACAGCTAGAACAAATTTTTCTTACTTCTGCAACGAAGAAAGTACAGAATTTAAAGCTGTAGCCATTTTTTAGTGTTTTGCATTTGTAAAGATTAATAAATTAAGAAGTTTGTTATTATGAACTTAAAAGTTTTAATGGAACACCTTATTTTTTATTTTTGCTTCTAATAGATTGATAAATTGTCTGTCTAAAAAAAATAACTTTTAATGTCTAGAATTGATAAATGAAAAGAAATTTAACATTCAATATTAATTCTAGCAACAATGCCTATTATTATCTGATGAGTATTGTTGATACTATATTAATTCCACCACGGACCACTTATCCGTTGATTTATTCAGAGATTGTAAAAGTCCTTATAAATACTGAAATTCGATTTAGTTTATTGTAAAAATAAAGAATAATGAATTGTTTAACACAAATGTGATTATTAAGTGATATTTCTTCCATCTCTTGTGCAACTGTGCACTTTTTGGCTACTGTAACAATAGCATTTTTTTAATGTTTAATGTTAAATATCTTTTTAGTTATTGATTATAAACACCTAAAATTAAATAATTTTAGAAAAACAATGCAAAAATAATAAATAGGGCGTTCCATTAAATTTTTTTAAGTCATTGAACTTTTAACAAACCCCTTCATTTTTTAATCTTTGCAAATGCAACACTCTAAAAAAATGTTACAACCTTATAGCTTGTACCTTCTTCTTTGCGGTAGTAAAAAAATATTTCTAGATGTCTTAGGTTTTGTGTAATGAATTTTTAAAAAGTGCATCAAAAAAAACGTCTTATTTTTAAAACTAAGCAAAATCGACCAATAAAAATTTAGCTTAAAAACATTGTCATAAAAATCTACATCCAAAAACGCTAAGAAACATATGGTGTTTTATTAAAAAAAACACAAGTTTGTATTGTAATTTATTTTTGAGACACGCTGTATAATTGAAAATAATTTTACGCGATGGACTAGATTAGTATCTATCAATGTCCTCTAATGTTTTTTAATTGTACCATTCAGACGTTACTAATGGACATTTTCAACTCGCTGGGACACCCTGTATTAGAACAATTTCTGACGAGTTGTCACACACTAAATCTTTAAAAATTAATGACGTGTCTTTTTTTAAATTCGATGTCGCAGTTGGCCGAGACAAGCTCGTCGTGAACACACCATAAACACATAAACCGACCAACATAATCTCACAATTACAATTTTAGTAGTATGCACAAAGATAACCATCTTCATTGAATCGAATCGCGTAATCTTGGTGGGTTCGTTCACAATCAATTTTGCAAAGCCAATTTCGACGTCGAATTTTAAGAAAGACCCGTTATATCTCTAAATGGTTCTAAATACAGGTGCGCCAGAACTCGCGCCCCAGAGAAAAATGCCATATAAGTTAAGATACCAGGAACATGGAAAAAATGTTAAAAAAATTGTATCTATAAAAATTTCTAAGTTATAAGGGTTTGAAGTTTGCACTTTGACTCTATTTATTTCTGTTGGAAAAATAATTTTCCAAGTTTTTTTGCTATAGGCTATTAAAAGAGGAAACAAGGAAGCTGTATCGTAAATTGTAAGTCTGTTCAATGTTATTTGTGGCTTTTATTGTCAAAATTTTTGTCTCTTTACTAAATAATTGTAAAAAAACATATACAAGATCATCAGTATCATTAAATAGATATAAAAAAATGTCAAATGTCAAAAAATAAATGTCAAAATTTTTTGACAGATAGAATTTTTTTCATGTTCTTGGTATCTTACCTTACTTGACAATTTTCTCTGGGGCGCGAGTTCTGGCGCACTCTGTATATCTACATACGACACTGTAATTCCAAACGATTTGTTGCCAACATTTTGAAAGATAGAAAAATAGGGTTTCTAATCTTTGGAGAAGGAAATCAAATTTGTGTTTTTTTCTGTTTGTGGGTTAATAAAGTTCCGATTTTCTCTAGTTTGATTAGGTCTCTTAATATTCCGGTTGCATCCGGCGAGATCACTTCCTCGTCCAATGAAATCATTCCCTTGTTTAAACCTCGTCGTATCGATTGATGCGTTTGACCGATGCGGTGGACAATAACCTATGGTGATTAATCTAATAAGGACGCGTTGGCCGTCACCAGCAAGTGTGCAGAAACCGGAGGCGGCGACGTTGACAACGAGGGGTTTTGTTTGTGACGGCGAGCGTGAATACGACGGCTGTCAACTGAAATCTGACATTTCTAATGTTCTTTTTTAATATTTGACAAAAGAAAAGTTGCGAGAGAAGGAATTTTTTTTCTACGACTCGTACAAGTAAACTTGAGAGACTATATAACGAAGCAATTGTTGCATTGAGTGAGTTATAATTCGGTTACAACCAACTTTGTACAAGTATACATATTTCTGTATCTCTGGTGAAACTATGCGAGGCAGGCGGTCAACACGAACAATACGAGATCGCAACTATTCAATTAACAAGATGGGGGCGCCGAAAATGACACCGAGGAGGAAGGAAATGGACAAAAAACGGCGCGGGGTGGTTTAGTGGCCACCGAGACAAATAAACTAAACAGAAAAATCTATAAAAAAAATTCTGAGTGTAATTTTAAAATATTTAGAGAGCAATATTTGTTCTGAAATAAAAAGCGAGCTTCCACCCATTCTCTCGGAATCGAACGATATATCAGATAAAAAATTCTTTAAAGCGCGTCTTTTCGCCGGTTTGCGTTGTATACATATTAAAAAATCCCCTGTTTCGACATAATCTCTTTTAACCGAAATAAAATCTTATCTTGCCCCAATAAACATCAATTATAACGGGATTACTTCCTTTTACATTTCCATCAAGTGTCGATGAAAAATTCCGTTTTTTTGCACAAAATTTTAGATAATATACTCTCTTCGCTATTAATATGCCTGAAAGTGTAAAAATGCATTGATCCTAGCGCTAAGAGTTAATACGATTTGTCTTTATTCTCAAGTAAGGGGTGTTGTGTCGAAGGCGACGACAATACATTACCTTTTCACTAAAACTAATGTGTTCTCATTTGCCTCGAGCGCAAATTATTCGTTCGTTTGTTTCAATGTGGCAGTTACGCCCGTTCTGTTTTGCACAGAATTAATCAGTTTGGGTATTGTTTGCGTGATATTTTATCCCAGTGATTCACAATACATTGCATATATTCACTAATGGCACATTATTCTGTAAGCGGAAGATGTTTTGTTGCGATTTTTAACAAGAAAATAATACAAAAAAAGGATGCTACTGCTTTTATTAGACTAAAAGGGAAACTTTTCACAAAAGTCGATTCCTAACGATCTGTGTTTTATGATAACTAAGCAAAATGCAAAAACTGTTTGTCGACACTAATAGAAAGCAGTCTGTATTTCGAATTTTGTTGATAATATTTCGTGAAGAAAAGTAGAAAGACCAGGCTTTGGTTTTTCTTTAAATTTAAATTTGCAGTTATCTGAGTATAAAAAGATAATCTCATCTTAAATTGCCTATACAGAGTGCACCAGAATTCGTGCGCCAGAGAAAAATGCCATGTAAGGTAAGATACCAGGAACATGGAAAATATGTTAAAAAAATTCTATATCTGTATAAAAATTTCGAACTTATGAGAGTTTGCACTTTGACTTTATATATTTCTGTTGGGAAAAGAATTTTTCAAGATTTCTTGCTACAGTCTATTCGAAGAGGAAACTAGGAAGCTGTATCCTAAATTGTAACTCTGTTTAATGTTATTTGTGGCTTTTATTGGCAAAAGTTTTTGGTTGGTAGAATTTTTTAAACATTTTTTTTTCATGTTCCTGGTATCTTATCTTAATTGAAATTTTTCTCTTTGGCTCGAGTTTTGAAACACCCTGTATTTCAATAGTATATTAAATCACAAGGTAGAGAAGAGATTTTATATAGCCGAGTTAATAAATGCGAAGCTATAAAAATCTTTTCTACCGTGTTTTATATAACATTTTTTTCACTACTAGCACATTTATTACCCAGAAATACCACGGTGAAAAATACAATCCTACTTAATGGACATTTTGCCTCAGACGTAACATGTCATAATTCACAACTACAATTTTTGTTATTTTATTATTACATACAGTAATTAATTACTTACCTGAGTTATTAACTTAAGTTGAAAGTACCTATTTATTATTTTGTTCTTATTTTAAATGAAGTTATGACATGTTTGTACTTCTAAAACTATTAAAGGAATTTTCTAAGTTCATAATATTTATTAAAATAACAAAGAAACTGCAAAGAAAAGGAAAAAAAGTGGTAAAATTTGTCTCACTATCGATAGTATTTTAACTTGAAATAAATCAATTTGTTGTTTTGACAGTTTTGACCTAGACAGAAGTATGAGAGTTTGGGTTATTCTGATGTTTTTAATGAGGAAATTTAATTCATTTTTATTTGATTTTGCATTAATTTCATCTCGAAATACTTCCGTTAGTACTTGTTTTCAATAATAATGTTCAAAAAATATTTGTATCAATGTAATACCGTCCAACATCGGCATTTACACACCTCTAATACATTATAGCCCTTGGTCCATAATAAAAATGATTACTGACTACTAGAACAGAAAACAACTTCTCAACATCTTGACAAACTACAAAATAGTATTTTTTACAGCTAGTAGTGAAAAAAAATACGTTATTAGGAGTAAAAGTGACAGTTTATACGGTGAAGCTGAACGTTTATTTAAATAATATACTATTAATAATATATCTACTATAATATGCTATTTTCTTCTCTAATGTGTTCAGCTCGAGAATAACACTTAATTAGTAAGTAAATGAACAAAATAATCAGGATGCTTTGCAACTAATAATGAAATCATAACAACGCTTATAAACATCATGTGTCAGTATCGTAATTTGCGTTGAGATTTTCCAAAGTGTTTATTGATTTAACTAGTGCAGTTAGTAGTGCAAAATGTCGAATGCTGATGATTTATAATGCACCTCTCCGGAAAAAAACAACAAAGAAACAAATGTTAATAATGTCGAAATAAAAGTAAAAGCGCTTAAGCTAAAAAAAGAATTTTTACTCCATGTCTAAAAGGTAAAACTCTTACTTGTGACATTTAGTAATAAAGTTGGTCACTTTTGCGATCTTTGTATAAAAAAAAATAAAATGACAACATTTTTTTGCGTAAAATTACAAAATAGTATATTATAATACTAGTTTATAAGCAAGCCTTTAAAACACGCACGACGGGTTTAACGTCGTAAGTGTTTTAAAGGCGCTTATAAACGAGTGTTATACACTATTTTTTATTATACCTGCCCATTTACGTTCTTTTATGAGCATTGAAAAAATATGAATTTACACAATAAAATTATCAAAGGTTGAATCGTTTTCGTAGAGACGGTTACTAGTTTACATTGTTTACATTGTTAAGCACATTTTTTCACGTTGTAATTGGTCCAGACATTTCACTATTTCTTGTTGCCTAGACAACTTTAAAATTTCAGCGTGCTATAAAGGCCAAATTACGCACGCTGCAGCGTCTTTTAATTTAGGATTATGATGCAGGTATAATAAAAAATAATATTATTATTATTTTTAAGCAAGTTTAGATAAGAATTTGGTTACAAAAATAAATTATTACAACTTAAAATCGTAATTTTCATTCAAACATGACATTGTGATTTTACGTTGCGTTTTTATCGCTGAATTTTTTTTCGCCCCACTTCGGCGTAGTAAAATGAGATTTTTTATTTTTAACTCCATTACACTGGAATTTTGAATTTTCGCGTATCGATCGTCGTTCTCTCTCGTGTGCTTTGTTTGTAGTTTGATGGAAAAAAGCCGTGCGAATTTTTCACATCCGACCACGAAATTAATCGCATGATTGATGGATGATCAGTGGCGAATAAAAGAAGACGAAATTAAGTGGATCAAATTAATGATTGATCGGGTATCTCGTTGCAATAATCCCATTCCTCATTCATATTTTGATTCAATTGAGAAACTTATCCCTGGCTGATAACTTTAAAACTAATTGGCCCTATGTTACCAACTTTAGATACATGATCAAACTGCATAAGTAATGTGCTCGTAGTTTATAATAGATATGGTGGTCGTTTTGTGGCTGTTAATTAATGAACAAACTTGGCGAAATTATTGCAGTTACGATATTGTCATTTCAGCGACAAGTTCCAAACAATAGGGTCACTGCAACAAGATTAACGTTAACATAACAATTAATACACTCGAAACGAGAAAAAAATTGTTTTCTCTCCAGATTTTTCGCGAAAATTACATTTGAAACAAGGTAACTTTAACTCAGTGGACGTTTCCAATTTAAAGTTTGTCCACAAGCAAGCCCTCCGAGGCCTCCGTCTTTAGAAACACAGGAGCCGTACTGGGAAAAAAACGACACTCTATTTTTACCCTAAACTTCGATTTACTAAACCGTGGATTAAATTATTCAAGACGTGTATCGCATATATTAAGAAAATTTCATTCCCAGTAGAGTGCACTACCGTCTACACTAATTAGAGAAAATACGATAAATTTTAAGACGTCGAGTGAAATAAGACGCGAAAGAAAACTTTTATTTACTTTGCATAACTTTAATAAAGGATGGTAATAGACTGTAATTGAAACACAGATGGAATAACCAGATTTCGGGTTAATAAAGCTACAGGATTATCTGATTAAATCGAAACAAAAAAAGATGAATTTCTTTGTATACGACGATAAATAAACTAATTATAAACAATGCTCTGGTGAATATTGAATATCGAAGCTTCGAATTAGGTCGGTAATAAACCCGGAGTTGTGTAACGTGAAATAAAACAGTTGTAGCGTATTGTGAGTATCGACATTTTTGATTGGTTGTATTTACCTGTCGATAGTTACGTCAAAAGCACTCAATACAAAAAATATAAGCTTCCAAGAGTATTTTCTTGTATCGTGTTTTATCAAAATATAGCCTTTTTTATCTTGAGTTAAAATTTCTTGTTCTTTTTGTACCAATTTAAAAAAAAGAAAATTTTTTTATAGAACATTTCGCAAACTAAGTTTTTGGCTTCATGTGTATAAGATTATGATTATTTCTGATGATACATGGTGTTTCAGAATTCGCGCCCCAGAGGAAAAATTATAAGTAAAATAAGATACCAGGAACATGAAAAAAACCGTTTAAAACATTTTATCTTAAAAAAATGTTGACATTTATTTTTGACATTTTTTATGTCTATTTAATATTTTAACCGATTTCTATAGTTATAGAGTTTGTTACAAAAAGCTCGCGATACATTAGATTTGATTTATCAAATTGATATCTTTTCGGTCTTTGGCGTTCTTGGGGTTATCACTATGCAAAAAAATGTTGTGTACAACTTGTTTTGAAAGACCATTTTTACACTCATGACTTTTCAAAACTAGTTCTACAAATAACTATCTTATAGTTATTTAATAAAAGTACAAAATTTTTGCCAATAAAAACTACAAATAACATTAAACAGAGTTACAATTTAGGATATAACTTCCTTGTTTCCTCTCTTAATAGCCTGTAGCAAAAAACTTGAAATAGTATATTAAAGAACGCGTTTCGTAAGGCAAGTTTTGTGAAAGTGTGCAAGTTCAGGTTTATAAAACGAGCAGTGAAGCGCGAGTTTTATAAAGAACAAGTTCTCACAAATGACTTATGAAACAAATTTTTTATACAATTTTTTCTATTTTGCG
This sequence comes from Tribolium madens, assembly GCF_015345945.1. Classification (NCBI taxonomy): domain Eukaryota; kingdom Metazoa; phylum Arthropoda; class Insecta; order Coleoptera; family Tenebrionidae; genus Tribolium; species Tribolium madens. The sequence continues at coordinate 3,354,407 of NW_025401041.1, forward strand.
CGTTTTACATACTTTTTTTAACATTAAAAGTCAATTTTTCAAAATTTAAGAACTTTTGCCTTAATAATGGTTGGTAATAAATGTCACAGTTTGAAAAATTCCATTTTCGAAGTTTCAAATCTCGAACATTTTTCAAAATTTTTTAGAATTAACAATGAATACTGTATATATTTTATGTACACCACCTGAAATAAGAAAAATCGCTCAAAACGCCGGTGAAAATCACCATTACCAACCTTCAGAAAGTAAATTGTACTAGTCTATTTTAGCACCCGAATTGGTGTTGAAATGGCTCATTAAAGCATCGTTTTTGAATAGAAAAAAATATTTTTCGAACAGAAATACCTAGAAATCCAATAATTTCAAAAATTTTATAGATAGAATTTTTTTGATATATATTTTTTTTCTTCTCTGGGGCACGAGTTCTGAAACACTCTGTATTTATTTAGAATGAGTTCTGGTAGTTGTGATAGAGTTTCCACACACCCTGTATCGTATTTTCTTTATTAAAATTTTGAGTTACACTCGTCGCACCTATAATTGTTAATGGTTTTGTTGTTTTAAAGTTTAATCGATAGTTTACCTCCTATTTTCAGTCCAAAAAAGCTTTTTTATGCCCCTGCATAATTTTACTGTTTTATTGTCCTATTCGCTCTTCATTACATGCAAATGACGTCCTTTTTTAATGAAAAAAATAAACAGTTCTGAAAGATTTATTAGAGTCATTTAAAAAAATATTAAACAACACGACAATCCCTAACATAATTTTTGTAGCTAAAAAAACAAACCAAACAATAATGAACCCTTGATTTGCTCACGCCTCCTGTATCCCATTATTCTTAATATCCCCCGCCTTATCAATTTTTATGAAATTCGGGTTCTGAAAAAACAAAGAAACGAGTCGAGTCGATTTTTTCGCTTCCTTCGTCAAGTAGTCGTGTTTATATGTCTGTGGTGATTCGATAAATCCGCCTCAACCATAACGCAGGACCGGAATAAAAGTTATTTTTGGGGCAAAGATAATACACCAAAGTAGACAATTCGATGGGGATAATGGTGGCGATAGCTATAAAGATAAGATTATGGCACTTATTCGGAACGGGAAAAGGGGTTAGTTTTATGACGGATACGGAAACGTGAACGGTTTATTGTCGGCCAATCACGAGCCGACAAATTACGGTTTAATTGCGTCACTGTGGAACGCAAAAACAAAAAAATTATGAATTTGGGCGCGAAAAAATCCCGACAAATGATCCCTGAACAGTGGAAGGATTATAGAAAATCCACTCTTGTCGCTCGAAGAAAGAGTAGGGATTAGAATGTAAGCATCGGGAGTCTTGTCGTCAATTTTCCATGCGCTACTAAAAATTCAATAAAAACCCTCCTTGTCAATCCGATATGAAAGCCGAGTCAGAGGCGTATTGTAAATTTTCCGGCCTAAAAATGCACCGATAAAACTCCGATGTTTACTGTTTAAAGATTTGTCAGCGTTTTGTAAATTACATTGATGTGAAGCGAAGCACAGCCACCAAAGTTGGTTTTCTTAGAAAATCCAATTTTATTTTGTTTTAAGGAAAATCTTCTTTGCAATCCGGTAATCTGCATGCAGGTTTATGTTTTATCTATAGGTGAAAGCTTTTATGCAAAGCAAGAAGACGAAACGAAATAATCGACGCTGTAGCCATAAAATTGGTTTTATTTTTTGGACAGTTGCTACTCATCGAAGTCTGGCTTGAAACTAATCCCTTCTTTTCAGGTAAAATGATCGTAAAGCTTGTGTATTGGAGAAAAGCTCGTATTGATTAAAGTGTAAAATATGGAACATGTCGTACATTGTGTTTCAAGATAGAGCTTCATAAAAATAACGAAATTGCCTGAAATATTTTCCGTTTCAGTTATTTTCAATTTAAATTATATAGAATTTAAAATAGAAGCGATAAAATTGACTGTTTTATAATCTGAGAATTTTTTTAATGGTACGAAACTTGTAATTTGAAAGCATTCAAGCACTTGTGCTGCATTTTTAATAAGCTTCTAAATATTTAAAATTCAACTCTCGACCGCCTCAGTCAAAATAATAAACCAACATCGTGCTTCTAAATGAGACAAGTAAAAGAAAAACACAAACAAATTTCTCCCTTTGAAGGATTTGATTTTGTTGTTAGTGGAGTAGTAAACGTGGCACTTGGCCCCCACCCCTCAATCAATAATAGTGCGATTGTTTACAAAGATGTCTTGATTACGCATCATCCATCATTTTTAGTGTGAGAGGGCACAGGTGCGTTCTAATACCAACTTGTTCTACTGACGTTTAAATTAGCATTTCGCTACAAGGGCGCCGTTTAATCGTCTATGATATATCCATAAATTTCACCGGATTACATACACATCTCGCGATATTACTTCGGGGCTATTTATATAACGCAGACGTCGCTAATCTGCGGCAGATTTTACCGAAATTTTACACAAACAAACAAAAATACCAAAATCCCACCGCATTTGTACGAGAATTACCAACTGTATGAAGAACTTTCAACTAGATTATTTAAGGATCTGGTTCGCGAAGAGCAATTAAATTTCGTTTAAGTGCAGTTTCCTGTTTCAGGAATTTATACGAGAGTATTTCAGTCAAAATTTGTGTTTTTCTTTGCGATGAAGTTGGCTTAATGGGAAATGTACGTTTAATTAGACAATAAACCGCGATTAATGGAAGCCAACTACACAGATTGATGCACTTAAGTATACAATTGAGTAGGAAAATGGTCGTTGTATCCCCACCAATCGGGGGAGGGGGTAAGTGTCACTGTTACTACTCTGCAACAACCGCGTGTTGTAATAAAAACACAATAATTTCATAGTTTTCAGTTTAGAGAGTTGTTTAAACTCGAGTTTTCGCTCCGCATTGTAATAATCGCAATAATATGTATTTAAACACAGATAATTCCATGTTTGTTTAACTTGACTATTGTAATTTTAGCCATTAAACAAACTTATTTTGACATTCATTAATTTTATAACCCGCATTCAATAAAACTTTAATCGCAATAAATGTGTTTTTCATTTTTTGATGATATAAATTTTCATCATTTTGATTTTATTAGACGTTTAGTTTTGCTTTTAGAGGATCATAAAACATAGAGTGAAATTTATTAAAATGGGTGAGCAAAAGTTTCTTCTCGTGCACGATTTTCTTTGAACTAAACTCGTTCGATATGTTCAATACATATACAGCTTTCATAAACAGAAACCTTCAAAGAGTTGCTAAAATGAAATAATATCAAGGTGTTTTTGATGTGAAACAAATTAAGTTCTAGGTTCTAGGGTAAATCAAAAGCTAGTAATTTTTGTAAACATCAAAGTAGTGAGTCGGCTTACAAACCCACTATGTTTAATACAAAGTAATAAAGGGTAGTCCTTTTGATTATTCGTCACAAGAATGCAAAAAACAGTGAAATAAGTGAACAATGTGCGAATTGTGGGTCGAGTTCTCTTGTTAAAATTGTTTGGAAAATTCTGTGTGTGTTATTACATAGGAAAAATATGGGAATGGCCGGCAACTAAAAGTGGTTTAATCTAGAAGTAAATGACAAGCTTTAATGGGAAATTCCGGCAATAACGTCGGTCTTTGCTATCAACCCCTCGCCCATACTGTCCATACTGTATTAATTATACGGTGGTCGAACTGGAAACATGCTTTTAATTATTATACTTTCTTTTGTTTTGGTCTTCTCTTTCGCGTTTATGATTGGGGTTGATATTCAACGGATTGTTTGAAGGCAATCGGGCGATGATATGTCGGGCTTGATTGGTTAATTTATGGCACTTGATAAAAATTCACGCCAAATGGAACTCTCCCTTTTCAATAAACAAGCTCGTATTTTTTATCATTCAAATTGAGTTTCTCACGATCTCAGTTTCACAATTGCCTGATTTGGGTTTTCGAGTGTTTCGAGTATGTTGTCTGAAATTATATCTTTTTTTTTCAGTGTCTGAAATTGTTTTTTCTAAAATCTACATCGTTTGAAGTTTTAACTTAATTTTTAATTTTCTTAATTTGGTGTTTTTTAAGCACATAATATTTAATTCATAAAAATTCACAACAATGTCCAATGTCAAAGCTGAGAGCGTTTTGTGTAATCATGGTCATTCGTTGTCATGAATATAATTCATTAAAAATTCATACTTTTTGCTTTTAGCGTTGTGCAATCCTCACTTTAAATTAAAATATCTTTGAAACGGTCCATTTTAGTGGTATAAAAGGTTATGCGTTTTTGATTACTCTATCGATTTAAGCAATAAAAAATTAGTGTTGAGTTCAAAAAAAAAAAAAAACGAAAAAACACAGAAAATGCGACCTGCAACTGCTGGAACCGGAAATTGAGTAGATGTATCCGGTTTTCGTGATTACTAATTTAAAAAGTATGTTCTCGGAAGTAACTGTTCCAAATTTTATAATATTTATTCAAATGGTTCAGAAGTTATTACAAAAAAAAAACAAATTTCCATACATAAATTTAGAGAGCTGTAAAATTCTTATCACTAGAAATAGGACACAAATTATTATTTAAATTAACATCATTTTATAGGTCATTTTTGAGGTTCAAATATTACTTCATATTTATGAATAATCCTATCTATTCTTCATTACACAATGCTGTTTTTTGTTTATATAATTTCTAGTATTTATTTGGATTTGAAGTGACCTTTTATTACCTCTCTGATAATTTTTGATTATGTGAGTTTTACTTTTTGAGATTTTTCTTACAGTATTTTTTTGTTTTTTAACTTCTCAACTAAAATTCTCAAGGTCGTCATTTCTAAGTTAATATTTTATTAACATTCGTTTTTATTTCTTTTTACGTTTACTATTTTTTAAGTCAAGATTCTAGGTTTTATCTCTGGTATTTGAGAACCATTATTTTTGAATGCAATTTGGTTTTTATTTTAAATTTTTTTTCTAGTTTTTATTTTTTACTATTTCTTGAGTATTTCTACATAATTTTCAAACTATTACAGTTTTTTCTTTTCAAGATTTTAAAAGTAAAAAAATTAAACTATTAAAAATACTGTAATATGTTGTACTCAGGTTCTAATTATGTAATTAAATTAAATTGATAATGTAAACGATAGAGGATTAAATAAACTTTAATTTAATATTTTCATATTGTATAAAATTTTTAGCGTACGAGTATGTCAGTGAAACTTTAAAAATATAATTTGGAGAAAAAAATTTCAGTTAACTGGAATATTTTCTACATGATAAAATTCTTTGATTTTTTTCTTTAGTATTTGTGAAAATAGAATAATGATAAAGTTGATACCTTTTGAATAGATAACATTTTAATATTGGAAATCTGAAATTTGGAATAATTTATAGGGAGTTTGCGGTAATTGGTGATCAGGTCAAAATTTCTTGACAAAAGAAAAAGATCCGCAACGACATTTATGACGTACTCGCACTCTATTGTGAAGCCTCTGCTCTATTGTCAATGCATAAGTAGCACATCATCCCAAATTTGGCCATAAATTACCAGTATTTTCAATATTAAAATGTTAATTACTCAAAATCTAACAAATTTTACATTATTTAATTTTCTTAGTTACCATTAGGAAAAAATCAAGGAATTTTATCATGTAGAAAAAATTCTAAATCATTAAAAAAACAATCCAAATTTGTTTTTTAGGGTCTCACTGACATACGCTAAAAATTATAAACAAAACATCAAATTAAAATCTATAAAATCCTCTATCGTTTGCACTAGCAAAAAAAAATTTTAATCAATTAGAAATATTGATTTTTGCGCCGGCCCTAAAACTTGAGACACTCTATACACTATCCATTGCGCTATAATGCTCCGCCAAATAGTGACAGATATTATTTGCATTATTATAAAGATATCCAATTTTAGTTGTAATTTTATAACTTTTTCTTCAACTCCTTATTTCAACTTGTACAGTTTAACTGATATTCAGTATCTTTTATTTTTTATTTCTTTATCTTATCTTTAATTTTTCGTATTTATTTTTTTATTTATTCTTTAAATTTTTAAATATGTTTTAGTGTCTCAGTTATTTTTTTTAGTGTATTATATTTTTAGTTAGCTTCTTAGCTAATTACCTCATATTATTATTAGTTATAAAATTGTAAGTTACAGTTTAAACTCATGGTTTTTAAATTTAGTAGGCCAACGTTTTTTAAATTGTTTGTTTTCAGTATATTCTTTATAAAGTTACTGCGTTTTTGCTCGCTTTTTGTTTACCTCAACTTGACGTTGAGCACAATTACAATTTTTCAGTATTGTAAAATTTTATTTTTGGTTTCTCAGGTTTGTTGTACTCACATCTCAGATCACATTTTCATTACATGCTCTTATGTTGGAGTTCTTGTGGTAATTTCTGTCATAAACTTTTCTCTCAGTTATATAAACACAGGTTCAGGTAAATAAAAAAATGTAATAAAAAATGTATTACAGGATTTAACAAACCGTATATGATACATAAACATCTGTAAATAAACACATATCTAAAAATAACCCCCATTCAATAACATTTTTCTTTTTCACTGATCCTTTCGTAAAAATGCCTTGAAATCCCCCAATTCATCTCATCCGAAAGCTACCATATTTCAATTTCACCAAAATTAGACCGACCGTTCGTTATTATTAATCAAAAGCAATAAGTGCAACTGACCATCAACGAAACAAGCCTAAAAGAAATCAACAAGAAACCGTAGCGAGAAATTGAATTTCCCAGGGTATAAGGGTGACATCGAAAACAGGCTCGTAACAAGCGATCAAACGATTTCTTCCTTCTTCTTCTCCACAGACACGTGCACTTAACTTATTCACATTAACACCTGTTGAAGGCCCATTTGTTCCATCATTCGCAAAGAAACGTGAAGCTATTCAGTCGATTTTTAATTTATAACGTGGAGACGGCTTAATCGGAGGGTGGAAGCAGTTTCGAAATTCCAAGAGAGGAAATACGAATATATCACTATTATAACTAGCTGAAGGGATAAATCGTGCGGATTCGGGTAATATTTTTACACAGAGGGCGGAGTCGCGACGGTATAAAAAGGGCTTAAAATGTCGCGACGAAATTTATCCAGAGGGAAAAGGGGAGAAAAGACAAGTTAAAATATTCTTTTTAAATTTTGGTAAGGGTTGTTGTCTCCCACCACTTGAGTAGGAAAGGTGCGTGTTGTGTGGGGGAGGTGCCACCTCACTACTCGAAATTTTCGCGAATTTCTGACAAAATAAACGTTTAAATCGTCATTTTCCCCCACTAAATCCACGACATCGGAAATGTCTGCGGTGCTTTTAACGTTATGTCGGAATTCCGCCGACTATGCCAAGTATCCGTCTAAATATATGGCCTGTGCACTCAAAAACTGCATCAGTAATTCCCCCATCTGTTTTTCCGTCTCTCGATCTCGATTCAAAACCGATTTCGAGTCGAGTAAAAAATGTAAAAAAGCATCGACACATTTTTTATCATCACTAGAGGAAAAACACGCTTTAACCCCATTTCTCTTTACATGTCTCAACCCCTCCTTGAACAGATAAAATGGAGGTCGACAACGATTGATCCCGAGGCTTTTTATCACTTGTAGAGACCCGTCGATTTTTCATCTTGTTAAAACAGGACGAAGAAAATCATTTTTGTAGGTCAAGATTGAGGCGAAAAAATTTAATTGTTTCGAAATGAAATTCGACGCTAGGAAAAATCTTCTATCAAGATTTCGGCGCTGCCACTCTTCAAAATGCTTATTATATTTACGGCGGCGGGATCAAAAGGAGAATTTTAAATTGTATCGCCGCTGAAAATCTAAAAGAGATTGGGCGGTAAAATATTACAAAAAATTATACGAAAACTAAATCAACCTGAGCGAAATAATCACCGGTTTTTATGCAACTTAAACTCGTTATTTTCTTAGAGTTTTTTAATTTTATCATCTTCTCGCGTCTCCTTACATTTCGCGTCCTTAAATGCTTATTGTTTTAACTAATTCATTACTCCCTTATTAGCCCACCAAATTCCTAGTTTTTAAACGTATTTTTTAGCTTTCAGTTATCAAATTTTAACAATTTTTTATCTTCTTGGCAGTTTCCTATGAAAACGAGCCACCCCGGATATCTCAGAAACTAAAAAGACTTTGTAAAAACACCGAAACAGGTCAATTTTGTTTCCGAGGGGGACATTCTTTGCAGTAATTTTGAAAGCACCCCCAGTAACTCTGTAACCCCCACGCACCCCAACAATTTTAATGGCACTATCCCACTTAATGTTCTAATAAAAACACCCTAATTTTGTTTGCTGTCAAACAGCACTAACACACTAGTGATACATAAAATAAAAACACTTTTTAAATGCTTTTTAAAACCTTTTTTCCAGAATGAAATGATTTCTATAAATTCATAAAATATCGCCAAAAAATAATCTTTCGCCAGTCAGTATGTACAAAGGACTTTAAGAAATATTGTTATTTTTTAGGTACGTCGGACTCAAAAAAATAGTATCCTGCTGAATGTTTCCTTTTGAAATTCGTTTTATACAGGGTGAATATAAAGTATCGAACCAAGCGGTTTTTTTAAATCATTTGTTTCCAAAAGATAATAATTAATATAAATTAAAGTAATTAAAGTACAAAAAATTGTCTTATTTTGAGAACAATTTTTTTTGTTTTTGAGTTATTCGATTTTTGTTGTCAAAATTGCGATTTACATATTTTTTTATTTTTTTTGAATTCAGTATAAAATAGATAGTTGTAATCCCTTAGATTATGACCTTCATGAGAAAAATGTATTTTTAGTGGGTTGCCATTAAAAAAATATATATTTTTGTGGAACTCAAAAACAAATAAAAATTTCGAAAAATTTTATATTTGATAAAACATCACATTTTTATAGTACTTTATAATTAAACGATTAGTTTTTCCAATGAATAAACACTTTATGTAATAAAATATACAGGGGGTGCGCCAGAACTCGCGCCCCTGAGAAAATTTTGAAGTAAGATAAGATACCAGGAACATGAAAAAAATGTTTAAAAAATTCTATCTGTAAAAAAATTTTGACATTTATTTTTTAAACAATTGACATTTTTTTATATCTATTTAATGATACTGATGATCTTGTATATGTTTTTTTTACAAATATTTAGTAATGGCACAAAAATTTTGCCAATAAAAGTCACAAATAACATTGAACGAGTTACAATTTAGGATACTGTTTCCTTGTTTCCTCTTCTAATAGTCAGTAGCAAAAAAACTTGGAAAATTATTTTTTCAACAGAAATAAATAGAGTCAAAGTGCAAAATTTAAACTCTCAACTTAGAAATTTTTATAGATAGATTTTTTTAACATTTTTTTCCATGTTCCTGGTATCTTATTTTATATGGCATTTTTCTCTGGGGCGCGAGTTCTGGCGCACCCTGTATAAGTAGTTGCCTGCAAAATTGTTTAAAGTGAATGGCTTGTCTGAGGCAAAACCAATTTATTTATTCTCTTTTGTTCATCGTGTGCAGTTCAAGATGCCGAAAATACAAAGGATAAAAATTTATTTCAACTTTTTTATTGTTAAAAGTTTTGCATATCGATGCATATTTGGCATATATTGGAGCATAAATGTCCCTTTTAAAAACAAAATTAACCTGTTTTGGAGTTTTTTCTAGGGTGGCTTGTTTTTATTAGAACACCTGTATCTCATGAACGGATGGTCTGATTCAATTTTGGTAAAAAGTTTGGAAAAGCTTGTTAAAATAGCTTTCATTTGATGTACCACAAGTGGGGTAGTGCCCACAAGGGGGTTACAAAAAATGTCTCCTACGGAAACAAAATCGACCTGTTTCGGCGTTTTTGCAAAATCTTTTTAATTTCTGAGACCTTCGAAGTGGCTCGGTTTCGTTGGGCCACCCTGTATAGGTGTCTGATTCCTTGAGCTCAATTGTTTTAAATCATGTAGTTTCTTCATTGGAATGTTTTTAAGTGTTAGTTTGTTAGTTCTTGGCTTGCAAGTCATGGCATAACGCAAAGCGCCCCCCGAAAGCCACAAATTAAATTATCACTCTTGTAATAAATGCAGCGTCACGTATATTACTTTACAAACTCATCGTTATGAGTGCACTTGCATACGTTACAAGCTCCTCTCTCGAGTGACATTTTCTCTAAAATATTTCATTTAAAAAACCTATCGTTCCACTTTTTTAATTAAAACCTTCCACAATTTTTCTGCGAACGACACGTAATAACCACTAAACCCCACAATTGTGAATTTCTACTACCAGAACGTAGAGAGGAAAAAGATTAAACGAGATATTAGTTTTATCGTTTGAAATTTTTACAAAACTCGTGAAATAGTTGCCAGCACAGCTCGATTTTTATTTTATCGACAACAATTCAAAGATTAAAGCCGTCTTGACAGTGGAAATAAATTTGTTATTTTATTCTGGGGCTTGTTTGTAATATTAATAATCCGAGATTGCGATGAAACATTAACTCAGAACCATGCCCAAATAATAGAAATTTACGAGTCCTACTAGGCACCTCTTCTAGTGAATATTTAACAATCAATCTACGCTCTCACTCCGTACCTATTTCCGTGTGTTTATTGCACATTACGTGCAAGATTACCCTCGAACGCCGCCCCCGGTTTAACTACGGATTAAGTACATTACCGCCGTTTTTACCATTTGTGACCACTATGATGCTAGTAATTTATGGACGGGATACTAATCTGGCGATTTATTCGACGTTTGCCCGCTTATATTGTGTATAATTTGCTCGAAATCCGGGACTAGCCAACCGGACTATATTAGGTTTCTTTTTGTAAAGGGTTTAAGTATTGACGTAATTGGGATGGTGTTATTGTTATAGTGTATGGTTACGGGTAATCGGGTCGAGCCAACGAAATGTAAGTTTAAATTGCTGAATTTGAGATAGGAAGTGATACGGATCGGGAATTTGAGATGGGTAAGCGACTTATCGGAAAAGAGAGGAAGGTTAGAAAAGGGAATAATGATATTTTCTAAAATAATAGGACATTGTTGACCAAATTACCATAAATATTGCTAAAAAAGGAAAAATTGTGTAAGGGTAAAGGTAAAAGGGTAAGATTCCAACCACTTACACTTCATTTTATTTTTATTTCAAAAAATTGCACACAATTACATAAAACTATGTAGCCAAGCAGTTAAAAAAATTAAAAAACTTAAAATCACAAATCTAAAGATAAATTAGTGAACAATTAATTTGTTCAGAAAATTTTGTAATCTACGAGTAAGAAACCGAAAAAAATGAGGAAAAAAAGCAAAAAAAGAAAAACAACAAAATGCTGAAACTAAAAAAAAGAAAAATATTCGTTAATCAGATAAGTAATTTTAAACTAGCTAAACAACTACAAATAAGCGATAGTGTGTTTATTAGTAAGTAGTTAAGCACGAATTTAACAAATTTTCACATGATTTGTTGAATAATAAAGTTGAACTTAAAAGCTCTACATTTTTTTGGCTTCTCAACATTTTACAAATCTCCAGTTTTTCAAATTTTTACTTGTAATAATAAAAACTAATCAACTAGGTTAAAGAGAATTTAATGTATGTAAAATAAAAACTTAAATAAACCAAGAAATAACCAATAAATTAAAATAAAATTAAATAAATAAATAAAATAAATAATTTAAAATAAATTAAATAACCAAGAAATTAAAAAATAATAGCTATTAGCATACCAGAGATGTAATGAATGTCATAACAGCCGCAGATATGAGTATGTTATATGTAATATCTAAGGGCTGTTATGAGTTATGACATTATTATATCCATGATGTGTTCAAGATTTTATCCGTTTCTGTGAATTATTGAGCTCATAATTTAAAATAATTTAAAAAATTGAGTTCATCGCGTTTGCCTAATATATTCAAGAGAGTGTTTCACCATAAAATGTCTTAAAAGATGAGAAAAAATACTTATATACACTCTTTTTCATATCAATGTGCATCAAGTAGGTTGTAGAGGTCTAAATGAATCTTTAATTTGAAGTCCGATTTACACAAAAAGTGTCATTAATGTCATTGAAAATTGATTTAATCAAATCAATAATGACAAAAATCTTTATATTTCCTATCCTATGTTGATTACGTTGTTAATTGTAACTATTTTTTGCAACATGGAGTACCTACACATTTATCTGAAAAAATAATTTTTAGGGAAGATTGACTTTAGGATTGTTTGAATTTTCCCATGGTTGCCACCTTAAAATGATCCCTTTCAACGATTACTTCGATGCACATTAATATGAAAACGAGTAAAGTTATTTGTATTACGAGGGAAGAAAGTATTTCTTTTCCACCCACAGGTGGATATTACTGCCCGAGTCTTGTCGAGTGAGGAACAGACACTTTCCTCTAATGTAATACATATAATTTTTTCTACGTCCTAGGAAGAAAAACTCCAAAACTAAAAATGTTTTTTGATATCACAGTTTCGCCATTAAATCTAGCAGCATGTTTTTTCGCTGTTATGAGGGAGGCAAAATTTTTGATTAATTATACATATTTTTAATGCAATTTTAACCAATGAAGGAAGTAATTGGCTACTGTCTTTTCTGAAATTAGAGTGGAAAAACTTACTTTCTGTTAGGGTCGTAGGAAATAGTTATTTAATCTGCATGTGGTAACCAACATTTTAGAGGACGAAATTAAAATAATTAACGCATTTGTGTTATTTTTGACAGAAGATTTTGTTAAAAATCCGAAATTATTTTTTTATTAGACATCAGTGACATTTATTAATTTATCAATTTATTAATTCCGGTAATTTTATATTTAGTTTCCATGGAAACGCTACTTTCAGGCAATCCGAAGGCTATATGCACTTTGCAGCGCTCTCAAAAAAACTTTTTTTCAGCCATTTTTAAAACGTCCGTCTTGAAACTTATAGTAAAAATATGAAAGTTTTTACATAAATTTTTTGAGAATTTTAAAAACCTGCGTAATCGTAATTTTTTTGTTTAAACAATATTTTTTTAAATAATTTGTTAATAACAAGCTTTTGGAATATATTACCACGCCCGTAGAGTATCTATTATAAAAAAAGCATTTAAAAATGGTGATTTGTTCTTAAGATAAAAATTTTTTGCTTCGAGGTACTTAATTTTTAACATCCCTGTTTTTTCAATATGCAGCCTGCCCAAGTTTCAAGATCGGTCGAAAAATAAATATTTCTAATTCATTAATTTTTTTTGCTAGTGCAAACGATAGAGGATAGAGCATTTTTATATTGTTCAAAATTTTTAGCGTATGTCAGTAAGACCCTAAAAACTAAATTTGGAAATAAAATTGGAATCTACATGATAAAATTCCTTGATTTTTTCTAATGGCAACTGTGAAAATTGAATAATGTAAAAGTTGATAGATTTTGAGTAATTAACATTTAAATATTGAAAATTCGGTAATTTATGACTAAGTTTGGGATGACATTGACAATAGAACAGAGGCTTCACAATAGAGCTTAGGTACGTCATAAATGTCATTGAGGACCTTTTTCTTTTGTCAAGAAATTCTGGCCTGATCACCAATTACCACAAACCCAACCATAAATCATTGAAACTTTCAGATTTTCAGTAATAAAATATTAATTACTCAAAACCTATCAACATTTGCATTATTCTATTTTTACAATTATTACTAGAAAAAATCATTCAATTTTTTCATGTAGAAATTATTCCTATTAAGTTAATTTTTTTTTTCAAATTTGGTTTTTATGATCTTACTGCACTAGCAAAAATTTTTTTTTAATCAATTAGAAATATTTATTTTTGGGCCGGCCCTAAAACTTAGAACACTTGGAATAAAAAAAAACTGTAAAATACATATCACCTGTTTTTATGCGTTCTCAAATTTACGCAAATCGGAAACAATGAGATTCACAAGTGATCGTTTTAGCATGAAAACCAACCTTGAAAACAAAGATTTTAGTTTACACTTTCAATTAATTAAATAATTACTTTCACTTGAGCGTAACAACTGGTGAGCTTTCCAACCGTCATTTTTTAATTTAGTTTTTGAAAACTTTAGTGTTTTAGCTAACCTCGCACTTTAATAGTTTATTTCTTGTTCATTTGACATTTGATCAGAATGATAGAATCGATTTCGGTTTCCCTGTCGCCGTCATAAATATCCAACAAGCTCTTGACCACACTTTATCAATTTTTAGCGAAAGGATCGGTCAATAAAACCCCAAAACACGATGAAATAAAAATTCCACCGCATCCACTAAACAGTTAATAATTTCCAAGTTACATCTTTGTCTGTCTATTTTTCGCCGCAAACACATCAAACTCAAAGAGTCCAACTATAGTTGAAATGTGGTCTGAACCCCGAACTTGCTTTCGACTACGTCGTGGTCAGCTTCTGTAACGCCTCGAGCTTTCTCGACCAATCTAATGTGAACAGTTTCAACAAAAATCCCATGAATACGTAAAACACGAACTGGAAATAATTAAACGCGAGAAAGAGACCGGGATATTTTACTGTGGTAATATTTGGCGGCAATTCAGGATCCTCCGGTATTTTATGCGACTCTTTATAAACGTCCACAGTAAGTATAACTGCAGTGGATTTTATAGTGCACCTGCTACCGCCCCAGAGAGAAATTTGATATAGAAGCTCCCCAGGAAAAACGCCGAAAATTTTTAGCTCGCCTAAACAATACGCTGGCATTTTCCGGGGGAAATTTTTTTCCCCCCAATCGAGACCAATGAAAGAAATGACCTTCAACCCGGCTTTTCATGCCGTCGACGGTTCCAGATTATTATTAATGGTTTTTCCAGACTGAAAGGTACGCTTAAAATTGATTAATTTTCTTTAAGTCGGGCGGAAATAATGACACTTTGATCTCACACAACAATTACTTTGATTTCTTTCAAAAATAATCTCTTACATTCTGTATTTTATGGTGCCGGAATATATTATGCATTCGGAGATATTCAAAACAATTCTTTACTGGATAAAATGTGACACTGAAGAGAGTTTGGGATCGTAACGTTTGGTTTTATTCGATTCTGAGAACGGATAAGTCAAATGAGATCGGATTTGGGAGGGCTAGAAATGCAAACGACTGTTTTTTGCTTAACTTCAACTTAAATGCTCTTGTACTAATACTACAAAATTATTTATCGATGTCGTAAAGCACCAAATCGACTCCTTTCTTTCTGCAAACGGTGGAAAATATAAAATTACTCGTATGAAGTTAGAAGCAAGAACAATTAATTGATCCATCCTGCTTGTTCGACTCAATTACACAGGGCAACAAAAAAAAGTCATGTCGTGACAACTTGACGAATTTTATATCATTTTGTTCGTCTCAGTGAGACAAATCAAATGCACTAAAAAAAAATTAAAAAGTCCACACACTTTGAACTAAATAATTTTTTTCTAATTTAAATCAATTTAAAATACTTTAACTTTAAAAAAATCATTACTCAATAACTATTAGGCCGATTTCCTTCAAATAAAGACCATTCTAAAGGGATGGACTTGTCCTTTAGAATGATATGCAATTTTAAATTGAATATTGACAAACTTTTCTTCGAACAATGTTCAAAGAAGTTCGAAGTAAATCGAAGTTATCTAAGAAAAACCCTACGAGTAAAATTTTTTTTCTTCGTCACCATCGTGTAGAGCATTATTTTATTAGTAAGAATCCAAATTTTTAAAATAATACACCAAGTAGTTTTTAAGATATGATTTTTTGAAGGTAAGGTTTGCTATTCAGGTATTGCGCCATATAGGAGAAATGCATGTTAATCTTACTTAAAATTGCATTTTTATAAAAGTATTTGTTTTAAGACTCTTCTTTTGCTTAAAAATGGCCAATTGTACCTTCTTTGTTCTAATTAGAATAAACAAAAACTGTTTGTTTACTTAAAACAAATAAATAGTACCTGCGTACTAATTAAAGCAAATAAAGAGTTTTTTGTTGTAAAAATGACCACTGATCATTGAGCAAAGAGGATCAAGAAGTTTAAAGCACGAACCTTAAATATAAGGGCAAATCTTTTTCAAATCAAATCACTTTCCATTCTGATTTCGACTTGTTCACTTTGTTCTAGCTTTCTGAACTTTTTTTGAAAATGTTCTGAGCAAATGCTTTCTCATCACTTTATGTTAAATGCAATAGATCACCTGATTTATTTTGTTGGTACATTCTACGATTATTAGCTTCAGTTAGTTTGTAATTAGTAGTTGTGATAACAGTTGCACGCGCAGCAACTGACTTATTGCATTCAACATCACTCGAAAGTGATAAGAAAGCATTTGCTGCGAACATTTTCAAAAAAAAGTTCAGAAAGCTAGAACAAAGTGAACAAGTTCGAATCTGAATGGAAAGTGATTTAATTTGAAAAAGATTTGGTCTTATATTTAAACCTACTGTTTTAAACTTCTAGATCCTTTTTGCTCAATGATCAGTGATCATTTTTAGAACAAAAAAATCCTTTATTTGTTTTAATTAGTACGCAGGTACTGTTTGTTTGTTTTAAGTAAAAAAACAGTTTTTGTTTATTCTAATTAGAACAAAGAAGGTACAATTGGCCATTTTTAAGCAAAAGAAGAGTCTTAAAACAAATACTTTTATAAAAATGCAATTTTAAGTAAGATTAACATGCATTTCTCCTATATGGCGCAATACCTGAATAGCAAACCATTACTTCAAAAAATCATATCTTAAAAACTATTCGGTATATTATTTTAAAAAATTGGATTCTTACTAATAAAAAGATGCTCTACACGATGGTGACGAAGAAAAAAAATTTTACTCGTAGGGTTTTTCTTAGATTACTTCGATTCACTTCGAACTTCTTCGAACACTATTCGAAGAAAAGTTTGGCAATATTCAATTCCAAATTGCATATGATTCTAAAGGGCAAGGCAAGTCCATCCCTTTAGAATGGTTTTTATTTGAAGGAAATCGGCCTAATAATTATTGAGTGATAATTTTTTTTAAGTTAAAGTATTTTAAATTCGGTTAAATTAGAAAAAAAATATTTAGTTCAAAGTGTGTGGACTTTTTAAATTTTGTTTTAGTGCATTTGATTTGTCTTACTGAGACGAACAAATTGATATAAAATTTGTCAAGTTGTCACGACATGACTTTTTTTCTCGACCTGTGATTATTTGAATTTATTTTCAACCCTGTTTTCAGTTTTTATAGAACCAGTTTCTTTCTATAGTTGAATATGAAACCGTGTGAACGCGTTGAAATTCTCGCCTGAAAGCAGCAGCAGCACGCTGAAAGAAGCGTTTCAAGTCACCGACAATACACTTTGGAAATTATACCGCCTGAAAATGAACAGATGCAGCAGTATCAACATTTTCACTGCACTATTGTTAATTTATGTTTACACAATTCCATTTTCATATAAACTTTGTGTTACCTGAAACCTCTCGTCACGTCTGAGTTTTTTTCTATTCAATTAAGCGAGAATTTCTAACTCGTTGCGATTTATCAATTTTCGATCGTTGAGATGACGTTCCGCTGAAATAGCTTTCATTATTTTGTAATTTCGAGAATCTGGTTCAGACGTTTGGTATTAACATGACGTCGTATCGTATAGCTTAATATAATCATTTGACGGAATGAAATTGCTATGAGAGGAGGAATTTAAAAACGCGAAAGGATTGAAATTGGAAATGGATGAAAAATAATATTAATACTTGACAGAGGGAAAAACGTGTAAGCTCCCTTAGTTCAGTTTTAATTCAATATGTTTGGGAAAATGTGAAATAAAAATGATGTACTGGACTATTACTAGGAGAAGGTACGACTCTCTCGAGGAATTTTCAGGGAAAGGTATTTTTTATGACTGAGATATCACCTGACATGGGACAAATGACGAGATAAATTCTACTTATGTCACGTTATTTATGATTTGCATCGATAACTTTTTACAGAAAAAATGTTTTTCTTGATATTGCTTTGACAACAGCTGTTGGGCTGGATTCCCCACATTAACAATTTATATTGAAATGTCATGTTACCTTACCACAATGAAGTTTGAATAATTAAACGTTCAGACATATTCACCTCGAAATTGCGTGTATGTTACAAAATTAATCTAAATTTTGCGACTAATTGACGCTAATTATCTATCACAATCTCAAGCAAAAATTCAAATTTCCAAAATTAAACTAAACTTGTTTTGTCAATAAATTAAAATAATTGTCCATAACCGTTTATTTTGAAGAATAAAACGTAATTAATCGGATTTAATTTTATTGATGCGTTGTCTCTAGTGTAATAAAATAACATTTAATATGAATTCATGGCAGCTACTGTAAATAATTTTATTCGACTGATTAAATTTCATCCACATATAAATCGCAAAAAAGAATTGTAATATTTCACTTGTCACAATAGCTTTCGGGCCTAAAAACATTTCAAACTTTCAAACCTTTCAATGTAATGCATTTGGTAATTTTTTTGTTTGTTGTTATGCCATTAAGCTTGTCAATAAATCGAGTCTCGTCTATCTTTTACAGGCGGCGAAATATATGTATGTACAAGCTTTGATTCATCACATCGTTTCAGTTTTGTAGATTTTTTTGTTTTTTAACGAGGACGCTGAGTTCTTTTGATTAACTTTTGATGTACAAGCTCGGAATATTTGTAAAACGGTTTGCAACGGCGGTTAAATAATTCCCCGGATTTTTGCTTCGTTGTCTTTTTGGAGTCATCATTACTGCAAAATGACCATTTAAATTGCCTATTACTAGCTAGTAAGTTTATTTTTTGCTTAAATTTCTAAATTCAGCTGAAGTTCACGAAAATGTTTAATTAATGACAGTCAGGTTTTAGTAGATTTAAGTTTAGTTAAAGTAAAATTAAGTATCAGTTTAAGTGAACTAGGTTTCGTTTTATTTGTATAATGCGAAAGTACAATAAAAGTGAAAATTTACAACCTTGCTACCAATGTTAACGATGGTTCAGGTTGCAAGCTCTTTAGTTGATTAGGTTAAAATGGGTTCGGAAATTCTAGGTTTTGTACAGACGATTTTTGTCCATTTCAGGTTTCGGAGTTTTAGGTTGTATCAAGTTATATTGTTCAAGTTAGGTGATCAACAGCTAAAGTAGAGGTTTTTAGAAAATCATTTTTTGTTCAATTAAAATAAGATAAAATATGAGATATAATTCAGGTTTTGATTTGTTTCATTTTCATATGTAGGTATGCTTTAAAAAGTGCAGGGTTAGTTTTAGGTTTAGTACAGATAATTTTTCCCAATTTCAGGTTTCAGAGTTTTAGATTGTATCAGTTTATATCTTTCAGGCTAATTGTATTTGCTGATGAAAACAGCTCAAGTAGAAGTTAGCAGAGAAACATTTTTTCTTCAATTAGAGTAAGTCAGATTGTGAGTTATGTTTCAGGTTTAGGATTGTGGTTTGTTTCATTTTTATATGTATTAGGTTTTTTTCTTTTAAATAAAAACTAGGTGCAGATTTTGCGATTTTTAGATTTCGGATAGATACTTTTTCCTGATCTCAGGTTTCAGAGTTGTGGTTGTATCAGGTATACACCTCTTAGGCTAATGTGCAAATTAGGAGGTCAAAAAAGCTGAAGAAGAGGTTTTCAAAGACTCATTTTTGTTCGCACATTATAAGTTATGTTCCAGGTTTAGATTTTCTTCATTTTCATAGTTTTTTAAAAAACTATGCTGTAAAAAGCAATTATATTAGGTGCAGGGATAGTTATAATATGTTTATTGTTTGGTGAATTTTATAATTTTGTATGGATAATTTTTTTCCGATTTCAGGTTTCAGAGTTTTAGGTTGATCAGGTTATATCTTTCAGGCAGCTCAAGTAGAAGTTTGCAGTTTGTTCAATTAGAGTAAGTCAGATTGTGAGTTATGTTTCAGGTTTAGGATTGTGGTTTGTTTCATTTTCACATGTATCAGGTTTTTTAGAAATGCGTGCTGTAAAATTTTAGGTTGTACCTCTTAAGCCAACATGCAATTTAGGGGGTCAAAAAAAAAGGTTTTCATTAACTCATTTTTGTTCAATTAGAGTAAAACTTATTATGAGTTATGTTTCAGGTTTACGTTTGTTTGATTTTAATATGTATCAGGTTTTTTAAAAATCTATAATTTAAAAAATAGTTGTATTAGGTGCAGAGATAGTTACAATATGTTTATATTGTTTGGTGGTTTTTTTCGTACAGACAATTTTTTCCAATTTCAAGTTTCAGAGTTTTAGGTTGTATCTGCTTATATCTTCCAGATTAGTTGTATACGTCTGTGAAAACAGCTCAAATAGAAGTTTGCAGGAAAACTTTTTTTGTTCAATTAGAGTCAGATTGTGAGTTATGTTTCAGGTTTAGAATTGTTGTTTGTTTCATTTTCATATGAATCAGGTATCAGGTGCTGTAAAAAGTAGTTGTAGGTGCAGATTTTGCAATTTTTAGATTTCGTACAGACAGGTTTTAGAGTTTTAAGCTGTATCAAATTATGCCTTTTAGGCTATTACAAATTAGTGGGTCAAAAACGATAAAAGAGAAGTTTTTAGAGACCCATTTTTTTCAATTATAGTTAGGTTTCAGGTTTAGGTTTGTTTCATTTTCATATGTATCAGGTTTTTTAATAAGCTGTTCAGGGATAGTTACAATATGTTTATTGTTCGTTGAATTTTAAAGTTTCGTTTAAATAATTTTTTCCGATTTCAGGTTTCAGAGTTTTAGGTTGTATCAGGTTATGCCTTTTAGGCTAATATGCAAATTAGGAGACCAAAAAAGCTGAAGAAGAGGTTTTCAAAGGCTCATTTTTGTTCAATGAGAGTAAAGCAAATTATGAGTTATGTTTCAGGTTTAGGTTTGTTTCATTTTCATATGTATTAGGTTTTTCAAAAAACTATGCTTTAAAAAGTAGTTGATTAAGTGCAGGAATAGTTGCAATATGTCCATTGTTTGGTGATTTTTTCGTACAGAAATTTTTTTCCAATTTCAGTCAAGTTTTAGGTTGTCTTATATATCTTCTTATATTTTCCAGGCTAGTTGTATTCGTCGGTGAAAACTGCTTAAATAGAAGTTTACAGAGAAACATTTTTTGTTCAATTAGACTAAGTCAGGTTGTGAGTTATGTTTCAGGTTTAGGATTGAGATTTGTTTCATTTTCATAAGTATCAGGTAAAAAATCTGAGCAGATTTTGCAATTTTTAGATTTCGTGCAGCCAGGTTTAAGAGTTTTAGGTTGTATCAAATTATGCCTTTTAGGCTAATACAAATTATTGGGCCCAAAAAGATGAAGTAGAAGTTTTCAGAGACTCATTTTTGTTCAATTAGAATTATGTTTCAGGTTTAGGTTTGTGTCATTTTCATATGTATCTGTTTTTTTTTTAAATTCTGTGCTTTAAAAAGCAGTTGTAGGTGCAGGGATAGTTACAATCCTATATTGTTGTGTGATTTTTGTTGTCTCCGCGCGTTTTAGTATCTGTAGCGTTTTAATATCGGGTCATATTTTATTCGAGTGTAAACTTCCGTGTATTACAGTACATAAAGCGTGGCGCGTTGTTGTCTTCATGCGAAAATTATGCGCAAAATGCGCGCTCCAGGTGCATAAAGAAAAGAAGTTCCGAATGTATTTATAAACTAAGCGAGCGTCAAAGTGTTTTAAAAAGGACGCGTTAAACCTCCCATAACTCGGTTTAATGTTGGATTAAGTAGTGTCGTGGCGTCCATCTTTCGTCGTTACATGGGTCGTCGGGTGAGAAATGTTGCGTGTTTGACTAAATCCAGAGAGAAACGGATTCATGCCACGTTAATAATGTGACAAATTATAGTCCACCACTGAAAAAAAAAAATTCGTTGTGATGTGTTTGTAAAATATCGCGCGAGGAAGATTTTAGAGTTGGAAAGTGCTCGAGGAGACCATCGACCGTGCGATTTAATGTTGCATGGAATTTCAGTTTGGACGTTAGTCGTATTTTAAACTACCTATTAAAGATTTCGTAACGTCCCGAAAAACATTCCAGACTGACTTAGTGTTACTTGAAACGGTTTCGTATAATGGCCGTTTCATTGTTAACGGTCGAAGAATTAAATTAATCGCGTCGACATTGTCGACTGTTAAATCTTGTGGCACTTTGTTGCCAGGTAGAGTAGAACGTTGAACCAAAGAGCGCGATACTCGGCACTGGTTTAATCAACGCAAAGGAAAAAGTTTGGAGATGCGGAATTGGGACGATTATTTCCTTTTCGAGGATAACTTACACACAGATTAGCCGAATTGGAATTCAGGATAATTGACTATTTCGACAGGAATTACAAACGCCAAACTATTATTGGAACGCATTCGTAAAACGAGAAGAAAAGACACAGATTAGCTGTGGGAAAGATTTACTCCAAGACCTGATTTCGAACCTCATCCAACTAGTACCACAAAGTTTAATGAAACCTAATACAACCTAACACAAATTAAAATATTCTGATTTAAAACAACCTAGTACACTGCATTATCCGCGTCCCTAAATAAAAAAAAACATAATACAACCTAATTTGAATAATCTGATGCAACCTGGTACAGAACCTAACACAACTTGTCTGTCTGTGGTAAAAATTTACTCTGAAACTTGTGATTATATACCTCATCCATCCATACACCACCACCTAATAAAACCACAAAATTTAATGAAACCTAATACAACCTAGTCCACCACAACGACCACTACAACCTGATACAAATTAAAATATTCTTATTGAAAATAACCTGGTACAACTCAGTACACTACATAACTTGCGTCATTAAATAAAACAAACCTAATACAGAGGCTAACACCACTTGATGCAGAGTACGTTCCTACCATAGATTAGCTGTGGTAAAAAAAAACTTGTGATTATAAACTTCTTCTAACCAAGACACCCTATTAAAGACCGCCAAATTGAATGAAACCTAATACAGCCTAGTCTACCACAACGACCACAACAACCTGATACAAATTAAACTATTCTGATTTACAACAACCTAGTACACTGCATTATCCGCGTCTCTAAATAAAAGAAACCTAATACAACCTAATTTGACAAATCTTATGCAACCTGGTACAGAACCTAACACAACTTGATTCAGAATGTCTACCATAGATTAGCTTTGGTAAAGATATACTCTAAAACTTATGATTATAAACTTCATCCAACCGAGACACCCCATTTAAAACCACAAAATTTAATGAAACCTAATACAACTTAGTCTACCACACCCTCATACAAATTAAAATATCCTGATTTAAAACAACCTTGTACACTGCGTCTCTAAATAAAAAAAAGAATACAACCTAATTTGACTAGTCTGATGCAACCTGGTACAGAATCTAACACAACTTGATGTAGAATATCTACCATAGATTAGCTGTTGTAAAGATATACTCTAAAACTTGTATTATCAATGTCATTCTACCCAGACACCCTATTAAAAACGACTAAATTTAATCAAACCTAATACAACCTAGTCTACCACAACAACCTGCTACAAACAAAAATATTCTGATTTTAAACAACCTGGTACAAACATAATTTGCGTCTTCAAATAAAATACAACCTAATTTTGCTAATCTGATGCAACCTGATACAGAACCTAAGACAACTTGTCAGCCATAGATTAGCTGTGGTAAAAATTTACTCTAAAACTTGTGATTATAAACGTAATCCAACCAAGACACACCATTAAAAACCACAAAATTTAATGAAACCGAATACAACCTAGACTACCACAACGACCATAACAGCCTGATACAAATTGAGATATTCTTATTAAAAACAACCTGGTACAACCTAGTACACTACATAATCCGCGTTTCGGAATAAAATAAATCTAATACAACCGAATTTGGCTAATCTGAAGCAATCTGGTACAAAACCTAACACAACTTGTACCTAAGACCTGAAACTAATCTATTAGCACTCAACTTGAAAAATACGACTGATTTATTTAATGTCAAAACTTGACACAAACTGAGATGTAGCTACAACCTAATCCTAATATCAGGTGTAAGCCAAAGCTACAAAACCTAAAACATACTAAAATTAAAAACTTTGCTGTTATAAACAACTCCATTTTGAGTTTATTGTCCTTAAAATATGATAACCTGATTGCGTAGAAGATGGTTTATAGGACACAGGGAGATAAAAAACATTAAATTCGTCGCGACGTTTCGATACTTTTATTGTATCTTCTTCAGGCGAAGAATTCTCGTTGGTTGAGAGACAATTAAACGAATTTAATGTTTTTTATTTCCCTGTGTCCTATAAACCAACTTCTACGCAATCAGGTTGTTGTAGACAACATAATGAATTATCCACAATAACCAACGCATCTACAGAACTCGCCAGAACTCGCGCCCCAAAGAAAAATGCCAGATAAGATAAGATACCAGGAACATGGAAAAAATGTTAAAAAAAAATATCTATAAAAATTTCGAAGTTATGAGGGTTTAAAATTTGCACTTTGACTCTATTTATTTCTGTTGGAAAAATAATTTTTCAAGTTTTTTTGCTATAAAAGAGAAAACAAGGAAGCTGTATCCTAAATTGTAACTCTGTTCAATGTTATTTGTGGCTTTTATTGCCAAAATATTTGTCCCTTTACTAAATAATTGTAAAAGGACATATACAAGATCATCAGTTTCATTAAATAGATATAAAAAAAATGTCAAATGTCAAAAAATAAATGTCAAATTTTTTTGACAGATAGAATTTTCCAGGTATCTTATCTTACTTAAAATTTTTCTCTGGGGCGCGAGTTCTGGCGCACCCTGATGTATAGAAATGATATTGCTCCTGATATTGTGAGTAAAAGTTCATAAATGTGTGTTTTTGCCTCAATTTGTTTAAATTGAAATTTTTCGGGTAATCAGGACCCTTTTTCCTTGTCCTTTGGCCATTTCCCGGTAATGGCGACGCAGCGCCGCCGCCGATATTAAAACCGGAGCTAATTGCTCCGGTTCGATTTATGTGTCCAGCCGCAAACTTTTTAATCTCGGATCGTTCAACTAAAAGGGGTATGGGAGTCGTGCAATGATTTGTAGCCGTCAGATGTGCCCCAAATAATTAATCAAAACGATATTATCAAGCACTCCACGGTTGATAACAATTATTACCAAACGGACTGAGTGTCCTTTTGATCTGCGATAATGAAGGCAATCCAACAAATTATTAATCGATTTTGAATAGCAGACGTGCCGTTTCGCATTCCGTATCTAAGTGCCCCGGTCGTTAATTAACAGTTTTGTACATTTTGTTTGATTTTTACGGGTGTAGCGAATGATCCCGCAGGACGCTGTCAGACACATCCTCCTAATCCCGGTGCCCGAACTCTGATGTCAGCTGAATTTCGGGACTAGTAAAGTGATTACGTTGTCAATGAGGCGAAAATTGCCTTCTTTTATCCCGAATCTAGGCTCGAAAGAAAGGAAAAATATAAGAGAACGGATTTTATTTAAATATGTTGCGATTCACATCATGGCTCAAAGCGATTCAAATTCGGATAATGTGCGGGTGATTTATTTTTAAACAGTGCCGCAAGGAAGATTGACCAAGAAAAATAAGAAATTAATTCGTTCTGCAACTCTAATTGCTTCTTGATACAGAGATAATAAATATTTACGAGTCTGTTACCCGAGGCTGTGTGGATTATTTTCATTTACTTTCACGAATTTAAATGTTTCAGGTAATGTCGGAACGTTTAATTATGTTTTGCAGATAAATATCTAAGACAAGAATTCAATTTAAAATAATGGCATAAAAACAAGGCAAAATATCAAATTGAAAGAAAGACTGTAGCTCTAACACTCTTTTTACTACAAAAATCTTTATTTTGGTTGTAGTAATTTTTTCAACATCTGTCTGCACACAACCGAAATATGCGTTCACTCAATATTCCCAATCTCCGATCGTCCACATAAATTTTTTGCTGCGTTGCATCCATGTATTTCGATAATAGAATTTGCTCGACAAAGCATTTTTATATTTTATGTTACAATAAAATGGACGTTTTGCATAAAACGATATACACGTTATTACGCTCTATAGAATTTTACGACTCTTGAGAATTATTATTATTTTATTTAGTCACGAGGCAGTCAAACGTTATATTTATTATCTGCTATTGTCAGACGTTCAAATATTACCTACACTACATTTATTTTCTCGAAGGAAAGCAAACTTAAAGTATTAAACCGGTGTTAGTTTATGACGAAAGTACGCGTCGTATATGCGAATAATATTTACAAGAATTATCTTTCAGAGATTTCGGTCCGTGCTTTCACTGGATTTTATCGACAGGTTTCATAGAGTCAGAGTTATCGATCACTACATGACAGTCTTCGATTAAAGTTAACGACTCTTGAAGAGAAATGTTATTGTCAAACAAATTCAATTATTATTTATTTTTGGCCTTACTTATATTAAAATTTTGTGAAGAAATTGCGTGTCGGTTTAAAAAACGCAAAAATAATATTATTTTCGAGCAAATTTCATGCATTTTTCACGGTTTAGTAAATTTTCGAGAAAAAACTGCTAAACGCCTTAATAACTCAAAATAGCGCCACAATTTACAAAATTTACTGTTTTTTGGTATTCTTTTCTGAAGCGACTGTCTGTGAGAAATGAACTAAAACGCTCTAAAAAAAATAGTAGATTACATACCGAGGTGGAAGATGCTGCTTCATTATCAAAGCGAAATTTGATGACTAAGCAAATTTTAAAATATCCGGAGTAGGTATAAGGATAACAGAAATGGGAAGAGGTATTTTTAATTTATAAAATAAAATTTTCGCTAACAATTACAAAATTTCAAAATATTAGGAGTAGGTATCAGGATCACAGAAAAGCGAAGAGGTATTTTAAATTTAAAAATTAATGTTTTCCCGCCAAAAATCTGCAAAATTTCGAAATATCAAGAGTAGTCGTCCATACCAGGATCACAGAGATGCGAAGAGGTATTTCAAATTTAATAAATAAAATTTTCACTAAAAATCTGCAAAACTTCAAAATATCAGGAGTAGGTATCAGGATCACAGAAACGGGAAGAGGTGTTTCTAATTTATTAAATCAAATTTTTGCTAAAAATTACAAAATTTTAAAATATTAGGAGTAGGTATCAGGATCACAGAAAAGCGAAGAGGTATTTTAAATTTAAAAATTAAAGTTTTCCCGCCAAATTCTGCAAAATGTGGAAATAGCAAGAATAGATATTAGGATCACAGAGATGCCAAGAGGTATTTATTTCAAATTAAAAAAATCTAAATTTTCACGAAAAATTAGCAAAATTTCAAAATATTAAGAGTAGGTATCAGGATGACAGAAAAGCGAAGAAGTATTACAAATTTGAAAAAATTAAGATTTTCGCTAGAAATTTGAAAATTTTTATAAATATTATGACTTTTAGGATCACAGAACTGCAAATGTCTTTTAAATAAAAAAAAAACAGATATTTCGCCAAAAAGTGTAAAAAATACCAATTAAATGTTTTATAATGACTTTATTGTTTCCAACAATCACATAATATACAATCCTTTGATGTCTGACAAAATATAGGGTATGAAAATCCTGCAAAAAAGATCTTCATTGCATCGTTATGTACAATAGGTTAGTAAAAATATTTAGTGCTACTAGTAACAAATATTAAGTAGAATAACCTACTATCCTCACATAACATGTTTAGTAAGAAAAATTTCGACAATATAAATCCTACAATACTAAATGAAATAATATTGCCATATTATAGTTATTATTATACTATATTATTTTTTATTGATCTGCTATCGACACACATTTTTCTAAACTGTTGTGTTTTCCTAATTTGTTATTTCTACGCAGTCATCATGGCCGAAAAACCGGTGGTACGGTCCTCAACACCGATGGAGAGCTTCGAACTCGCAGCGGACGCACACCCTGACAATTTTTTCATCAATAAAAAATAATAAAAAGCAAATAAACTCACTCCTGCGAGCCTTTGACGCTTTGGT
Source organism: Tribolium madens (assembly GCF_015345945.1). Classification (NCBI taxonomy): domain Eukaryota; kingdom Metazoa; phylum Arthropoda; class Insecta; order Coleoptera; family Tenebrionidae; genus Tribolium; species Tribolium madens. Next base: position 3,382,414 of record NW_025401041.1, read on the forward strand.
GATCTGAATTCAATGCAGTACCTGAAAGTAATAGAAAGCACATAATTATATAAAATATAGTCTATAAAGAAGTACTTTTCAGGACTCATATATCATTATCCAAAATCGTCAAAAAATATACAATAAAAATCTTAAATAATATTAAACGTTATTGTCAAACAAATTTAATTCAACTATGAAGCACAATAATTTACAAATGAACAAATTCAATTAACCGTTTTAGCAGATTACAGGAAATTTACACATATTTAGACGTGAATGCATTACATTTAAATCCCAAAACCGTTCTATCATCAAGTAATTTTGTAAACACCACACCTTTGTGTTTGCTTTAAATAGATTTCTAATAATAGACAGAGAAAATCGAGGAATTTCGTAAACAAACAAGCGTTAAATCGATCGGACGTTGTCTTCTTTTTGTCTTTGACAAGTAGTGGCAACTTGAATTTTGTATTCTTTGCCAGTTGTATGAATACAATCGCAATTTGGCAGATTTACAACTCGGTAAAAGTACTTTTCTTTTTTTCTCCACGAAAGCCGTCAAGTATTTACCTCGAGTGTAAAGACCGTCTCTAACTTTCCCCGCAGTGTAAATACCCCAATTAACATTTTCCCCTCCCTTTGAAAAATCCCCAGTCTTGAATTCCCGTCGAAATTGGTCTAACCGCCTAATAAAGTGACTGTTGTCCTCGATAAAGACACCCGAAATACAATTACAGTCCTCCCGATACTAATCTAAACTCCCACCTTTCATTAACTTCCTTCATACATAAAACTTGCTCGACGACAACCGCAAACATCTGCAACCTTTTTCGTCGAGCAAACTTAGGCAACGTTGTGTCGTTATTGCAAAGAACCTACTCATACCATAAACAAGATATAAACTGTCATTAAAGTGTGCTTAGGTGACGTGATCTCGCAACTTTGACGGCAGGTTGCGTCAAATTAAATTCAATTGAATCGAATTATGGTGAGGAAAAAATCTAATTTTCTTTATGGGCGAATGTGCGAAGCGTACGGATGGAATTGTGGCCATCAGGATTGGTACGGACACAATTACACAGAGGATACGAGACGTGTAATTTGAAAATAATTGAAAGAGGGCACCGGAAAAAGACATTATTGCAATAAATAACAACATAAATATAACCCTCAGTTGTAAAAATTATTTATCATTTTCAGAAAACGAGTAGTAAAGGTGCCACTCTGCAAATGGACCACCTTTTCTACTCACACTCTTCTTTAAAAAAAGTTAAATAACAAAAAGTAAGTACTTCAAGAGAGATTTTACATAAATTTTTCTATGTAAAGTACATTTTTATAAAAAAAACAATTTTCAAAGTGTTATGTTGGTATCAGGCACTAGTTTTGATGTTATTACGTTGACAACGTAAAATGTCAATTGTATGTTAACCGTTTTATTAAAGCCGCAATTACTTTTACATTTAAAATAAAAAATACATAAAGGGCGCAGAAAATGTTGAAGGTGGAATTGGTTGGTATTAGAATTATTTTTGTGACGTTGCGGATGGCGGGAATACGTTATCCCGAAAAAAACTATTTCAATTTCGCCTTTTGGAACTAGTGCAAAATTTTTTTGTGGATCCTGCCGTTTTTGAGAAAATAAATACGATAACGAGTCAGTCTTAGAATAGTTCTCGTACGAATTAATTGAATTATAATAATTGTTCAAATAAATTATGTTTTATCGTATAAAAAGTTGTTTATAAAAATGAGTTTCCGAAAGCAAGAATCTGAACCCTAACACAACAAGAAAAATTGCTATGATTATTATTATCTTATGAATATATGCAGACAGAAAAACCAACCATGTTAAAATTCTTCATGAATTTGACGATTTCAATTGTGTAAAAACTCCTAAAAACGCCATCCAATAAATTGTAAGACTGATCCAGCATTTTGTTATATTCCTCCAATAATGATTCAACTTTCCGAAGAATCAGATTCGGAAGACGATTGGTGATTTGAAAATTTTGAATAAGATTCTGAAAATGAGTAAAAATTTATATAACTACCCATTAAACACATTTTTTCCATTTAGCAGTTGCTCTTTCCCATGCCTTTATCGTTTATATTATTTCTTGTCTTTGTAAAAAAAAATTGCTTACACTTGAAACTTTTCTGACATTTGAAAATCATTAATATAACCTCAATCTAGGGAAATTTTAATATACAGATGTTCCGAAAAGAATGGTTTTAAGGTGGTACAGTTTGACATTGACAATTGTTTGAAAAGTGGACTTTATGTACCATTTCAGAATTCAGAATTTAAATGTGAAAATTGATAATAAAAGTCTTCCCATTGTGCAGTCTACCAAATGTCTTGGATTAATAATTGATATAGATTTAAGATTTACTAATTATGTATCATCTGTTATTAAAAAATATTATGTCGCTCTTAAACTTCTGTATTACAATTATAGTATCTTAAATTTTAAACTTCGTAAAAAACTTTGTGAAACCCTTGTGCTTTCGTTTATAAATTATGGACTCATTATTTACTATTCTTGCTTAGACAGTGTTAACAAAAATCGTTTGCAAAAAATTCAAAGTAATTGCTGCCGTTTTATTTTTGGTTTAAAGAAACACGATCATGTATCAGAAAAAATTAAAGATCTGGAATGGTTAAAAATTGATAAACTTTTCTTATGTCATGACATTCTTGACATCGACACCTTTCTACCTAAGGAGTAAGTTTCATTCTAAAAAAAAGCATTCTTACCGTCAAAACCAACCTTCGTAATTTAAATGAGTTATCGAAGTCACAGTTTCGTACCGCATTGTATCAAAGATCATTCACTTATAATGTAATTAGAACATACAACAAATACATCGAAATCTTTAATTCTGGAAATTCAGTGTTTACGTTCAAAAGTCAAATTAAGAACTTGCTTTTGAATACTTAACTGAGTAAACTGAGTTGGATAACTGATGTTAAAAATAAATGCAAAAGAATGTATTTCTGTTCAATTTTTGTTTTTTATTTTTGTTCATTTCTTCTTAAAGAATTCTTTCTTGTTTTTTCTTTTTGTTTTTGAGAGACTGGCAATGGTTTCTTTCTTTACTTTTAGTTATTAAGTAACTTCCGAATTAATTTTTATTTAAATTTTATACTGTTTATAATAATTATTTTTATTTTTATGTTATAATTGTTTGTTTTTCTATTAATTTTCTCTTGAGGTTAAGTTGAATAGCTTCAAGCTAGACTTCGCCTCCGCATCTTTGTATTACTTTTAATGTATTAATAAAGACCTTTATTATTATTATTATTATTATTTATTCAAATTAAGTCGGGAAAAAAAAATTTGACATTTATTTTTTGACATTTGACATTTTTTAAGTCTATTTAATAAAACTGATGACCTTGTATATGTTTTTTTTATAATTATTTAATAAAGGTACAAAAACTTTGTCAATAAAAGCCACAAATAACATTAAACAGAGTTACAATTTAGGATATAGCTTTCTTGTTTCCTCTTCTAATAGCCTGTAGCAAAAAAACGTGGAAAATTATTTATCCTACAGAAATAAATAAGAGTCAAAGTGCAAAATTTAAACTCTCATAACTTTGAAATTTTTATAGATAGATTTTTTTTTAATTTTTTCTATGTTCCTGGTACCTTACCCTACATGGCATTTGTCTTTGGGGCGCGAGTTCTGGCGCACTCTGTATGTGCATATGATGTAGAACGTTATTCCTTCAACTTTTAAAATCGCGATATCTCTGGAATGGTGATTCTTAGAAAAAAAGTATAAAGACCATTTTTGTAGATAATTTTAAGATCTATAATTTTTGTCTTGCCTACTTTTTTGATAAAACTTACCGTTTTCGAAAAAAGTCTAAAAAATCTCAAATTTTGACCTTGAGCCCGAATAACTTTTTTAGCACACATGGGATCGATGGGGACTTTTGACACTTTATTTGTAATGGTGTACCTAAGGTCTCCACCAAAATTTAGCTCTGTCGGAATTTTCGTTATTTGACCACTATTTTTATGACTAATTTGACCGGGCTATATGTCATTGCTTTGCTATGCATCAACTTTGACAATAATTATTTATTATTGAAAAAAAATGTGATTGTGAATAAAATAGTATACAAACGTCGGTGAAATGTCATTACTCCTTGGGCTCTATCCAATCTCAAGGCGCGGCCCTCGATAGGATATTTGAGCCCTCGGGGCATTGACCCATTTTCCACCTCGCATGCAATCTACTATTACAAGGCTCAATTATTGATACAGGACGCGTAAAATGTCAGTTACCACACGCAAATGTAAAAATCTATTAATCTACTATTACTGTGATTCTATTCAACATGAAAAAAATTATCAACGACATAAAATTGGTAAAATTAGGTTGAAAACTTGGGTGAGATAACGCGTTCTTAACCCACAAAATATTTAAATGTTCTAATGAAATGAGAAATAAAAAGATCGAGTGGTAAAGGTACTACTTTTCTATATTCTAGTGGAAAAATTCCAAATTTTGAAGGAACTAGTGGTCGAATTAGAATTCACCCTTTGGGAATAGAGTAGCTTCTGAAAAAACAGTCGAGATTCACCCTCCGGCCAACCCCAGAAGCAATTAGAATTGATAAATTGTGCAAAGTTAGCAGATTACTTATATTGAATTACTTCGGGTTCTGTATGAGGTTTCGTTGTTGTCCTCGAATAACTCAATTTTCTCGGAACAAGAGAGAGATTATGATTTATTCTCATTTGTCACTTGGCATAATCAATAGTTTCCACACCGAAAGCTTCTTTCTAACCAAATCGAGAAACATTTTTAAAACTTAATGGCGCACTCTACTCTCAAGCGAGAAATTTATTTCGGTGCAGGTGTGCCAACTTACTTATATTTTCTCTGGAAAAATTGCAAGATCTCAGTGAATCTCTCGGATGTATTAACAATCAGCGCCGCGCCATATTTTACACACGGACCCGGAGCCATCTATGATTCAAATACTGGCCCGAGGAAAGCACGCTTGAATTATTTATGGATTGAGCTTAAGGTGCGTCCGTACACTTTTCGACTACATAAAAGTCACAATTTTAGAAAAAATGCCGAAATTAACGAGCCGGACGTCGTGGTATTTTCGAGATGCTTTTTCCTGCTTTTGCAATGATAATGCCTCACTTTACAGGCTTTTGTTGCGTTATTTGCCGTAATATATTTTCAGCTATTCCGTTTTATTAGTAGCGAAATATTCTTGGTAAAAAGGTCGGACTTAAGCTGTTTGACGTTGCTTGTCTTGTTCTTTCCAAAGCTTTAATGCTGTTTTGTGTGTTGGGGGAAAAGCACTCGTTTGAGGCTGCAGATCTTTACATAAGTACACTTTTTATAAAGCGACATCTGTCTCACACACCCCTAAACTAATCTCGTTGACATCTAGTCTTAAGTTGCGAAAAACTAAGCGACATTTTTATGATAATGCTGTTGATGAAACATTCATGAGCATGTCGAGATTTATTGCCAATTTTGTGAGGATTTTTCGAAATTTATTGCCACTACTAGACAAAAAATTCAACAATTGCACTTTGATCAATTGCCTGATTAAAATTTCGTACAATGAGAGAAAAGTTAGACTTGCGGTTGCTATTTATATTCGGTTGAGCTTTTAGAAAATTAATTTTCGTATCTCTTTGAACGGCCTCAAAACTTTGCTTTAAAAGATTAATTAGGAAACCTCTCTTGCACTTATCTCGCTCTTTGTACGGCAATCGTTGAAAGTATGACCATATTTTAGAAAAAATAGATAAAAAAATGCATCCCTCATAATTGATCACTTAATTAAATTTCCGTCAGAGCTAAAACCTAATCTAACCGAACTAAAACCGGTCCTTGGACAAAAAAACGACACTCTCCCTTGTAAAACCATAAAACGGCACGTCTGCTAATGCACATTGAGGTTATCTACGACGAAAGTGGCCCTCTTGACGTAAACGTCGATACAACATTAGGAACATTAGTGTCGAAAAGCGGAAAAGTCAAGCATCTTGATTTTGAATTGTTCGAATGTTTGGTCTTTATAGTGATTCACTAATTAACGACGCAGATTTTACGATATTAATAATTCAAGGTTAATTGGTAGAGACGGGGAAATCTTGTGATGAATGGTTGATCGAAATAAGGGAGGCGTTTCATCACTTGAGCGAACCCAAATTAACAGTCACTTTTAATCAGAGTTTACTATTAATTTAGGTTGGAAGCTTTCAAGGTGTTAAGGAGCTGAAGGCCTTCATGTATAAATAGCACAAATGAATTATTTTTCTTCTTGAACGTAACGAGTAGTAATGGTGGCAATTTTCTCCCCACTCCTCGAGTAGAAAATCAAGTATCACCTTTACTACTCCGATTCGTGTTATCGGAGATAAAAATAATTGTTCGAATCCGGGTATCTAGTTTCTTGGTAAATATCTCTTATGAAATATGTGCGTTGAGTCTTCCGGAAGGGATATCATCCGTTTCCGGGGTGATTTAGTTGATCGTAAATTGAATAAGGGTGATTTATCGTCGCGATTATCTTTTAATCAGATTGCGAGTTCGACGCAAGACATAGCAAATATAAATTTTAATTATAATCAGAGATTTGTTGTTTTTCGTTTAATAAGAGTGATCTTATGCAGAGTGGCGTATGTCGCGTTGAATTGTTAATTTTGTCAGAGTGCGGCGAACGTCTTGTCGCGTTCTCACTTAAGAAAACTAAGATGGTTCAGATTGCGCCCCGTTTAATTTATCCTTGTCAGACGTGTTCAAGTTTAAATTGTAATTTCTGTATGGGTAGAAGAGCGACGAAATATAACTTTAACAGTTTTAGCGCTTTTGTGCTGATATTATATGCAAAGCGGTGAAGGAGCTACGTGAATATTTTTCAATATTTTTCGACGAGTAAATGTTTTGTAAGGAGGGAACGTTCAAGAGAAATGTAAACAGAAGGGAGTTGCTATGCCAAAAATAACATATGAACAAGTGACGAATAAAAGTCGACGAGAAATTCTAATCGCTTGATAAATTAAGTTTGACTCAGCGAAAAGAATCTCCAAACTTGATTAATTAACATTAAAATTTGATACCAACTAATTAAACTTTTTTCAACTTTAAAACGATATTATTCAACATGTCAAAACTTCCTTACGCGGTAATTTTACATGCGAAACTTTGTTGCACGTAAAGTTCTACGACTTTTTTACTGATAGTTGAAGCTGCATTATTGACTTTGTTTGAATCGAGAAAACGAACAAGAGTAGACCAGTTGTAGGTTTATTATCTTGTAACTGTAGAAAACTCATTTTTTGCAAGTTTTACATAATCCCAGAATATAATAAAATGTCATATTTGTTTTCGAGTTCAAAAAAAAACGAGTAGTAAGAGTGAATAAAGAAAAAGCTAAAGTTTATTTAATTATTTAATAATTCAGCTGAGCCACATAAACCACTTTTACCCCAAATAACATTAACTACCATGCGATTAAAAAAAATAAATTAGAGTAGGCGTCGATTAAATTCTACAGTTGGCTGGGAATCTGGGCTAGAAATTTTCCACACAAACTCAAAGTGAAAATGACCATTCACCGTTTTCGTCTTGTAAAGCAATCAAAATTTTCTGGCCTAAAGTGAACATTATTTCACTCAAAAGGAATAAAACGCAAACTTGTCAAAGTTTCCGCTGACATTTAATGTAAAAAATCAGGATTGCCAGGACTTTAATCACCGCCTACTCTAATTTCTTTTTTTTGATCGCACAGTATTTTATCCGCAAATGTATTCAGATTAAGAGTAAAGAGTAACACTAAAGTAGAAAGTAAATGAACAAAATAATCAGTACGCTTTGCAAGTAATAAAATCATAACAACGCTTATAACATTTTGCGTCAGTATCGAAAGTTGTCTTGAGATTTTGGAATGAATTTATTAATTTAACTAGTGGATGACTAGTGCAGTTAGTAGTGCAAAGTTTCGAATACTGACAATCTACAATGTATCTACATACACTACCGCTCACGGAAAAATGGACACTAAGTAAGAAAATAAAAAAGGTTTTGTCGATGAGAACAAAATCTAGTTTAATTTTCGTTTATAGATTCTATTCGAAATAAAAGTTTATTGTTTTTTATTAGAGAATTTAGTAAAAGCATTGTTTTATTTGCCCCCATTAAACTGCATCAATTATTATAACGTTTATCAAATTTTACCCATTGTCCATTCTTCCGTGAGCGGTGGTGTACCCTCTAGAAATTGCTGAAGCAGCGAAAAAGACAAGAAAGAAGCAACAATGAGTAAATGTCATAGTAAAAGTAAAAAAAAATATTATTATATCTATTATTATCGATTTAAACAAGGTTTATTCATTTATCTTATGCAAAATAAAACTCATACCAAGTGAATAAAAAGTATGGAACCAAACGTTTTTTGCTTAAATATTTATTTTTTGGAAAAACTAATTGATGAATCATAAAATACTATAAAAATGTGATATTCCATCAAGAATAAAATTTTTCGAAATCTTGATTTTCATTTCTACAAAATTTTTATTTTTTTTAAATGGCAACCCACTATAAAACCATTTTTCTCATAACTTACACAGGGTGTTTCACATAATTTTACGAAGCCTCGATTACAAATTTTGAAAAATTAGGTTGCCTTCTCTAGTTCGTTCACCCTTTCAAAAATTACAACATTTTTAGTTAGTTAGTGATTAAGATAAATAAATTAGAATCATATTCATCTATTGATATATTCGTCTATTGATAGAACAAATAATAATTATTTCTAAAATCCTGCAGTTTATGACTATTAATGAAACAGTGGTTAGTTTGACAACTACTATCATGAGTTTCCAAAAATTAAATAATTAAATGTGTATTTTGTATCCAGTGTTTTGTGAATTTTTTATATTTGGATGCGTACATTACGCGCAAACCTCGTAAAGTTGTATGAAACAGCCTGAATTAATTATTATTTTTTTGAGGCAATGATTTAAAAAAAAAACGCTTGATTTCATACTTTATATTCACCCTTTATTAATGTTTTAATGTCAGAAGTAAAAATCGTTTAAGGAGACTCAGCTCAAAATAACCGTAGTTTTATTAATAACTAATACATAAAAACAATTCTCAGTTGAAGGTATTTTTTTTTGGTTTGCGTAATAAAAGAGTTGTAAGTGTGACCTTTTTCCCACCATTAGTAGTAAAAATGACAGTAAAAAATGGATCTTCCCAGAAAAGTATGCGCAAGTGGGATTATTAAAACTCATAGCATAAAAGTTTCAAGAGTTAATATAAATTCATTAATATTTAACTGAATGAGATTCAAATATTTAGCTTAACTACTAATGTATGAAAAATAAAACTTGTTGCATTTCTTTTTAACTTAAATAAAAACCAGAGTGGTAAAAGTGGTGGTGAAAAAATTGCTTACCTTGCACTTTTTATTCCAATTATTTTTCCAATTATTACACGAAAACACATTTATTATTCAAGAGAATTATTATTAAAACTTTATTGCATAAAATTTTTCTCAGTTTGAATTCAGAAAACGAACAAGAATCAACTCGATGTAGCTTTATTACGTTGTAACCGAAGAAAACTTGATTTTTTGTTAACTACAGTAACTTTAAAGTGACGTTAAATCCCCCACGATAAAGTTTCAGACAATCAGGTAATGCCGCAATTTTGTGGTGAAAGCTACAAAACTTTAATTGGGACAGTGTTTTGTGGCTATTGTGTGGGTTTTAGTCAGATTGCGATAACTTTTTGTGTTGAAACGAAAATGATATTACTCTAGTTCTACTAGAAATAAGTAAAAATAAAAAATGCATGCCGCTTTTCATTTACAGGAATAACACGGCATCGGGATGAACAACAGATGCAGAGCTGATTCCACAAATAATTAATTAGATATACACGTTAGCAACTTGACAGGATAAACACAGTATGCACCCAAGTACAACAGCAAACAAAAGTTGGTAAATAGTGATGTTAGCACAATAACATTTCATAATAAGTGGACCGTAGTTCAAACAAATTGTAACTTTCCAACAAGTATCGTGTATTTTTTTAATATTCGAATTCGTCGAGATGTTGTTTCAGTTAACCGAAGCATTAAATTGTTGATGAGTTCTATACAAAGTTATTGATCAGTGGCAAATTGAATTACAAAGACAAGGAAAACACTCTAGCCTCGAGCCGACTTAAAATGCAAATAAATATTAAATACACGAAATACTCATGTATAAATTTTTAATAACGAAGCTCGAGAGTTATTAGAGACCGCATTTTTGCTCCGGCTAGATTACATTTGCGTTTCTCCTCTTCTTCATTTGGTTTATGTGCAAATTTTCGCTAGGAGAAAATCCTTCGTTATTACATTCGTACAGACTTGAGGTTCGCATAGTTGGAATCGAAATTTATTAGATCATATAAGTGTAAAAGCGATTTGGGGGCTCTTACCACGCACAATTTTGGCGAAAGTGGCCCCTGCGACTCGTTCCACGTCAACACAATTTTAACCTCGAACCAAAAATTACGTCCATTATCGGTCACAAACTCCAAGTTTCAGATAAAAGTTGGTTTTAAGTAAATCACCACCTTTACTATTTATTTTCCTAAAATGTAGCTAAACTTATTTCATCTAAATGTAAACTAAACATCATCCCACTTAGTTAGATGCACATCAAAAGTAAAAATATTCACGTCGAGATAACAAACTTTATAATTTGCTAGCATGATGAGCTTTCACACAAAATTTAGAGTAATTACCTACCTGAATTCATAAAGGATGAAATATACCAAGCTTGAGATATAAATAATTCAATTAAAAATTTAAATAGAACTAAATATTGCCAATGTAGTGAAATATTTATCAATTTTACATTAGTGTCACTGGCGCAAATTGCCCTGTCGTTCACAAATAACCCACTAGCCATTAAAAATTTAATAACAGTATATAAAATAGACAAAAATTATTATTTACACACCATTTCTGCATTTCAACTGTCAAACAATCATACAGTGTTATTCACAGTAGAGTCCTGCTATAAAAGTTCCTGCAAAAATTTGCTTAAATCAAAGTAACTTCATTTAAAAAATGTTTAAAAGTCAAAATGACATTTTGTTCTCTATGTAAGGTTATAAGAAGAAATATTGAAAAAACTCAGTGTTAGACAAAAACTTTTATTTTAATTATAAATCAGCAGAAATGGAAAAAATTAATGTAAAAGGTGTTCAAAATGTCTTTCTTCTACTTGTAAGCATGCAATTCTGTGTAAAAATTCAGGTCTTCAGGTCCGTAACATTTAAAATTGGAGTTTCACAATTTCTTTTTAGTGATGGCCAATCTGAGTAATTTTTTCCCAAATTTTAGAACAGGGATGGGTATTTTTGAGAGTAAACATCTGCAGCTTGAACAATATTTTACGGTAGTCTTCACAGATCTGTTTCTCATCGTTGTTTGCCAGATCAAAAACATAAAATTCACCCGGATCTGATGAATGTGCCAAATTTTGAAAAACAAGCTAAAACGCCCGAGAAATGCAAAAATAATATAAATCTGGATCTAATTTTTTCATTATTTAGTTTACTTTAGCAAAATCTAGCGAAAAACCTGAGATTTTAAAAAACAAAAACGTGCTTAAGAGCATTTGCGGCCAAATTTTGTGGTTTCTCGGCTTATTTTTGTTTTATTTTGCTTAAAAACCGGTTACATAAATCGAATGAAAATAAAATAACATCAATATCAATCCTTTTTGAGCCTAGTATGGACAAGATTTTGCAAAATAAATGAATTTCTGGTTTAGAAACGAAGTAAGTCAATTTGATTTAATTTGATCAATTTTGATATGATTTTGTAATTTTTTTGCCAATTTTCAACGAAATTTTTAAAATTTTCTTTGTTTTTATTTCAAACACGTGCATGAACACTTGAAAAGGGTAACGCCGTTTTTAATCGCATTTGATGAATTTTTGGATTGTTTTTAACGAAATTTTGCGAAATAATTGTGTTTCTAGTTAAAAAAATATTCTCAAATTGTCATATTCGATCCTGTCTAGTGAAATTTTGTAAAAAACAAACAGAACTACAGTGCGACCAAAAAGTTTATGTATCAAGCAAGCCTAGAAATTAAACCGTGTGTCTGTGGATGATAAAATGTCACAATGGTAAATAAGAAATTTCAAAATATTTTTTTTATAAACTGTAACAACAAATCGTGGTGAACGATTTGTATGAATAAAGTCCAATTATATCTCATTTTAGGGTGTTTTAAGACGTTTCATATAGTAATTCAATTTGTTTAGATCAATATTTTAATTTTTATAAAATTATTTTTTGACATACAAACTTCCAAATGACATACGTCCTCAACTAGTAGGCGTACTAGTAGAAAGACTTTTTGATCGCACTGTATTTTCAACTAATTTGATGATTTTCCGATTTTTCCGATTTCTGAAATAATTTGACAAAATAATCAAGTTTCTGGTTGAAAACGCAGAAAATGCTCAAAAAACAGCTTTTTCCTTTTCAAAAAATCACCAGATATTAGAATTTTTACAAAAGTTTTCACCAAATCACTAGACTAACATGAAAATAACTAGATCTGGTAAAATTTCACCACACCTGGCATGTGCTGGCAACACTGCGAGTCATGCCAGACTCTAAAATATAAATTATTTGAAATTAATCTAGGCGCTGCTTTAAAATGTGTTTTCCATTGCATAAAATTAATTTTCGCGGTAACTCTACGGTGAATAACCCTGCACAGTGCCGGACAATAAATTTGGTCTTTAAAGCAGGTATATAGGTATATGAACTAACCTCACCTTTTAAGTCTTATTATGTCATTTTGACATAGATTATCGCAGATTGTTAAAACTTTAGAAATTTATTTAGAAGAAGTTTAGAGAAAAGTATCTAACTGAAAGCATATTGATGACTGTTTGATGCATGATAGTGGTGACACTATTATGACAATAAAAAAATCTGCACGTTAATCATATTGACAATAATGCATGGTTTCCATTTTTTTTTTGAAGTGGCAGTACAATGATGTATTGTACAGTTGGAATTAAATTCGCCTTGTTTACTCTCTAATTCAGCTGCTCCAATCAGTGGATAGTAAAAATTTTCCATCTGTTGGAAATAAATCATCCTGAGGTAAAAAAGACGTATTTTCCGCACCGTATCACTTTACCTGGAGGTCGTATTCGCTTTGTCGTAATAAGCAGCGGCTGCCGCAACCGCCATCACCGAGTGATGTTATCACATGCGGAAGATTCTATCAAGTAAATTGAGACCGGTTGGGGGCGGCTGAACTAGTAACTTGATCGTGTCATTAGCGCCAAGGTAACTAGAGCGTTCCGACCAACCAAAACTAATCCAATTGCCAGACGGAAAACAAAACTTTACACATCTGTCGCTAAATTAACGCAAAATACACAAAAAAATTCAAACGCGATACTAAAGTCCGTTTTTTTATTTATGCGTGTATCAATTAAAATTTTGAAAGACCTACTAGATAGCTATCTCTTTTCAATATTTGTAAATAGCTTCGTTGCTCTCTCACTATGTATTTGTCGATCACACACACTATTTATTTCACTTTAACAAGTACGATTAAAGTATCGCAGAGCTAGTGATGTACAGGGTGCTGCATTTTGGATGTCCGAATAGGGAATCTCCGAAACTAAGAGGTTTAGCCATAAACGAGTAATACATTCTGGGGCTCATTTTTTGAGAAAATAATATTGGTTAAAACCACATCCCGCTATCGTCTTTTGTTTTCGACTTATAGACAACAATTGACATTTTAGCGAAATCTAAAAAAATTCATATCTTCTTTATTATAGAAGACACAGATTTGAAATAAAGACATTATACAGGCACTTTTTTACGTAGAATTTAATAATGTAGTTAACAATTTTTTTCAGTTGTTTGTTTAGCCGTAATAAAATAAACTTGTATTTTGATCTTGTATTTTGAACTTGTATCATAGATGGCTATGTCATTTTTAAAAAGCTTGTTTTTTTCTTATCTAAAAAATATATATTTGTAACAAATTATTATAATACATTTTTAGCAAAAAATTATCTTTGATTTTTGTTCGCAGTTGGCCTTGAAAAAATGGTTCATCTTCAATTAAAAGGTTTTGAACTATATTATATTCAACCAGTGTCACTAATGAAAGAGATTTCTAAGTACTAAGTAATGAAAAAGATACAAAATAAACTGTAAATCAACTTATTAGCGACTAATAACATTTCTTTGTTTTTAAGCAAGCTAACATTACCATTGTAACTTCTAGTGATTCATAGAGTGTTGTAAAAAAAGCCGCTTTAATTCTTCAAGAAAATATATTTTATATGACACAAAAATGACGATATGGTTATTCAAATCCCAAATTCCGTCTATGTGAAACGTTATCCTACCTCCATTAGATCATCAAAAAATGTTTTTTCTAATTGAGTTGACTGTTGACACATTTGTTTTTTCTATTTTTGGATTTTTAAAAAATATGTAATAATTTTGTTCTGAGGCGCTCGGATATTTGTTCAATACTTCTACCGTATCGTATTTTTTAAATCTTTATAATTTTATCTATTTTTTCATCTATTTTACAGTTCACAAAACTCTTATTATTATTTACACATTTGGAGTGAAATAGTTATTCCATGGCCAACTATTATCACACAAAATATGTATTTCACTTTTTAAGTATAGTTATAAAAAAATATTTTGTTACAAATATATATTTTTTAGATCAGAAAAAAATAAGCTTTTTAAAATTGCCATAGCCGCCTATGATTTCCATTTAAAAAAATACAAGTTTATCATATAACTAATAACTGGAAAAAAATGTTAACTACTTTATTAAATTCCTCGTAAAAAAGTGCCTATATAATGTCTTTATTTCAAATCCGTATCTTCTATAATAACGAAGAAATGAATTTTTTTAGATTTCGTCAAAATGTCAACTTTTGTGAATAAGTCGAAAACAAATTTTATTATTATTATTTTTATTATTTTCTCAAAAAATGAGCCCCAGAATGTATCACTCGTTTTTCGCTAAACCTCTTATTTTCGGAGATTCCCTATTCGGACATCCAAAATGCAGCACCCTGTACATCATAAGTGTGTCATATTATCACGTAAGTCATTTGTAATTTCATTTTTAATGAGGAAAACTCTTTGGAGGTTAATATTTAAACCTTCTATATCGTAACGATCGTAATTCAAGCTCTCTAAAAACCTAATTCCAGGGAGAAGCTTTAATGTTTGACTTTAGTACCAAAATGTCAGAAGCTGTCAAATGTCAAAAACAGATGGAGGTTATGTCGTGTTCTTGATTCACACTACCCCCACCAGCAAATAAAAAAAAATAAACTGTATTAAGTACTAAATGTGGCACTTTTCCACTCTCTCTACTAAAGTGTCACCTTTAAAACGAAAACTTCGCAAACAAAGCTTGTCACGGTCAAAAACTAAGTTTTCTATGAAACGTTACGCTTCTGGCTTCATATTCGTCCAATGACTCCAGGAATTGTAACCAAACTCCACATTGAAACCACTCAAAGGTCCAATTACATAACGAAACAACCTATTTTATCAAAATCTGCAGATGCATTAATAATCCAAGTCTTGTAACTTGATGTTTATCCGTAAATAAGCTAACGTCAGTCGTATGCAAATTGCGATAGGAGAAAATGATGTTCAAACAGCATGTGAAACACAATCTCGTAAAGACGAGGAGATTGTATAAGTGGACTTAATTAAGAGTACGTGTGACTTGCCCTTTGAGACTTTTCAATCACGTAAAGAGCGAAAAATCAAAGCCATTTAGATAATTTCAGATCCATAAAGTCGGCAATTACATTAAAAAATTTTCCTTTGATATTGCAATCGACCGACAAGTGCTTCGATGTAATTAAAAACTTCATTTCGGAATGTAAACGAAACCGTGCGATAAAAAATTCATTTTCAATTTGTATTCACGAGTAATTTGAATCACCCTGTATAATGTGATGAAAAAACCGTTTTAATTTTACTCTTGTCAAAAATGCTTCGAATGTGTGTCCAAAAACGAATTTTTTTACGAGAGGGTGATTTACTACGTATTACAGAACAATGGGTATTGTTTCTAACAGGTAGTTGTAATTTACGAAGAATGTGAATAAGAAAAGTGAAGACGAGCTGAGGAATTGTACTAAAATAAATTACTTAGATCGATTCCAGATAAAATGGATACATCTGTTACAGGAACTTACTTTAAATCACCTTTTTACTTAACGAAATTGTGGAAAATAAATATTTACCGGTCTTTGTTTGGCGGATAAATGTTTAACAACGTACTCAGCAAAGTTTATGTTTGGTGTATTATTGTATTTGACTACAGGAAGTGTGAAGTTTTAAACAGATGTGCGGCTCCAAAGACGAAGTTTATTGAAACTTGTAGTGAGATAAAAGGATCAAAAGTGGAAAGTTTAATTACAATTAGTATAATTATTACAACAAAGTAAATGTAGGAGAGCCAAAATTAGCAATGTGTTTTGTGTCGCTCACAGTTTGGATTATTTTTTCAGGATTGACAATATTGTCGGTAAAAAATCTGGTATCGTGTTCCCGTCCTCGTGTTAATAAAAGCACCATTAAATGCAGAAACTGCTCGGAATTCGGGATATTTTCCCATATAGCCTGAATTCCTCCCCTGTTAGCATTAGTTCCGACTCGCCCCCATTCAAGCAGTCAAGACCATGTTTAATTACTGTCGTTTGTAAGACAGTTTATTATCCATTCACCCTCCTAGAGTCAAAAGACGTCCTGTCCGTCTCCAAGGTAATGACTCCATAAAGCTCCAAACAATAACAATTATTAGTAAAAAAAATTAACTGTATTGTTTTGCATTCATACTTGGCCAAACAAAATTAAAATTCGTCTCGAAACATATACTTTCATTCCTTTTATGAATATTTCACGTCAACTCGTAATTTCGTAGATTATGTCAAGGAGTTCCGACATCTAATTTCAATAAAAACAACCACATTTCTCAACGTTTTTCCTTTTTATTTTTACTGCGCGACATCATTATGCCGGTCTTTTACGTCACTGCTACAAAATTAATGTCCTGCAGAGAGTTTGTCGGCAGAGAGGCGTCCTTTATCTTATGGCTAGTAATTGTGGTGTGTCAATTTCGACCACAGGAACGCATAAAAGCACCCAGAATGGGTACAAGAGCCAATTAATTACTAATACTAATATTACTAATATACTAATATTACTAATATAAAAAAATTAATTGGGAAAAATCACAGGTGAAAGAACACTTTTACGAAAAATTAAGAAGAAAATTAAGATTAAAAACAGTAAAGTAAAAAGTTGCATTTTTTCCAAACAAAAATATATAAATTTTTGATCGGGTTTCACCCTAATTTTTGTTTGTTGAATCATCAGTACCGATTACTGTAAACTTAGTTGAAAATACAAACCCTTTATAACCCTTGAAAGTAAAAAGTTAGAGTTGTAAAAGTCTGATCTTCAGGTAAAAGAGTCACATTTACTACGCTCCTTTTATTTGCTTACAATAAAATGGCGATAGGAATTGGCAGTAGAATACGATAGTTTCACATCACCAACAGGAAAGTACAAATTTAATCATTTTAGCGCCGATAGATAGTATTTTTTTCTGAAATTGTCCGTAAAGTAGTACTTTTTTGGATTCATATGCCACTCATACAGGCGACATCCGAGTCGATAGATTCCATATTCGTGATAAAAAATTAAAAAACAAAACGTCTAAATCCCCTCTTTTTGTGTTGTGGAAACAACAGGATTGATTCCTACAAGACTGATAAATAAGGCTCGGATTATATGCAAAATGCATATTTGTTATTAAGAGGTATATCAACAAAATTGTAAGTTTTCTATGCATATCTAATGTTTTTTGATTAAAATAAGCCAATTAAAAAATGCATATTTTGCATATTTTGGCAACTTTGTGCATATTTTAGGAAATAATGCACATTTATAATAATGCACACAAATAATAATTGAGATAAAATAAAGTAATATAACAAAACTGTTCGTATTTTCAAAAAGAAATTTTGTTTTGCTTTCAGTTATGCGACTTTTTTGTTAAAATTGTAAATTATGTATTTTTTTTTAAATTAATAAAAAGTAGATAGTCTCTAACACAGTTGTTTTTGGGAGAGTATACAAAAAATTTTTTAGTGGGTTGCCATTTAAAAAAATTAACATTTTTGTAGAACTCAAAAACAAAAAAAAATCGAAAAATGTTATTCTTGATAAAACATTTAATTCATCAATTAATTAAAAAAAAAATAAATAGTTTGAGCAAAAAATGTTTGGTTAAATCCTTCTATATGGATAAGTAGTTGCCTTCAAATGAATTTTAGCAAAAATAATTTAATATAAAGTAGATAGTCGTAATCCCTTAGATCTTGACCTTCATGAGAAAAATGTTTTTTTGGTGGGTTGCCATTTAAAAAAATAAATATTTTTGTAGAACTCAAAAACAAAATAATAAAAATTTTGAAAATTTTTATGTTTGATAAAACATCACGTTTCTATAGTACTTTATAATTCATCAATTAGTTTTTCCAAAAAATAAATACTCTAAGCAAAAAAAAGTACCGATTTCTTAGAAAGGCTTAATTACTAGGTTATTAAAATGGCTTGTCTGAGGCAAAACCAATTTATTTATTCTCTTTCGTTCATCGTGTGCGGTTCAAGATGATGAAAATAAAAACTTCAGTGTACTCGAGGATAAAAATTTATTCCAACTTTGATTTGTTATTGTTAAAAGTTTTGCATATCGATGCATATTTGGTATAGTATATTCGAGCATATTTCTTAATATTTCGTGCATATTTTTATGAAAATACGTGCATATACCTATATGCGCATATTTTACGGATTTTTCGTGCATATAATCCGAGCCTTACTGATAAAAAATAGAGCTCTCTTACAACTGTATTTAAAAAATTACAAAAAGACTAAAGTAGTAAAGATGAACAAAACCTGCCAAATACACTATTCATAGTCAGTTTTTATAATGGAAGTAAAGAGACATGGAATAACTAAATTTTTTTTTCTGTTTTGCGTCTGAAAGAAAGCTTATTTTGAACCAAAAATTTCAACACCAACTCTCCACCGATTTCTTTTATTTCAGGGGGTGTGCATAAAATATTTGCAGTATTCATTGTTAATTCAACAAAATTTTGAAAACCACCACTTTATTAGGGCGAAAGTTCCTAAATTTTGAAAAATTAATTTTTATGTTAAAAAAGTACGTTAAACACGTAAATTGGGAACTTGTTCTTAATAAAACTTACCTTACGTTCTTTAATATACTATTATTTAGTTTTTCCGTCTATTGTGTTGATTGCAACTTAAAATCAGCCACAAGGTAGTGTTTCCTCTGTTTCCAACTTTTATTGCACCACTTTACAGCTTCTATCCTGTGAATGCATCTCCTCAATGTCGATGACAATACCAACCCGAAGACCATTAAGCGAATGCAGAAAATCCAACTTATTGATTCACCTGAAACAATCTCCGATTTAGTTACTCGCCGGCGCCACTTTTACAAGCAAATTTCATGTCCAAAGTCATTCGAGTGTGCAAAAAGTGCAAACTTTTAAAAATATAGTTGATAGTTCCTGGGGAGTTTTAAAGTTTTGCTTTGTTTTGCGATCGTTAAAAGAGCAATTTTAAATCTGGGCGAATCCGGAGAGTTTTTTCAGAAAAACTCGCGACCAGATGTTACATCAATGCTGTCAAGGCTGTAATTGATCAAAAATCCAGAGCGGTGTTTCCCTCGTCACAAAATAACCACCCTGAGTCAACATTGATTAACGGCTACGAGAGGAGGGTGAGCGAGAAGGGCATTGTGCGGGATCGGGACAGATAACCGTCTTATTTCCCAACGTTTGGATAAATTTCCCCGGAATGGGAAACTAGTAGAGAACACGTTGGTGTAGTATATCATAGTGTACTTTGATAAGATATGGACCAAAAAATCAATAAAAGAGAGAGCAAGAATGCCACTTTCGAGGTAGTACTTTTAGTTCTTGATTAATTATTATTTTTAGTGCCTTGCTTGAGATAACCCTCGGTTCTATTGAATGAAGGAGAGCACATTGTGCCATGCTATTAAAAAATCTCAGATAATTACACTTTATGGACTCTGTTCCATCAGATAGGCCATTAAAGCTGTCCTGTATATGCTCGTTAATGAATTCATTGCTTGCTTTATGAAAGATGGGGGAAATTAGAGTATGGGGTCGAGTGTCCTCCTTTCATAATATTTTAGTATGTCCACATTAAAATTCAAAGGTGTTGACACATCTCATTCGTGGTGTAATCCGCGTACAGGATGTCTCAAGTTTTAGGGCCGGCGCAAAAATAAATATTTCTAATTAATTAAAAAAGAATTTTGATAGTGTAAACGATATAGGATTAAATAAATAAATACTCTTAAATTAAATTAATACTCTTAAATTAAATAAATACTCTTTAACTTCATGTTTTGATATTCTAGCGTATGTCAGTGAGACCTTAAATTAAGAAGAAAAAGAATTCAATTAACTGGAATATTTTCTACATGATAAAATTCTTTGATTTTTTTCTGTGGTATTTGTAAAAATAAAATAATAATAAAGTTGATAGGTTTTGAATAATTAATATTTTAATATTGAAAATCTGAAACTTGAAATAATTTATAAGAGGTTTGCGATAATTGGTGATCATGCCAGAATTTCTTGACAAAAAAAAGGTCCGCAATGACATTTATGAGGTACTCGAACTCTATTGTGAAGCCTCCGCTCTATTATCAATGCATAAGCAACACATCATCCCAAACTTGGCCATAAATTACCAGAATTCCTAATTTTCTATTGAAAATAATATTTTAAAATGTTAATTTCTTAAAACATATCAACTTCTACATTATTGAATTTTCAGAGTTACCATAAGTAAAAATCAAGGAATTTTATTATGTAGAAAAGATTCCAATTAGATAATTATTTTTTTTCCAAATTTGGTTTTTAGGGTCTTACTGACAAACGCTAAAAAATATGAACAATATTAAAGCATCAAATTGAAGTCTATGAAATCCTCTATCGTTGAGACACCCTATACACTATATTGTGACAGATATTATTTGCATTGTTATAAAGGTTTCTAATTTTACTTGTAATTTTATAACTTTTTCTCTAACTTCTTATTTTCAACTAGCACAGTTTAACTGATATTCACTGTCTTTTATTTTTTATTTCTTTATCTTATCTTTAATTTTTCGTATTTTTTTTAACTTTTGCCGTTCTTACTTTCTTAACTAAATAGTTACTCTTTAAATTTTTAAATTTGTTTTAGTGTCTTAGTTATTTTTTTAGTGTATTATATTTTTAGTTAGCTTCTTAGCTAATTACCTCATACTATTACTAATTATACAATTATAAGTTACAGTTTAAACCCGTATTAAATTTAATAGCCCAACGTTTTTTTAAATTGTTTGTTTTCGGTATACTTCTTATGTTTTTGCTCGATTTTTTGTTTATCTCAACTCCGAAATTGTTCCAAATTTGGTTTTTAGGGTCTCACTGACAAACGATAGAAATTTTGAACAATATTAACTCTTTCTTTTTATTTAAAATTTAAACAGGTACAGCTATTTACTGGATTTTAAAAATAATCATTTTTTAAGTTTTTTTTTAATAAATATTAAAATATCATTAACGACAGTTTCATCGGTCTATGACCAATTATTTTAGACTTCAGATTTTTCTTCTTTCTCCGGTAATCTCATTAACTTCATGAGCCCTTCATAAAATCTCGTATATTTTTGACAATTTCAAAGCATTCTTAATATGAAGTAGTCATTGTCTATTACTTATTTAGTGACATAATAGGCTAATAGGCATATAAAGAAATAAATTAAGAAAATAAAATTGTAATGAACAAAGAAAAATAACAACAAATAATAAAAACAAAAGCAAACTGCATAATACGTACGTAAGATAGCTAACAAAGTTATTATTTTATGTAATGATATGCTTCAAAGCCGTTTTTCTGTTTTCCTAAATAAAGAGACACTCTACAAGTTACACACTACCAGTTACTTCGAAACTTTAGTTGCTTGGTGCTACATAATGCAAGTATTAACGAAATAGAAAAAAATTCAGTGCCACCATTTATGACTTTTTCAGTTGAGTACAGTGACGGGCAGAGAATTTCGCCCACACAATTTCCATGACAGACTAAAAGTGTAAATTAGTCTTTAGGTTTTTCTAATCTTGTTTGAGAACTTTGATAAACATTTATCATTTCGACAAAATGCTCGATATTACCAATTTTTACCTGTGCTTTGTCTTACATTACTTTAGGTATAAACCAATCCATTTTCAAGTTGAAAATCCGGTCCAAAACGAATAAGAATTTAATTAAATGTGACAACACGTATTTAAATGTCAGTTATCATGACAATAAAGTACAGGCTGCAGTAAATTTGTGTGAATTCACGGAAAAAAGGCGTACGAAATTAACTGTGCATGACTATACAGGGTGCGCCAGAACTCGCGCCCCAGAGAAAAATGCCATATAAGGTAAGATACCAGGAACAAAATTATCTATGAAAATTTTGAAGTTATTAGGGTTTAAAGTTTGCATTTTGACTCTATTTATTTCTGTTGGAAAAATAATTTTCCAAGTTTTTTTGCTATAGGCTATTAAAAGAGGAAACAAGGAAGCTATACCTAAATTGTCACTCTGTTCAATATTATTTGTGGCTTTTATTGGCAAAATTTCTGTCCCCTTACTAAATAATTATAAAAAAAACATATACAAGATGATCAGTATCATTAAATAGATATAAAAAAAAGTTAAATGTCAAAAAATAAATGTCAAAATTTTTTGACAGATAGAATTTTTTAAACATTTTTTTCATGTTCCTAGTATCTTACCTTACTTGAAAATTTTCTCTGGGGCGCGAGTTCTGGCGCACCCTGTATGTGGCCTTCAACTGATAAAATTTATCAACAAAGTTCGTAATTTTGCACAACTTGAGGACATACCACCGTACCTGAAAGAGTTAAAGCATCAAATTGAAGTCTATAAAATCATCTATACTTGGGACACTCTGTACAATAGATTGAAATTAATGACTAGAAGCAGGGCAGTCATTGTTGTAAAGGCGCAAACTTTTGCATTAGGCCCGATGCAAATCCATTTATTCGTTGAAAAAGAAGAAAGTTTACGTTCTTTGTACGTGTTTAATAAAAGCAAAAGAAAAACTTTCACCAACTCGCTCAAATAAATAAGAATGGACACTTTTATTTGGCCTTCGTTGTTTTTATTTTATGGGCAAAGTTTATTCATGCGTATCACAGACTTTTAGCACTTTGAGAATGACTTTATTATTTTAATTCAGAAAAGGAGAAAAAGAATTGATCAATGACCGTCTGTCAACATCATCTTGAAAGCATAAACCTCGTATTATTAATCCCTGCTGAGTTGATGGAGGTTGAACTTTACCACCGTCGGTCGTTGAGCCGTCATAAAAGCAAGGCCACTCCAGTGATTGGAGTGAACTTCGACGGAAAGTGGGATTTTCAGACCTACGGCAATCAGGGCTTTCAAAGTATTAATGTACTGATTGTACGAGAATGTTTTTATTTACTTTGCCGTCTTCGGTATGGCTGATTTAGGGACTATTTAACACTAAATTACCAAAAAATAGATAACACTTAAACAGGGAAGAAAATCAATCATTTGAATTTACACCATCGCCCAGAAAATAAACCTAATTATTCTAACACAAAATAAACTCCCTTGCCAATTAAACTAACAACCTAATTAGTAACTTTCACCCGAGTTAAACTGTTTTTGAGGCCCATCTCAAATACCTAATGAACCACAAAGTGTTAATCACATTTCAATAATTAACCCAATCTGGATTTATTTCAAAACAAATCACGTTTATAACCTCACACACAACATAAATGCATTACAACATGTCTCTGACATTTCCCTCGTTTTTATTACACACATAATTTATTAAAAAACTGGGTTTAGCTACATTACTCGGATTATATTAAACGAAAGCAAGCAGCTATTCGTTACGAGAGCCAAAACAAGACAAAATTAAAAGAGAACTCCACGAGAAGAGTTCTTTGGAGATATCCGACTTTCTTAATTATAAAGTTTAGAAAGAACATGTGTTGTCTACGTTTCCGGACCCGAATCCGGTCAACTCGACCCTCATCCCAAACTTTATCCGAAATTTTTCCGAGCTTTCAACACGGAATTTAACACCGCAAAATGACAAAAATTCCAAGTTTTAGCTAAAATTACTAAATTTATTAATCACAAACAACATATTTGCAAATTTGGGGGCAATTCAATAAAATAAAAATTTGTCCGGACACATAACATACCCCGGAACGATCCTCCGGGGATCAAACACGTGACCTAACTGACACCCCGCCAAATTAAAATTAACGTCAACACGGCAAGTAATGAATGTACTAACCGGAGTAGAAAAAAAGGGGTGATAATACCACTTTTTTAATATTCCGGGCATGTGTAAAAAATTTAAAAAAGTCACTTTTCTTCCCTAACTTACCTAATATAAAGTTATATTCATATATGCATGTAACCTGTTTTCGCATAGAAATGTCTCAAAGTTGGACCGGAGCCAACATAAGCTCGCCTCAGTGCCAAACAAGGGAATTACACAATTAGTATAATGTAAATCGGCTCATTAATGTTTAAAATTCACTCAAAACTTTAATGGACGGTTATATTTCAGAGAAGTATTGATTCCTATAGTTGAATTATACACTTAATACGTGACTATAGTCCTTAAATGGAGCTTGAAATCGAAATATACTTAAAAATGGACTCAAGTAGAATAACAATAAGGGAATTTATGTCCGGGAGCTACAAAGTGTGTTGTTAGAAAACTTGCTAATTATCTAATTTTTTAACAAAATATTTCTCTTGCAGACTCAAGTGATGGATTAGGTCAGCGTAACCCGAAAAATAACTCTGGTAAGTTAATTAAAGTTTTTCTCTAAACTATTTCAAGCAAACATTCGCTACATTAGCCACATAAAGAAAGTAATTTTATTTTATTACATTGAGTTTAATTAAACCGTCCATGTATAAAACATCTATCAAGTTATTTATAATCCTACGCTTCTTTAATCTGAAATTTTCCTAAAAATAAAATTTGTTGATCCGTACCACATTAATTCCGTATCGATACTCCTAAGTAACTCATAATTTATGTTAAATTAGTCAAATATTATCCTCGTTTGAATCGATACTTTAGGTGACCTTGTTCCAGCAGTGCAACAGTTGCGTATTCGAGATGAAATTTTTTAGCATAAAAGTTTTCCAATTAAATCGAATGAAAAGGGAAAATATTTTCGTCGAATATAATATTCTCACTCGTATTTAGCATCGAACAATGTAAATTTCTGTAGATTACTCGAGTTGAGGGATTTCATATTTAAGAGTCCGGAGGCGGCGACGGGCCACTTTCAAAACTTCATTATGCTAATGTCGCCGAAGCTAATTTTAAGGAAAATGCAGCGAGCAAGTTATTTATATCGCAAACAAGTTTTATTTGATTTATGGTTGGCGGTTTGTGGGACGGAAACGGTTATTTCGTTCGCAGATAGCTGCCGAACATATTTGTCACGACGGACATCGATTTTTTACGATACCTTTTAAAATTTCGCATTTATTTTGTCCAGAAGTGTGTAATTCCGCGTCCAAGTTTTTCAATTCGAAAACTGTAACAAGTAGGAAAATAATAATTTTTCATCTGTTCCTTTGTTCATTTAAGGGAAAAAGTTTCGATAGAGAATCGGGAAGTTTTTGTTTTGTACAGAGTGCAATATACGAAAGAGACGTTTTGTTCTCGAGTAGCCATAATAAAGATATAAACATTCTCGACACGTAACTATTGCGTTTAGCCGCGCCGCTTCCACATATCTAATTTAATAAAGTCGGGGAAGGGGTTGTTTTACCACCAACACATAAACTTCTACACTGTTTTTGCACTCTACCAGTTAGGGAATTGAAATTCTTTACCGTATGCCAGAAGGATTTTCTTATATGAACAACGGAAAAGTTATAAAAGTTACCAAATCTTATTACATAAGTAGATATTTTTCATAAAGAAAGCTTACTACAAATATTTACCCAACCGAAAGTACGAGTTCTCACTTCGGTTAGAGTAGTTATTACTTCCAAACAAAAAACTTCTAATAACTGTTTTCAACTGTTGAAACAATAATAAAGAAAAATAGTTACTAGCCCGGCGCATCCACCAAAATTACCAATGTTATACAATGTTAACGTAATTATTGTCAACCTAATCACAAATAAATTAATGGTATATTTGCCCGTTTTGCAATTTAATTAAGGTATTTTTTTAATTATTGTTTTTCATTATTCCACTATATTAACTTTAATTAAAACTCATAACGTGTCAAAAGCATCATTTACTTTAATTATGCCATTATTAATTTTATAATTGTAGTTTATTAACTCGGTCCTTTGTTAAACCCAATTTTTTCTCGTTTCCTGTTTTCTAGTAAACAAAACTCATCCATAACTTTCATCCCAGACACTTCTTTTTCTCTCTTGAATAAATGTCAGGTACTCGGCCGAGTGGACTTTTATTCTATTACTCTCCCCCGGAAGTTTTTCACGACTTCCTAAGTGTTAGAGTAGCCGGAAAGCTGATTTAGTTGCGTGTTACTGTTCCGGACTATCAGCGACACGTAATATGCAAGAAAACGAATTTTTCCCCAGATGCATTCGCGAATAATTCGATTTCGTGTGTTCGCTTCTGAAACATTTTCCGTGTTATTAGAGAAATGGATGTTGATTTCCATCCAGTCATGACAATTTTGAAAAATCTCAACAAAAAAACTCCCTTTTATGGAAAACATCTTGACGTTAAGTGCCGGAAAAATGTTTATTCGATGCGCGTGCGAACGCAGAAATGCGATTTTTGAACGATGGTTATTTATAATTTATGTTTCTAAATGGTTTACGGCTAAGATGCGGGAATGATGGAGACAGGAAGTTTAAGTTTGTAAATGTTTCAAGAGCAGATTCACTTTTTAATGTAATCGTGTTTTGCACAAGAACGAATCGAGAGATTGGATATTTAAATACACGGTTAGGAAACGGAAATAAATCGCTGTTAAGATCGTTTTATAATTATAACTCGGTTATATCACTAACGAGATCTTAAATAAAATTATTAAACGGATTTGCCCGTATTCAACTAGTTATAGCATAATTTCGAAACTACGGAACACAAAACGATACAAAACCATAACGCTAAAGTAATGTAATACTAAGGTTATTATTCCAACAATTGTGAAAATCAAGAAACATCGAAAATCAAATATATAAGTCTATTTGTCAAAACTTCAATAACGAATATTTTTTTCTCTTTGAAAATCACATACAGGGTGTGTCAGAACTCGCATCCTAGAGAAAAATTTCGAATAAGAACATAGAAATAATGTTTAAAAAATGCTGTGCCTAAAAATTTTGACATTTATTTTTTTATTGAGAATTTTTGTGTGTATTTAATGACACTGATGATCTTGTCTATGTTTTGTTTTTTAATTATTTAGTAAAGGTACAAAAATATTGTCAATAAAAGCCACAAATAACATTAAACAGAGTTACAACTAGTGCAGTGAGTTAATACCCCTCCAGAAATTGCTAAAGCAGCAAAAGACAGAAGAAAGAGACAACATTAGTAAATGTCATGGTAAAAGTAAGAACGCTTAAGCGCAAAAATAGAATTTTTACTTGATGGCTGAAAGGTAAAACTTTTACTTGTGACATTTAGTCATAAAAGTGGATAAACAAAACATTTAACTTTTGAAATATGGTAAAAAATATTGAAAAATAAATAGTACATTACAAGTGAGGAGGTAAATATGGCATTACCCCGAGTGCTTATGTATACGATCGAGAGGCGCTAGCCTCGAGATCGGATAAAGCACAAGGGGTAATGCCATTACTACCGAGGTTTGTATGCTATTTTATTCACAATTACATTATTTTCAGTCAAAAATTTGAGTAAAATAAAACTCTAACAAAGTTAAGGTCCAAACGTGGTAGGCCATCCAAATGACGTTTGATTTTTGACATTTCAGAAATGTCAAAAAAATATTGAAATAATGTGTAAATCTGATTTAAAGTCGTCGAAATGGAGCAATGTACTCCCGCAGAATTAAGAGAAACTGCTACAAAAGCAATTGAATACTAATTTAGCGAAATATTATGCGTAAATTGACAATTTAAAAGAACAAATTTCGGGTATTTTCGTAATTTTAACGTTGACATCCTGCATATTACCACCCAAGAGGAGTAACATTTATTACTCTTCATGAGAAATAATGATATGTTTCCCAACCTTAAAAAGGTTAGTAATAGGCATATTACATTAGTGATTGTGAATAAAATGTATTTTCTGAACTCTATAAGCTTTACAAAAAAAAATAAGAAAGTAAGTAAGAAACAAAAGTGGCCAAGTGGAAAAACACATTTTTAGTCTAAAAACCAAACCAAACAAATAAAAAAAAACTTTTTTCCGGTTTTACACACAAAAAGAAATTTAAAAGAAAGTGAAAACGTGTGAAAAAGTCAACCAATAAAAAATAATTTTTAGTTCTTTGAAATGTATTAGAAAATCGAGATAACCAAATAATAAGCAACAAAGTACACCTCAATTTCAGAAATATTTAATAAAAAAAACTACTTTTACTTAGTCATAATAGAAGTAAAAATGACCATTATATTATTTATTTTTGTGTTTATTGCTGTAGTAACTTAAATTTATTTTATTTTGTTTTTTTGCGTTGTATAAATAAATAAAACAACAATTTTTTAACAAAATTTATTAATAAACCAGTAACGTATACTTCCATTTTTCTATCGTTTTCGTTTGATTTTCTTGAAAAGTGTGTGCCACATTGACGCGAAATGTCGACAACTGTCAGAACTGTCAGATTGAATAATTGAAACCCAACGCACTCTTAGTGATGTTTTTATTTCAAACATTAATTTAGGCACTATTAGGCCTTTTTTCTCTATGAAACTCTACTACTTTGTAGAATTATGATTGAATTTTTGTTTCTTACCTTCACTCGATCTCCCTTTTTCCTACTTTTAGAGCTTCCAAATTTTGCAATAGCAAAAAAATAATTGTTATTGTGCGACAAAGATGGTCAAATAGCGTTTTACACGGATCTGAGAGCGTTCAAGCTATCACGTTTTAGTAAGGTATAGGTAATTTGGGATACAACTTCCTTGTTTCCTCTTCCAATAGCCTGTAACAAAAAAAATAGATATATTTATTTCGAACAGAAATAAATAGAGTCAAAGTGCAAAATTTAAACTCTCAAAACTTAGAAATTTTTATAGATGGAATTGTTTTATAATTTTTTTCATGTTTTTGGTATCTTAATTTACGTGACATTTTTTTCTGGGTCGAAAATTCTGGCGCACCCTGTATGCTCGCCCCACCCTGTATAGATGTTAGAAATGTGATCAATAAAATCAAAATTTCCAATAAACAAAAAAAAATACTAGTTTTTGTATACGCTGCCGAAAATAGCTGTTTTAGAGACTCATTTGAGTCCCTAAAATGAGTCTTTTCCGGACTCAATAAAATAGTACGCAAAACAGTTATTTTAGGTACTCAGTTCCCAAAAACAGTTTTTGTGGACTAAAAAATAAAATTGGTTGGTTCCTTTACCATTGTAATGGTAAAGGATTTTTTTTTAATTAGTAAGAGGTGTGAATTCGTGTTTGGGGAGTTTAACAAAAAAATCTTATATGCAAAAAGTTTTAGGTGACTCCTCTCATTAAAGACTCGGCTCCTACGTCGCCTCGTCAGTAATTACGATTCATCCCCTAAAACCCTATTTTCCGTACTTGATACATACATAACTATTATTTCTTTTACAATTTAATTATCACAAAAATGAAACACGGCTTTTATTGACATTCTGTTTGTTTCCACAAACTATAATAAAATATATCAAGTTTCAATTTTTTTGTTTAAACGAGTAATTTATTGAATGAGTTTTGTTGACTGCCGAAAACAAATAAAAAATCTAGTCTGCCATCGAGCTAACGAACCGATTTCACTTTATTACCCTAAAGCTAAAATATCGTGTAATGTAAAACTAAATCCAAACACTACAAGCTCAAGTGTTGCAATCCGGGGGAATTAAACGTAAATACGCGTTGGTATTTCCCGGCGCATCCACCAATTATGTGCTAATTACATTGACCTAACGTTTTACCACATACATAACTTTTTTTTTAATTTTAAATGGCCAAACTTTTGGGGAAATTAATTCATTTTAATTCATTTTACCGCAGATATTTCCCCAAGTTTTCAAAGTTTTTTTGCAACCTTGTCACTCAGCAATTACAAATGTTGAAGAGTTTTAGGTAATAGTTGTTAGTGATAAATACGTTTTGTTTGCACTCCCCTTATTTATTATTAAAACAGTGTCGGGAGTAAAAAATTCTACCACAGGGGTAAGAATTCTCATCGATCAAAGCTTGGAGTCGTGCCCCTTGAAACATATTTTTTCCATTCCTTTGATGCATTGCTCGAGAAAGAAATTATATTCGGGAAATATAATCCGTGTGGGGAATGTAGCTGAAAGTTGGTCGGACCTGTAATGGAGTTCTCTTCCGGGAACGTTTTTCCAAATATAAAAATAATAATTAACCGCCTCCGGTACGACATAAGAGGGTTGTTAATTCGTTTCAGCCTCTCTGCCAAAGTTAATTTTTTAAGTAGCTTATTTACTTTGTATGTTTTCGGAAAGAAACTTCTGACATTTGCCGGTCAGCCGTCAAATCTCTTTTATAATTGGATATGACGAAGGGTATTAAAACGAACTTTGATTAAAAAGAAAGAGAGACTATTTCTTTTTCGCTTCCCAACCTAATTAAAGCAGGGAGTTTACCGCTATGTTTTTTAAACGGATAGAAAAAAATTACGCTGTGTTGCGTGTTGTTTATTAATGGAATTGTTGATGTTTGCGAATCCGATAATTCGAAACTAACGGTGCGGAGTTACACAGTAATTAAAGCTGCAACGGCAGGGAAATAGTCATCTTGTGTTACAAGAAGTTACGGCCATTTGCTTTTGATGACTGCCATCTTGTGCGCCAACCTTTGTTTAATTAAATGTCTTCCGCATCGTCTTAACCTATTAACATATTTTGCTAAATTAATTTTGCAAAAAGAAACAGCTTTAAATAATCAACGTTGAAAGATCTTAGTGGATTCATCCTGTATAATAAATAATAAAAAAATAAGACGATTTGGCGATAAAAATGTTTAAATTTAAGTTTTCCACTAAAACTTGTTATAGTATTTTTGTGTACTTTTTAATCGTGTACAACTTTTTCAATAACATTTTACTATCTTCTTGGAATATGTCTCCAGCAAAAATAAAAAAACTGTCTTGGAACGTTTTCTATTAAACTGATAAAAATTTTATTGAAGTTGTGAAACTGATTGGTTATGTATGAATTAGAGTCTGGAAACTTGGCGAAGTTTCCAGTCGAATTAGTTTCAACACGAATAAAACGAAAACTTGAAGAATTAACATACACGGTTATTAATTTCTAGTCTAAATGAAAAATTCCCCAACTCGTCTATGTATTTGATTCAGGTTTTTGTACGAGACATATTCGCCACCAAAAAATCAAATTTTAAAATTCTAATTAAACATTTGCAATGTGAACTACACGAATTTATGAACCTCGACGAACGAAATAAATTTTATTGCACAAGACGCGAAAGTTATGAAGTCTTTATTACTACAGAATTTTTAACGACGTTTGATCATTTAAGAGAGTGGTAATTTGCAGACACATTTATTTCAACGAGATTCTTACACTTCAATAAACTTTCAAACTCGAATTACGTTTAATTCCCCTCGATTATTATAATTATTAATTTGAGGAAACGTAAAATCCAATCCAAATTCTCCCCTGGGCCGAGATTCGACGATTCAAACTGTTCCTCAATTTCGTATTTATAGTTCAAATAATGTCCAGATCGATTCGATAAAAACTCCAAGGTCACATATGTCATAATGGATAAGACGTAAAAAGGTCGTCGGGGCGTCGCCGAACACGATAAACATCGCTCGAGGGAAATACAGTGGTGGTGCGAAATAATACATCCCCTTGTTATTATTATTATTGGAGGTGGAAAAGGGGTGAGTGACTGTTCTCTCAGTCAATTATTCGAGGGCGTATCGTAATGCATTTATTAATTTGATCTATCACTTAGCAATGCAAAGGAGAGAACAGCAGCAGTTCGATTGTTCAAATGGATCATTTAAATTGGTAATTGGCACGAGTTTAAGTGACTTGGGCGGGAAGGGAGAAGGCAAAGTTGTGCCAATTGTAGAAATTTAACAAAAATTGGCGAGAAACTAAATAAAATTGACTTTCACAATCCTCATAGACAATATTAAGCTTCAAATAATATTTACAAAAGCAACAATATTGTTGTTTATTTTCCTTACGCTTTCTGTTTTTCGTTTGCAAACAGAAAACAACTCGGTTAACTTCAATTAAGAGAATTTATTTAAAACCGATACATCCACTCTGTAATAATTTAAAAAAAAGAAACGAAAAATAGTTATTTTAATGAACAGTTTACAGCACGAACGAGCGACAGCGAGTGCCTTAAATAATTGAGATTATATCAAACATTTTTTCGTTGACCGCAAACTCTTCAAAATATGAAATCAATACGATGTTTCAAAACCATTCATTAATATTGACATTAACCAACGGTCAGGCAAAAAACTCTTTAACTTGCAACTTTTTCCAGGACTAAATTAAATATTTCATGTTTCAGTGACTTCAGGCCTGGAAATCTCGTCAAAACCCATCGCTCAACTTAAAATGTGACAGTGTGAAGCCCCTTAACGCCATGGAGAAAGACTCTCACTACTGCTACGAGCCGTACCAAAAAAGCAACTCTTTAAAACGCGACACGAAGAAGAAAACTACTGAATCGTGTCGTTGTTTCGGCAAATCGCGCAAATCACGCACTAAAGCCTTCTTCACAGGCTTGGCCACAAACCTAGGAATATGTATTCTCCTCTTCGGATATACTCTCATCGGTTCGGTCATTTTCCTCGCCATCGAAGGCGGTTCGACTTTTCAACACTCGACCCAAATCTTAGCGACAACATCCGGAAAGAAATTTTTGAATCATAGTGCGGAATTTAAAGCGAAGAATGACGAAGCGAGAGCGAGAACTGTCGAAAATATTTGGGATATAACGGTGAATCTGAATATACTGTACAGGGATAATTGGACGAGGTTGGCGGCGCAGGAGATCACGAGGTTTCAGGATGAGCTGTTGAAGAGTCTAGGGGAGGAGTTGGCGGCGCAGCCGGTGCAGGAGAAGGCGGAGAGGCGGGCAGGGGACTACGAGTGGACTTTTGCAAAAGCGTTTTTATACTCGTTGACGGTGCTTACCACTATTGGTAAGTTTGATTTTGCAAAAAAATTATCTATTTTTAGCGGGATGTTGCGTGTTTGAAGAGCTTTCAGCGTGCATTTAGTGGATTATCAATTATTTATACCTTGTTATAAAATATTCAACATTTATCAAATATTCAACATCGCAAACATATTCCCAACATTTTCAAAATACACCAGAAAGCAAACATAAATCTAAAAAATGTATTTGTAATTTACAATTTACAAATTTAACATTTCATCACGCCTTCGTAGTATTTAAATTTAAAAAAATATTGTATAAAAATCTCAAAAATATTTGCTTTTATGCAAATAGTTATTTAAAATTTAAGTTCATTTAACAATCTCAAGATCTTTACAACATTTTTTTTCCTAAAAAGTTTTCAGACTTTTATGATGCTACAATAAAGTAACTGAAGATTTTGTAAAGGAGCTTCAAAATTTTACAATAATAGGATATTAACATTTTTGACAAAAAATCTACTGCTAATTAAAAATAGATTTTTTTTCTGTATTTTTCACCAATTAATATAAACAGACGAGATTTAAAAGTTTCTNGAGATTTAAAAGTTTCTAAAAATAAATATCAATTATTCCTCACATTTTATAAATACACAAGAAAGCAAAAATAAATCTAAAAATTGTATTAGTAATTAGTTAATTACATTTTACAAATTCAACATTTCATCACGCCTTCGTAGTATTTAAATTTAAAAAAATATATAAAAATCTCAAAAAGATTCGGTTTTATGCATGTCCATTCATTTAACAATCTCAAGATCTTTACAATATTTTTTTTATGCTACAATAAAGTAACTGTTTGAGGATTTTGTAAAGGAGCTTCAAAATTTTACAATAAAGGAAATTAACATTTTTGACAAAAAATCTAATACTAATTTAAAATAGATTTTTTGCGTATTTGTCACCAATTAATTTAAACTGACCCGATTTAATAGTTTCTAAAAATAAATATCCATTATGCGTCCGATTATTAGCCTTGATCCAAAACCGTGCAATAACAAAATCGAAAATCACAATCTGTATCATTAGTATTTGAAGCATGGCGTTCGAAATTTCCACACAAGGGACATAAAAACCACTTTAGTAACTCTCTATAATGATCAATTGTTTCCCGTTAATTGAGTTAATCGAATCGGAGTCATCCATTTTCCCCTCGTTTAATTTTTCGCCTCGTCGTACTAATTTTAACACTAGTATTTGTGCAGCACACGTCGCTATCTATGACACGTAAATTGCGGTAAAATGCGATTATGATTCGTGCCAGTGGCACAATGGATCGTCGGATGATTGCATTATGAATGTTTTATTGATATCATCCATACGGGCATACTATATTGATACATCTCACTTGGATTCACTTTGATGCAAATTACCTGCCGAGAGGATTCGTCAAGTGAGTTCCAATTAGTTCACGGGGCGAATTATTTTCAGTGTAAATTAGATTTGAGATGAAATTTCTTTGATAAGTTGCGCTTTTGAAGTACAGGTGAAAAGGGGATGATTCTTTCGAAGTGGTTTAATTAATCGTCGCGCTGAGATAAACTTAACTCCTGACTGGGGGGTTATTAAACGGTTGAAATAGGGGCATAGTTTGCATATAAGACTAGATAAGAGAAGGACAATTTGTATTTGCAAGAGGAAAAAATACAAACCGTTTGTTCTACGGTAGGATTACACACGGTTTTGAATTATTCGTCGGCAATATAAATGAAGGGATAAAGTAGAAAATACTGTAATACACCCTAATAAGTTTTTCGGAAGTATATTCGCTCAGATTTACACAACGAGATAAAAATTTCACAGTGCTAATGGTACTTTAACTCGAACAAACGATGAGACTCTGTCATTATTTTTAGATAAAGTTTTACCAGGATTACATACCTAATCGCAAATTTTCGATCCCTTTGTTTGGAGATTTGTGCAAAAATTTCTTAATTGAATGGAAATAAAAACAAGTTTTATCATTTCCTCGTTACACTGCTTACTTCCAAATCCAGAAACCCATAATAAACAAAAATGACCAATTGGCCAACCAAATACAGGGTGTCCCAGCGAGTTGGTAAAGTCCATTAGTGAAAAAAAAATATATAGGACATTGATAGATACTAATCTAGTCCATTGTCTAAAATTATTTTTAACCAAAAATAAGTTACAATACAAACTTACGTTTTTTAAATAAAATACCATAGGTTTGGGATGTAGTTTTTATGGCAATGAAAACATGCACTTTTTAAAAATTTGTTACACAAAAACTCAGACATCTAGAAATGTTTTTTTTACTACCACATTTGCAAAGATAAAAAAGAAGACGTTTGTTAAAAGTTCAATACCTTAAAAAAATTAAATTTATTGTTTTTGCATTTAAGAGATTATGTATTAAATGGTCTTTTCAAAATCATTTACTTTTAGGTCAATAACTAAAAAGATATTTAACTTTAAACATTAAAAAAATAACTATTGTTTTAGTAGCCAAAAAGTGTACAGTTCCACAAGAGATAGAAGAAATATCACTTAATATTCAAAAATCATCAGTATCATTAAATAGACATAAAAAAATCCTGGAATCTTATCTTATTTAAAATTTTTCTCTGGGCTTCGAGTTCTGACACACCCTGTATACCTACATCTTTTAAAATTTTATCATTTAAAGATCAATATTGGACTTTACCACCTCGCTGGGACAATCTATATAAATTATGGAAATAATTTTGAAAAGCCAATTGAACGTTGTTTTAATTCCGAACATTGGCAAAAACACAATTAAAACTAAACATATCCTCAGGGATAAAAATATTTGTACAAAACATACTATTTTACAAAGCTTTGTTTTAAATCGTCCGTTCCGCTAGCTCTTTTCAATTTTTAAATGTTGTTTCTTTATTTTCCGCGTTTTATTAACGTTTAAGCTAGTTTCATTTTTACTAAAATGATTTACAAGTGAGTGAACTTAAAATTCATTTAAATCATTTACTAAACGTAAATTTGCGCATTTTAATATTTTCAAAGTCGAGTTTCAACCGTAAATAATGACTTTATCTGAAAATTGAATTCGTTCGTTGAAACTATCATCGAGTCCGCATCTGGGCTGCATCTCTTGCTGAACGTGCTTATGGTCTTTGAACATTCCAAAGCGACGAATGCAATGCTATTTGCATATGAAGTAATATTTGAAAGTTGCTTCGTCCACGGTTCGAGGAAATCAAACAAAATGGAATTTCGTGATAAAACAGTGCCAAACATGAAAAAACTCATTTCATTAATTCGTTTTGCGGCTTGTAATAAAGTTAAGTAACACGAAAAGAGAGAAGAAGTAGCTCAAAAATCCAAAAAATTAAGCCTGTTGATTTATATGTATTATTTATAGAAAATTAATTAGATGTTTCAAAGTTATTAAGTGAAATTTTTCGCCGCTTTCGCTCTTGTTTATTCAACAAACTTTGCGATTGTGAATTTCGATTGATACTTTTTAATGAATTCTCTCCTTTCGCCTTTTGACACTTCCTCTCGCTGATTCATTAATCATTCTCAATGACAGCTTATTAGTGTAATATCATCGTTTTCGATTGAATTTCGCTTAAAATTTAAAAATTCTTTTTCACTCGGGGAACATGTCGAACAAACTTTTGAATATATTGAATTCCTGGGCCTCTTTCTGGAATTTCAATCGATAAGTCCGTTTGCAAGTACACATACGTACAAGACGAAAACATTCTGTAAATTCTAATAATAAAGGGCATTCCGGACAAATCTCGAAAATTCGCAAATATTTTCATTTAAACGTCCGAAAGAAAAACACGATGGGAATTTTTTAAACGTAAACTTTCCCTCAGAAGGAGAAAAAATTATTACCAGTGGTTGTAAATCCGCACCGAATTTTGTTTTGTTTTCTTTATTATCGACGGAAAGTCTCGAATAAATCGAAAAGGGGGTGAAATATTGGCCCTCTGTAATTTAAAATTCATGTCGCGGGGTTCTACGTGAGTCTTCTCTCTAATATTACAGCGACATCTTCTTGTTTGTACGTAAACAATGTGAAAATTGTTATTGGGCGTAATTGGCAAGACGAGGGAAAAATTTCACCGAAAATTCGATTCGAATAGAGAGAAAAAGAAACGGATTTCGATTTGAGATAATTAATGACATAAATTATGCGATTTTGTTAGTGCTGACGCTAGTTATTCATACATGATTACACATAATAGCGTGTAAATTGGGATTAGTAATGAGCTATTTGCAAATTTTCAAGAGGAGAAACTAACATTTTCCGTTTTTATTGCCTGTAATAAAAACTAGAATAAACGTACTCTATCTAGCATCTTGATAGCCCTTTTTCGCAAAAAGATAGATTGTTCACTTGGAACGTGTTTCGTTCCAAATAAAACGCATCCAAAACCACGAAAAACTTCTTTGTTGACAGTTAAAAATGACACATTTTAATCTTCTTCACGTTATCTGTAACTCATTTCATCCCTTATACCTCACCACAATTTTAATTATCAACGATTCGACTTTCTTTTCTTTCCACTTTATGAATTATTTATCTCGTGTGGAGTGATTTATTTATTGCAACGTTTTCGTAAGTTTACTACCACTGCAGATTGCGGATACAAAAGCTAAAAATCCTTAAAGATTTATGAGACGCGAAACTTTATCTTGCATTATGTACATACACACAGTGTTGGGGAAAATATTTGTTGTGCCTCGTTAAAGGAAGCGAAAAAAATCAAAGACGGCCAGAATCGCCTCAAGCCAACTGCGACAGATAAACTGACAATTACCATTGATATTCTCGCATCCAGACAGCCATGATTGGAGCTGAATAGAAACGAGCGTAGAAAGCGACGAGAAACAATCGGAACCTCGTTTCCGGAACGCCCCATACCGGAAACGCCACCATGAAGCTTTTTCGATTATTGCATCATAACGGCGGGTTTATGGGGTGTAGGACGGCGATTGAATTAAATGAGATAAATATTTAGATCGCGTTTGCGAGTTGCATACTAGTTTTTAATAGATTGTTGAGATGGGTAAATTGGTAATTAGTCGCGGAGTTTCTAAGAGAAGAAACGTAATAAAGAGTTAATTGCGTGATAGACGGAATGAAAACCAGTTTTATCTTAATTTTAAATCATTAAAACCCAAAAAAAAACTACTAGACAATGTAATGTTAAAAACTTTTGAGTAAAAGTAATGAAATCGGAATTAACTAACGCTTTTTTCGTTTAATCTCTTCCCATCCGAGTCAATGTTTTTCAAGCCTCCCCGAAGCGCAAAAATAAGACTAAATCTTTTGGCAAAACCAACGATTAAGCCGCAAATTTTCCTACATGCATTTCCCGAAGAAGAAACCGTTGATTTTCCGCTTACTGTTTTAGAATAATCCCCAGCGAGTAATTTCGAAGCGAGCTCTAATTGCACACCCGATTAATTGTCTGCTATACAATTTTTAAAGAAATATTATCTTAATAAAATAAATTCATCGTAGGTTATAAATTTTCCCCTTTCTTCCTTGTTTCCTCTGTAATTTATTGAACGAAACGCGACTAAATTACTTCGTAATAAGTAAAGTAACACAAGTTTTAAGACTAATAGTTGTCGAAATAAAATAATCTCAGAGCGAAAATTTCGTCGTTGCGGTTTTAGGCCTATTAAAGTAGCTTCAAACATTTCAAAGCTCCCTCCTAAAAGCTCTTCGAAGCATTAATATTCATAAGTGACAATAGTGGGAATATTAACGCAGATTACCTGCGATTAGAGCGATGTTACAA
Organism: Tribolium madens; assembly: GCF_015345945.1. Taxonomy (NCBI): domain Eukaryota; kingdom Metazoa; phylum Arthropoda; class Insecta; order Coleoptera; family Tenebrionidae; genus Tribolium; species Tribolium madens. The sequence continues at coordinate 3,421,809 of NW_025401041.1, forward strand.
ACACTGTACTCGATTGTTAATTTTTACGAAGAGTGCTTTTAACAAGCTTAGAAAATTTAATTAGGTCAGAAGGAAGCATCCACTGTAAATAATTATCTTATCATGTTATATATATTATAATGTATTTTGCCGCATTGCTTAATGCAGGTAGCACGTTTTCGGCATTAATTAAGAATATGAAGAGAAACGGTTTTTTAAACTTCCAAGGCGGCAAAGTGATTAAGCCAACATCCACTAATAAAATCAATAAATTCACAACATTTATTACACCAAGCACTCGAAGAAAATCAATACAAAGCAAACTACGATATAATCACAAAGTAAATTACAAAATTTACGAGAATATGTAATAACTTTAGTTTGAAATTCTTGCTCGAGAGCACTTGAATCTGATTCGAATGCAATATTAGCCATCTCGCTTTGATCAAATCACAACTAAAATCGAATCAAACTTACAAACTAGATGCAATTTTTTATCGTAATTTCTATCATTTAAATGCGACCTGTCAAAGAATTTAATCGAATTTAAATTAGGTTGAGGCGAAGTTTGGTCCCACGAGAAGCACACTTTCTAAAAAATTGTTTTACCGCCGATTTTGTTATACCTACCGTTTCTAAAAAGAAAAATACTTTTGCGAAGGTAGCGAATAAACAGCAAAGTTAGCTAAAAGTGTAAAAAAAACACCAAAATTTCTCGGTTTGCCTAACAAGTTTAACTCTCAGGATATTTTAGATAGATGCAGATCAAAACTACGGCAATTTGGGCAAATAAATATAACAAACGTTAACTAATAAATATTTAATAAACAATTGACAAATCTAGATGAGCCAATTTTTTTAATACAAAAATTGAGAAATCTAGATTAGATAAAGAATTTTTAAATAAAAATCTGATTAATCTAGATAGGTCAACGAGTTTCTCAATAAAATATTTGATAGATCTAGATGAGATGGGCCAATAAATCTTCAAAAAATTGGAGAACTAGATGGGCTAATCAATAAATCAATACAAATATGTTAGATCTAGATGGACTAATAAATTTTTGAAAAAAAATCTTGGAGGATCTAAATGGGTTAATAAGTTTTTCAATAAAAATCTACAGTATGTCCCCGGATTGAGTTTACAAAAGGAAAAAAAAAATTATCTTTGATTTTACGCCAAATCTGCTTTACCTGAAACGAGCAATCCTTCATTATTCTAACTCAGTGGAAAGAAATGAACATTTTTCTTTTGATTTTGGACTTGGAATATTTTTTCTCTGCTTTTAAAGTCCTATCACATTGGCGGTTTTATTATTTTGCCAATAATATACGCAAGCTTACGCAAGTTAAATAACAAAAATGTTTGTGAAAAACATAATTTTAATCAATAGCAACTCAAAGAAACAGCGTTAAGATAAAAACCAATGTCATTTTTAATAAGAACTATCATTATTTAACTAATAAATAATTAATTGTCAAAGTGACATATAGTTGTCAAATAAATAAAACCGCTAATGTGATAGAACTTGAAAAGCAGAAAAAAATTAACTTTTCTTTTCATTGAATCATAATAATGAAGTGTTAAGTACATATTTGCTCGTTTCAGGTGAAGCAAAAAATGTTTTTCCTTTGCAATTTTGGTGTAAAATCAACGATAAAAAATGTTTTCCTCTTATAACTCAATCCGGGGACATACTATACCTAGATGAGGTAATGAGTTTTTCACTAAAAATTTAATAGATCCAAATGAGCTAAAAAAAAATTTCAATAAAACATTGATAGATATAAATGAGCTAACAAATTTTTCAATAAAAATCTTGGAAAAACTAGTTAATAAATTTCTCAAAAAAATTCTTGCGAAGATCTAGATGGGCTAATAAATTTTTCAATAAAAATCTTGGAGGATCTAGATGAGCTAATGAATTTTTCAATTAAAATCTTGGAGGATCTAGATGGACTAATGAATTTTTCAATAGCAATATGATAGATCTAGATGTGCTAATAAATTTCCTAATAAAAGTCTTGGAGGATCTAGATGGGCTAATACATTTTTCAATAGCAATATGATAGATCTAAATGTGCTAATAAATTTCTCAATCAAAATCTTGGAGGATCTAGATGGACTAATGAATTTTTCAATAGCAACATGATAGATCTAAATATGCTAATAGATTTCTTAATAAAAGTCTTGGAGGATCTAGATGGGCTAATAAAGTTTTCAATAGCAATATGATAGATCTAGATGTGCTAATAAATTTCCTAATAAAAGTCTTGGAGGATCTAGATGGGCTAATAAATTTCTCAATCAAAATCTTAGAGGCTCTAGATGGCCTAATGAATTTTTCAGTAACAATGTGATAGATCAATATGGACTAATAAGAGTTTTTCAACAAAAATTTAACAGATCCAGAAGTACTAAAAACTTTTCAATAAAATGCAGTAGGTCTAGGTGAGCTAACGAATTTTTCAATAAAAATCTGATAGATCTAGATGGGGTAATTACAAAAAAATTTAATAGATCTTAATGAAATTCTTCAACAAGAATTCATAGATAATTTTGAGAGAAAAATTTAATTTCAGGTTTTCTTTGCAATGCGAATTTTATTTGATATATTTTTTTTAGGTTACGGCAGCATCGCCCCCAGGACGACCCTTGGCAAAGCCGTCACCATGGGCTACGCCATGCTGGGCATCCCCCTCACTCTTCTCTACCTTTCCAGCATTGGGTCGATCCTCTCACGTGTAGCTCGAGGGGTATTTTCGCGCGCTCTCTGTTGTTGTCTTTGCTCAAATTGTGGCTATTGCTGTTACGACGAGAAACGCATGGCCGAAAAAGAACGAAGAATGAAGAAAAAGCGTCAACAAATGGAACTTCAGCAACAAATGGCCCTCCAAGAACCATTTTATGTCCGTTCTAACTCGATCCATAACAGTCTACACTCCCCTATAAGGGACGGTGGCGTGAAAGAGATTGACAGTTTGAGTACCGACAACGAATCAAAGTCGTCAATGCACGGATTGAGCATTTTGGCACCGATTCTCCTATGTTTAGCCATGATGTTTATCTATATTTGTTTAGGGACTTTCGCTTTGTACAAATTGGAAAACTGGTCGATCCTCGATGGGTTTTACTTCTGTTTTATGAGTCTGACGACCATTGGGTTTGGCGATATGGTTCCTGGGAGTGATCCATTTGGACGTGAATCGAACACGACCATATGGTTCTGCTCAATTTACATAATGTCAGGGATGGCATTGACTGCAATGTGTTTCAATGTCGTCCATGACGAAATCGTCCATAGATTGAAACATCAAGAGAAAATCACCCCCAAAGTGAATTCGACAAGTTTTACCGACGATTTAAATTCGTCAGATCCGTACAACATGACATCATGACAGTTCAATCCACAGAAAAATAATACTTTTTATCACAGAAATTTGACAGAAGAGACACTTTTAAGCACGGGGACTCCCACGCTCGAAACGCCGAAAATACCCGAAGTGTTAGAACCGGTGATGACTGGGGTTTACACTGTGCCAGAATTACCCGAAGAGAATGCGGAAGATAACACCGAAATGTAAACATATCACGACCAAAGATAATTAGGATTTTCTTCCCATTCCCCCCGATTATAATTGTTAAATTAAATTAACTGTTAAATTGTAAATAATTAAGATGAATTACTTACTGTCTAATAGGTCAAACTGTAATTTCGAATTTGTAAATACATTAGCTGTAATATAACCACGAGACATTCTTTGTACTCTGATGATGAATTCCTATGTTGTACGAAACGCTCTACTGTCTAGAATGTTTTTAATTCTATGTATGTAAGACTGCGGTGAATGTAAAATTTGTATAAATGATAATAAAATTCTTTATTACATCTTTCCTTTTTTTCTAGGTGTTGGAACTATTAATTTTCCAAATCCCGTTATCAAATGTCAGATTTTACGTCGACACACATAAAAACAATTAACGGGTATTTATTTAAAATTAGCGTCATAGTTGGCGGTGATATGAGTTTGTTGTGAACGGACCACAATTTTTACGATGGTTCGTTCACAATCGAAATATATAATTCAAACATAAATAAATGTTCTTAAATCTTATTCAAAGCAAGGAAATTTGATGATGTCACGGACCTAAACTCGTGATAGGAGTTAAGACAAAAACCAGATAAAAAAATATAGCAGTTTATTTGCATGCTATTGCAGGTTTATTTCACATAACCAAATGATGTTGATTGTTGTAGATGAACAAAAAGTAACGTATAAAATGGTTTATTAAAAATATATATAAACATATTCATACAAGCACTTGAATTTTTTCATGTCCAGTTCCGGATATGGAATTTTGGACGATTTATCATTCGAATAACATAATAATGTAAAACTTGTCTCATGTGTCATTATGATAGCAAATGTTTTTTCAACGGAGAAGATTACCCGACTACAATTTTTACTTTATTAAAACATAATTATTCGGAAAATCTACGACAAAAATAAATTTCAAATAAAACTTTCGAATTTTATTCAGTCATTATGACAATAATAAATTTGATGTCCAAAATTCCTTGTCCGCAATTGTACCGTGAGATCAAAAATGATCTTGGTCAAGAGTGGTCATGGAATGGAAAACGTCTGTCGCTGCTTACATCATCCTTTTGAAACAATTCGACAACGTTGACATAAGCTACGACAATTATTTTAAAACCCATGACCACCTTTGACAAAATAATTTCTGATCTCACGGTACAATATACTGTAATAAAAAATGTAGGTACGTCTGTAGATCAACTTGTACAAACTAAAAACTGATTTAAAACTTGTGATTTGACAATGGGCTTTCATTTTCAATAAATTAAACAATTTCTGATAACTTCCCCAAATGGTTAGTACGTTTTGCAGTTTATAAAAGAACAATTGCTTTAAAAATGTCATTTATCACTAAAGTAACAAAATCAAACTATTTTTCATTACTATACAACATAAAAGATTATTTGTTCTGCTCAAATAAATACAGGGTGAATATAAGTATGGAACCAAGTGTTTTCTTTTAAATCATTTGCATACAAAAAATAATAATTAATATAAATTAAAGTAATATAAAAAATGTGATCGTATTTTGAGAACAAAACGTTTTTGAATTATGCGATTTTTTTGTCAAAATTGCAATTTATGTAAAGTTTTTTTTTGAAAAATTTAATATAATATAGTAGATAATTATAATCCTTAAATCCTAACCCTGATAAGAAAAATGGTTTTATAATGGGTTGCCATTTAAAAAAAGAATTTTTTTGTAGAGCTCAAAAACAAAAACAAAATTCTAATTTTTTTATTCATGATAAAACATCACATTTTTATAGTATGATAAAACATCACATTTTTATAGTACTTTATTATTTGTCAATTGGTTTTTCCAAAAAATAAATAGTTTAAGCAAAAAATGTATGGTTCCATACTTTTTATTCACCTGATATGTATGGATACATGCCACTGCTATCAGCAGGGTGAAAGAAAACATTCTTCATTAATCAAAGAAGCTGTGGTTTTGACATTTTAAATTTTGACTTTGACTGTCACTACGCTGCTAACGGCAATTGACTGATTATTATGATAATAAATAATTCATAAAGATGGTAGAAAAAACATTGTCTTCTACTTGTAAGAAAAGTCTTTTTTTCATGCACACTCACAATTTAAACTCGCATGACAAAATCCCTTTTCACCACTTGTAAAACAAATAACTATTGTTTTACATAGAAATACTGACCTAACCCAGTAGCCAAAAAAATTACAATACTTCGTTTTTTGTAAAGTGTAAACTAAGCTTATGTCTATTGAGATTATCTTTTCTCCTTGACTTGTACTCACACAAGTCGCAATTGAACGTCTTAACTCCAGGACTTCCATGAACTCTATGAATATGTCTAATCAAATTTTCCTTAACTTTCCCTTTATAAGTGCAATGATCGCATTTGAACCATTCGATGTTTTCAGGGTCAGTATGTTGTCTTACTATATGCTTATTCAAGAACGTCTGAAATCTAGTCGTAAAAAAACAGTGAGGACACTCGAGTAATTTCCCTGAAGAGTGGTTTTTTGCAATGTGTTTCTCCAATGCCACCTCGGTTGTTGCCCTAAAGGAACAACTATTGCACGAGAACTTCTTAACACTAAGATGCATTTTTTTGTGAAGAACAAGATAGTCTTTGCGTTTTCCCTTGTAGTCGCATTGATCACATTCAAACCATTGGATTTCTTCAGGTGCAGTGTGACGTCCAGCAAAGTGTTTTTTAAAAGAACGCTGATACAAGGTTTTGAAAGAACACAAGTTGCAAGAAAATTCAGTTGTTTTTTTCCAAGGCTTCGGTGTCTCTTTCACGTGTTCTGATTTAAAGTGCTTCGTTATATCTTCTTTTATCTTCGAACGGTAACTGCAGTACTCACAGTTGTACCATTGGGCGACATCTTGGTGCGTATGTTGGGTCATTAGATGGCATTTTAAAATGTCTTGATGTTTCGTTTTAAAGAAACATTTTGTGCATTTATACATGATTTTTTCAACTGAATGGTTGTTACTTTTATGTCGTCTTAAATATCTTTTTTTCTGCGTTTTGAAATTACATAAATCACAGCTGAATAATTGCGATTCATCAATGTCAGAGTGTTTTGCATTGATGTGTCTTTTCATTATTGATTTTATTTTGGTTTTGTAGTTACATCGTTCACAATGCCATATGTTTTCAGGCTCAGTGTGATTTCCAAATTCCTTTTTTAATACAGATTTCTGAATCGCCGTGTGTTGGTTTACTAAATGGCGTTTCAAGTCACCTCGATTTTTCGTTTTGTACGCACATTTCGTACACTCGTGCATGGCTATATTTTGTGAATGATTATAAACTTTGTGTCTCTTTAAATTCCTTTCTTGTTGTGTCCTGTAATTGCACAAATCACAACTGAACCATTGAAATTCATCAATATATGTGTGTTTAACACCGACGTGTCTTCGTAATGATCCTTTTACTTTAGTTTTGTAATCACAGTGTGGACAATAAACCCATTTGATTTTTTCAGAGGGGGTGTGTTTGTAAAGGATGTGACATTTCAATGTCAATTTTTGAACTGCTTTAAAGGGACAGTAACTGCATTCGAATTTGTAAACTTTCGTAAACTCATGAATATCCAAGTTTTTTCTAACATTATGTTTGAACCACAGTAATACTGAGTAAGTTGAATAATTGCACTTGTGGCATTTATACTTTGTAATTTTTTTAGTCTCTTCATTTTTATCCAAATTAAGATGAAAATTTTGAATGTGATAATGCAAAATAAGTTTCAAGTCCGTTTCAAAATTACAAAATTTACACCTGAAAGCCTCAGGTGTTTGATCACAACTGAACTCTTCTTCTCCAAACATTGAGATATCTTCCATTACTAAATTCCAAGTCGTAATTTACGACTACAATGATAAAAATCAGATTTTTTAATTGTGTAAATATGTATCAAACCCTTTTTTCCAAATTTTTATAGGTTTTTACGACTTTTGATCAGAAAATTAATTAGAAATCGTGCAATCAATAACCTGTCAACGTTGTTGTGACTAAATCCTGATTCCGCGAATTCACGAATTTGAGAAAACAAAATTTAGGGTTCTGAGTTCAGTAAGTTAAATTTTTAACCAGACTAAAAGTTGTTAATTATTTAAAATTAAATGATATTAAAGTCACATAATTTAGAATGGACAAAATCATTACAGTACAGACTTCTCTTTTGTTTGTGTTAACATTTGTGGAAAAAAAAATTGAGGAAAAATCTAGTTTTGATAATACACTGGCGAACACCGAATTTTGGACATAAAAATGTAAAACGGGCCTTAGGCAACTAACCTCACTTTAGATTTTTGTGATTTTTATGCTGATTGCTAGAGAAAAAATTACAACAAATCAAAATAATTTATTGAACTTATATAAAAAAACGTATTGCTGACATTATTGTTTCGAAAAATCGTCGCCAAAAACAAGTATTGACCATTTTTTGAACTGACAATTTTGTGTAAAATTCAGTGTCCACCACTGTATTAAAAAATAAAATTTAACAAAAATTGCTAATATGTTAAAAAAAAACAAATATCACAGCCCAGAATAGCCCAAAATTGTTTTTCTCACTTTCTGGAAGTAGGTCTAGTGAAGGTTATATCATGTGACGTTTAGACGACAGTCACAGTTGAGAAAGTAGATGGAAGGTTATTGCACCTTTACGTCAATTTTCCTTTAAAAATACGGACACTAATATTAAAATATATGAAAAAAGTGTAACGAATTAAAGTTAGTATCATATGATATTGATAAAACAATTATTTCTACAATTTTAGGTGAAAAAAACGTAATAATGGAAAACAACTTAGGATTTGGCGAAACAGTCTTCACTTGTGACCAGTCTCCCGAGGCTTTCGAGTGCAAACACTGCAATTTTACAACCTATTTCAAGATCATTTTGCATTACCACGAGCGAAATTTACATCAAAGTTTGGATGAAAAAATGACTCGTAAAGGCTTAGTACAATACAAATGCCACAAGTGTGATTTTACAACTTTCTCCATATTAATATGTTTGAAACATCAATCTACAGCTTGCAAAGAAATCTACAGATTTAAATGCAGCTATTGTCCCTACAAATCGGCGAAAAAAGCAACAGTCAACTGCCACATCGTCAACAAACACACTCCACTTGAAAAAATCAAATGGTTTAAATGTGAACAATGCGACTATAAATCCAAATTAAAATCATCATTAGTAAGACACTCGAATTTGAAACACACACTTGCTGATGATTTTCAATGGTTGAGCTGCGATTTGTGTAATTACAAGACAAAACGACCAGATCATTTAAAGAGACACAAAAGTTACAACCATTCAGTTCCCGAAAATAAAACCATTTACGGTTGTACGAGGTGTGCATACAAAACTAAAGACCCAGATTCTCTCAAACAACATTTAAGTGAGCATTCAATCCAGGAAACTGAAAAAATATGGTTGCAATGTGACGAATGCGACTATAGAACCAAATTAAAACCATCACTAACAAGACATATCAACCTAAAACACACACTCACTCCCAATTCTCAATTAATTAGCTGCGATTTATGCAATTACAAAACAACCCGGGAAAAGAATTTGAAACGACACAAAAGCTACAACCATTCAGCCCCCGAAAATGCAATCATATATGGATGCACGGAATGTTCATTCAAAACAAAACATGCAACGAATATAAAACATCACCAAATGAGAGAACACGAGACATGTCCTGAAGACATATGGCTACAGTGTGAACAATGCGAGTTTAGAACCAAAATAAAATATTTATTAACGAAACATTTCAAGCTAAAACACACAATTATTGACGAGTCTAAATGGGTTTGTTGTGATATGTGCAACTATAAAACAGATCGCGAAAACAATCTAAAAAGACACAAACGCTACAACCATTCAGCCCCCGAAGACACACTCAAATACGAATGTACGATATGCCCGTTTAAAACGAAACATTCAACCGTCCTCAAATGTCACATGATTAGACAGCACACGGCCGCAGACGACGCCCAATGGTATAAATGTGACCAATGTAACTACCAAACGAAAATCACATCGGATTTGAAATCGCATATTAGGTTAAGACACATTAGAGAGGATGAGGGTGGGAGGCGACGCAAAAAAGTACATTATGCTGATAGTATCCCTAGGAATTTCATGTGTAATCTTTGCCCTTATAAAACAACAGGTGAGGTGGCTTTGGAGAAACATCTCGCTGTAAGACACCCTTCAGGGAAATTATTGCTCGAGTGTCCTCATTGTTTTTTTACGACGAGGTTTAAAACATTTCTCAATCAACATATTATAAGGCAGCATGCTGATCCTGAAAAAATCAAGTGGTTTGAATGTGATCGATGTGATTACAAAGGAAAGTTTAAGCATTACTTGATCAGACATATGAAGATTCATGACAGTGATGAGACTAAGATGTTTAAGTGTGATTTATGTGAGTACAAGTCAAAGAGGAAGGAGAATGTTAAAAGGCATAAGTATTCTGTGCATTTAATAAAAAACGAACTGTCCTGAATTATTGTTAATTGTAAATTTGTGGTTCAGTATTTATCATGTTGTAGGTAATTTTTTATAAATAAATTTATGAATAGACCAAAAATCGGCCGTAAAGCGGCCGCAAAATTCTACGGTTGACTTCATGGGGATAGAAATTATTTAGAATCATGAAATATTCCTTATTAAACAGTAAAATGTGATAAAATAATAATAATGGGTGCCAAACTATAAAAAAAATGCACCTTAGACTCGAACCCGCGACAACTATCATCTATTTCGCGTGTCATCCGGCAGATGGCACTGACGCAAACGTTAGATCAAGGCCATCTGAATCAAAAAGCTGCGCTTATAAGGCCGTTTCATTCTCCATGATAACTGTTTCTGCAGAATGGCCATAAAAACAAAAAATTCAGAACCTTATTGTGCGCCCTGGGTGGCCGATTAACGAATAAACATTGGCGGCAATTTAAAACAATGCCCTTCAATTTTACAAAATAATGGTATAAAATGGTAAAAACCGTGTTTCATTTGTGGGGCAAAAAATGTTCGATTATTTGAAATTCTCAGCAATATGCAACAAAGGCAAAAATGGTTTGAAACGTTTTGCGGTAAGCAAATTTATGCAGACAATGATAAGGACAACCTTTTACTTTGTTTTTGTAATTTTAAAGACACTACAAAAATTACGGATTACTCAACAAACAAACAAACCACTTTGCAGAAAAATATTGTTGTTTGAAAAATATAAATTGTTCTAACCTACCTCGTGTTATGATTTCATGTTTTATTGTAATTCTAATTTATTAGTATTTTGCTAGTCCAGAATGTACCTAGAATAAGCTCGGATCTTGGATATTTTATACCATTCATGTTTTAATTGATGTTTTAAGCACTTAACCTACAAATAAAAAGTCTCAATCGACTGCGATCGAAATCGATAGATGGAGCGCAATAAGGTACTGACGCACGAAATGTCACAGAAACAAAGTTTATATGGAAAAATTGAAACGGCCTTATAAGCGCAGCTTTTTGATTCAGATGGCCTTGGTTAGATTAAACTCACTAGAAACCATAATATGATGTTTCGACTTCGACACAGAGTAGTCGCAGTATGGCAGTGCGAGCTTCTATAAATAATTAATTTGCCATTACATATTCTATGTTTTATTTTTCAGTTATTTCTTTTACTAATTTTCGTCATTTTGACGAAAACAAATTTTTTATCTGAGGCACAACAGCAATTTCACTTGCAGCAAGCAGAAAGTGAAATAAATGTTTTATTTGAGACGTCCAATATGTTATGTTTACATAATTTAATTGTACATTTAAATATGTTCAAGAAATTTTCTTTAATTTTTGAATTTTCCGCTTCGAAAATCCCAAACATGGCGGACGATTGCGCTACTTATCGTTTCTAGTGACTTTACGTTAGGTTTGCTACTCTAACACAACACTAAATTATTGTCGTAAGGATGTTTTCCAGATAAGTTGGATAAGGAAAGTCGTGTGATGTTCACATCTTTTTTCTATGGTTACTGTCTATTTTCATAAGAAAAAGCATCGCCATCTCGATAGAAATAATACTATTCTCAGTTTTCTCGCCTGGACATTTTTTGAGTTCAACTGATTCCCGTTGGCGCTTTAATCTGGGGTTCTCCCTGGCGTATCTGGTTTTGTTGTATCCGTCCTTCCCAGCTTTTATTAATTGCATTATTTATCGTTAATAATTAAAAATCATTCAGTTTTTTCTTAGTAATCCTCGTTCTTAGTTAAGAAAAAACTCGGAATCACTGCTCTAATGCATTTTCTATAAAATGGGCGGGATATTGATACATTTCATTAAGGAAGCGGTAAGAAAAAGTGAGTAAATTGAAAATTATTTGACATTTCAAGGGAACTTTTATTAGGCCCGGCAAAAGAAGTAGAAACCATTTGGCAGACAATTATACATGACATAATTCTCTGACAAATAATTTCCATAACTTTTACACTCCACTGACCCGGCGATTTAGACCTGCAGTCAGGCAAGATTCACCATTACGGATATTGCTATCAAGTAATGACGTTGATGAATTGAATTAATGTAAGAAAAACTCCAATCTAGCGTCACTACAGATCTTCCGCCTTGCAACTTAAAGAATTATGAATAATTAAGTAATTATGAACTTTGTTAATATTGAGACATTTCCTAACAATATTACAAGTTTTTAAAAGGACTGCTTTTTGAATCTCAATAATTAAATTTGAATTTAGTTTTAAAAGTTCAAGATTTACTTTTAAATTGTTTGGTAACGTAACTTTAAAAAATTATCCAATTTTTTTAGAAGAGGAAGTAATGTAAACTTAATTGATTTTTAAGGCTAAATAGAATAATTTAAAATTTTGTAGGTTTAAAAAGGTGTACAATAAAACAGACCTCGAAACCCTAAGTTTTTTAGAAAGCTTATTAAAAGCTCTACACGATAAAGTAATAACATACAGGGTGTTTCATTTGAAAAAATCAAGTTACTTGATATTTTGCGAATGAACACTCTGCAGTTATTGCAAAACTAGTAAAGCCTCTCAACCAAGTTTTAGCTTCTGCCGACAACTCATAAATTTCGGTGAAGCCGCCTTGAAAACTCGTAAGTTGACACTCTTCGACAATATGTTGTACAGTTTCTTCCACTTGACTACATTGACAATGTGAATTTTGCACAGCATTCCATTTATATAACATTGAATTACACTAGCATGACCAGTTCTTAATCTGTTCAATTTCACCCAGACCCACCTTAGCTGATCCATTCCAGGTATTCTTTTTGTTGGATTTACTATTAAGTCTTTATTATATATTATATTAAGTCATATTGCGTCATTCATCAGAAAGAAAAGAGTTGTCAATATTGGACGTTTCAACCCAGAAGAGTTTTCTAGATTTTAATCGATTCTCAGGGGCAATCAGTTCAGACCAAATTGGAAAATCTTGCGCATGTTCTCTATATTTTTTCCAAAGTTCCTTTACTAAAAGTTTTCTTCCTAGAAGAGGCGGAGCTATGTTAGACAATGATAAATTGTATTTTATTTAACATTATTTATTATTTTTATTCTTGTTTATAATATTATTTAGTTGTTGGTTATTTCTTCTGTGGTCCCCTCTACTGTTGTTTCCTCAGTCACGGGTGAAGACCCCGTGTTTCTTTCATCAGTAGGTACCGGAATCAGTAGTAACAACAGATAGGTGATTTCAATATTTAATTAGCAGTTAATACCTGGTGGTGGAACTCGACGTGTTGGGGCTCTTCAATAGATAACAACAATCCAAAAACACGAAGGAATTTTTTGTTGTTGAGTTAAATTTTTTGATTCATTATTTTGTATAAGCATAGATGCTGTAAATGTATATTATGATTTCGTGTTTGCTATATTGTGAAGATACAAATGGTTTTTTTGGTTTGTCGGGAGAACAATTGTTGCAGATAATTGAGGAAGACGTAAAATGCATGACAATGTCAGATTAATGAGGCTGTAATGTATGGATTGAGGGGGTTCGATTATCAAACGCCCGTACCAGTATTAATTATTTATTCACTACATTATTCACTTCTCACTTATTCTTACTTCTTATCACTTATTGATCTTATTGATAATTATTCATAATTATTCTTACTGATGGTGGCTTCCTCGTATTTATAACAATAGGTCACCAAGACCACCTCCATATCTCCTAACCTACTTACATTAACCGTAATAATAATACTTACAAAGCTAAACGAAATACTATTGAAATACTTAAACAATAAACTATCGAAGTTGCAATGGACCTGGTCAGCATAACGCAACCAAATTCTTGGCATTGCCAAATAACACCGATTGGTCCATCACAAGGCAATAAATTTTTTGATAGATTAATAAAGGAAAATAAATAAAATAAATAAAGTTTATCAAAATTAAGCAACTCTAATGCAATAAATAAGTATTAAACAAGTGAAATAAATAGAATATTAGGTTAAAAAATACTTTTTTTTGCAATTTGTTAGTTTGTATTTTGAAATGTTATATCAATACAAAATTTATACAAGTAGTTTGCAAGGAAAACAGCGACAGTTTATCAGATTTTGAAAACGGATTTTTTGGTTTAATTAACTTTTAAATTAAAAAAAATTAGAACAAGTAGTAAAAAAATTGTTTCAGCGGTTTTTGAGGCGATACAATTATCTAACTTAACATTCTCAAACTATGAAGAACATTGAAAAAAATTTCAATAGTAGATAGTTATTTCGTATACAAATTTTTAATACAGATATTAATCAAACAGGTAAACATAAGTTACAATCATTTCTTACACAACTAAAAATAACATTTATTTTTAAGATTAGTTTAATTCAATTCCAATTTTTTAAAAGTGCCTTCAGCTTGAAAATTATCACTAACATGTTTTGGCTTTTCAGGTCTTTTGCTCTCATCTACTGTTTGTTTATCTTCCCAGTCAAAAAATGCACAGTTTTCACGTAGGTAATTTGTTTCTTATTTTTTTCAAAAATTAATATAAAAAGCTCAGCAAACTTAAGACAACTGAGCCACCATATTCTTAAGGTAGACATTCTTTGGGCACAAATTTGACCAAATCGTCAACAAGATTATGTAAATATAACTATAATCAAATTAAGCAACAATGAAACACCATTGTGTATAATTCGTAACATATCTAAAAGCTCTTTCTTAATAAATGGCTTCATCAATCAAAGCCAAAATTTTATTCATAAAAGGCTCAATATCAAAGGCTTTGCTTCCTGCAAATAATACAGAAACTTCTTTATTACAAGAGGCCCAAGTTTTGTTATATGCCCAAAAACCAATTCTTTCATATCTATGACAATTATATGACCATTAGAAGCCCCCTCCTAGTGCAAACTTAACATACACACCATATCGAAATAAACTGCTCCACGAAAGTTAAGGAAGTCGCATTATTTTTACAACAAACAAATTTTATTCTTCTAAGCATTGTGGAATCCAGTAAAAACAAAAAAGTAATAAGATATCTGCCTTTATTATTATTTTTTTAATAATTTATTAATTTAATTAATTATTGTAATTATTGCACACTTACTTAACTTTTGTGGAGCAGTATATTTCACTTGAACCGAAAAATTATAATTTTCCGGATTTGGGTCCATCAATTTCATAAAAATAATAGTGTTTCCTTCTGGAGGAAGGCAAAATGAACGTTCAGCTTTGCCAAATAAACAATCACTTTTACTCCTAATAACATAATATACTATTGTATTTCTGCAAAAAGTTATTATTTTGGTGAAAAATTTGGGGTTTTCACCATTCATTTGGGGTTAAGCCTTAATTTATCGTTTGCCAAGATATTGTTATGTAGCTAATTTAAATTCTTATTTTTTATATATTTTTTAACTTATTTTTTATAATAAAATTATAGTATTTATATGGATATCTACATGTAGCAAAGACCTTAAGAAAAAAAAAAAAGAAATCATTCGGATAATTAATAACTGTAAAATCTCTTGTGGAAAATATTATTAACTTTCGTAGTGTGAAAATCGTCTTGTCTCTCTCAACCTAGTTCTTTTTCACAACAAACTGAGCTTACCGTAAGCAGACCCCCATCACCGGTTTTATCTGATATATGACCTTACGAGGGATGTTTCGCATCTATAAGGAAACAACTAAAAATACAAGCTGTAAAACTAGATCATTTTAAGAATTAATGTAAAAGATGAATAAATTTAATAAGACGATGTATTTACACCTGGTAATTCTATTTTTCACCAAAAATTAAGTCTAATTATTATGCAGAAATGTTAGGAATAACTTGAAGCCCTTTTTTCCTACTGGATACCTGTTATGGGTTTTTAATCCGTTAAGGGGTTGCTACTGATATGATGAAGTTTACAAAAGTAGTACTTATTGTCTTCATAACAAAATACTGTTTATTGCTTGAAGGTATGTAGGTATAGTCTCACCAGGAATATTTGAGATTGACGTATGCAAAGCTTTATTGAGGATTAAGCAACTTTGCGGTTGGCCGTAATAATTTTTCACTGCTGGGGTACTACTCTGAAGATTTACAAAAGAGCCGTATTCAGGAATTTTCGTGGTAGGCTTTTAATTTATTACAGGCAAACTTTGGGGAATTTATATACTAATTTAATATTAAAGTGATAATGCAGATTAAAATTAATTAATTTTTTTTTATGAAAGCCCAAAAACAAATTTCTGTTAGAAAACGGACCATCTCTTCCTACAAACCTTTGAAACGTGCCTGTCCTAAAAAATGCAAATTTGTTTATGGCATCTCTACCGCAAGCCCCATGAACCACCGTGGGGGGTAATCGTCTTATTCTATAATGAGTCTCAAATATTGTTGGTACCAACTATAGACAAGAGGCTTATTTTCCTATTTGCTGTTTCTAAATAAATTAAAATTTGAAGTACCAAATGGGGGGAATGCTACTCTGATTTCATATACAGTCTGTTATTGAAATGCGTTAAGAAAATTTAAACGGTGATAGAACTCATCAAAACAAATTACTTTGCTATTTACCATTTTTTCGAAAAATCTTTCTAAACCCAGATAAAATTTTAATTAGTTTGAACGTAAATTCTAGTACCCGCCAATGTCTCCCTGCGTACATTAAAAGCGAAAGAAGATAAAAACTTGATAGCCAAGCAAAAACCAATTTTTTATTCGTAGTAAGTGAGAGTGACATTCCAAGTTACGCACCATACTTGATCAAGGTCACTAACCTTCAAATTAAATGTTCGAAAAGACGCCCTCCGTTATCGATGTATGCTTGTGCCCTTCGAGTCATAGAAGTTTTAGTTGTCACCAACATGTCGGAATTTCGTCGAATTGACTCGGCTGCATTATTCACACGAACAGTTAATTCTTCGACGGTGTTAACTGGAATTTCATACACAATCTGTTTTAAATGATCCCATAGAAAAAAGTCACAAGGATTTAAGTCCGGTGAACGAGCTGGCCATAAAACTGGTCCATTACGACCTATCCACCGATTTTCTAAATTTGAACTTGGCGACCGCGAAATCGCTCCAGCAGCATTCGATTAAGCTTCCCCGTAGATTAATTAGCACCATGTCTGTTAACTCCGGATTAGTGTACTGCACCATTTTTGACGATAATTACGGGAAATTCACTTGCTAATAAATTGTAAACACGGCCGCATGCAGGTGAAGGACGTGACTAAATTGTGTCAGTAAGTTTTTGCAAGACCTATCTGCCTGGGTTTTTGCCGCATTTACTTTTTTTGCGTACCGTGCCATCCATAAACGACTCGATGACACGGAATACGGTGAAAATAAAGGTAAGTATAAATTTGAGTTTTCGAAAAAATGGTACTTAGCAAAGTAATTTGTTTTGATGAGTTCTATCACCGTTTAAAGTTTCTTAACGCATTCTAATAACAGACTGTAATTCTAAAGGTAAATATTTACATTGTTTGAAAAAGGCTGTAAATCAAAAAAGTCCGGGATATTATACTACTAAATATGTAAATGCACAACAAAAAATAAAAGCAAATAATTTAAAACGAAAATTAAATAAAAATAATGACAACAATCTAGTAAACAGAAGAAAAATTACTGAAGAAGCAGATGATGATTATGGTTGCGTTGTGCAAAGATGGTTTGAAAGTAATTAAAAAAACTCCTGAAGAAATTTAGATAATTTTTAATCAAACAATTTAATCACTATTTACCAGCTTATGCTGAAGTGTGTTTAAAAAATAGTTGCTCTATGTAAAGTACAGCCACTTGTAACGTTAGTGTTTTTTATTCCATTTGTTACTGTGATAAGTGCTAAATAAATAAATAAATAATTCAGCCCTACAGGGTTCCTGCTTTCCGGTCGCTAAATCAGAGAGTGCCCTGCTTTCCGATCACTAGATTGGAGAGTACAAGTCACAAATCGACAGTAATAAATGATAATAAGTAATTGTCAAAAAATTAGTACTTTATGCAGTATTTTTTGTCTCTCAAAATGTTTTTTTTTTAACTTTTTGTAATACACATAATTCCTAAGCACAAACCGTCCTCAGTGAAATTAATATAAATATTAAGTTTTTTTCTTCTGTTTACTAGATTGTTGTCATTATTTTTATTTAATTTTCGTTTTAAATTATTTGCTTTTATTTTTTGTTGTTCATTTACAACGATTCAGATAAGATAATGACAGTGCTTTGACAAGCAATTTATGATTTATATAAAAAAACTGTTTACTACCTACCTTTAAGGCTCTTCATCGTAGAAGATAACGGTAAATCCTGAACTGCAGTTGTATGTTTATTTTTTTTGTGTCATACAACATTGCAATTCGTCATTTTTAACCGATTTTCTATGCGTCAGTCGGCTATCACTTTTGCACTCATCGGTGTTCATATCTCCATCAACGACAGCAAATTTGAAAGACCGATAGATACCGACCCGGGAGTTATGTTAGAGTTCAAAGGGAACATAAATATAAATACAAATAATTAGTTATCACTGTTATCAGTAAAAGTACATAAAATTTGTATATAAATTGAATTGAATTATTAGAAGATGTAACATTGTAATACCGAATCTCTGTCTGTTCGAATAAATATTTTGTTTTTAAAAATTCATAATAATTTCCAAGTTATATAAGTCGGGTACCTACTGGTAATAAAGTAATAAATTTTAGAATAGGGCCGGATCGCAGGGTGTAACCCACAAACATGATCGTTTTATTGCGTTAGTTCAAAGCAAAGATGTGCCTCTGCACCCCTCAAGAAGAGAATTGTTAGTTCATTTCAAAACTTCAATTTTTTAATTATAATAAATTAAAAAAATGATAGGTTTAATATACGTATAAAGGCACTAAGCCCAATACGTAATCCTAAAAAAAATTAATATTTATATTAATTTCACTGAGGACGGTTTGTGCTTAGGAATTATGTGTATTACAAAAAGTTAAAAAAAAATAAAAACATTTTGAGAGTCAAAAAATACTACATAAAGTACTKATTTTTTGACAATTACTTATTATCATTTATTACTGTCGATTTGTGTACTCTCCGATTTAGCGACCGGAAAGCAGGGTACTCTCCGATCTAGCGACCGGAAAGCAGGAACCCTGTAGGGCTGAATTATTTATTTATTTATTTAGCACTTATCACAGTAACAAATGGAATAAAAAACACTAATGTTACAAGTTACAAGCGGTTGTATTTTACATAGAGCAACTATTTMTTWAACACATTTCAGCATAAGCTGGTAAATAGTGATTAAATTGTTTGATTAAAAATTATCTAAATTTCTTCAGGAGTTTTTTTAATTACTTTCAAACCATCTTTGCACAACGCAACCATAATCATCATCTGCTTCTTCAGTAATTTTTCTTCTGTTTACTAGATTGTTGTCATTATTTTTATTTAATTTTCGTTTTAAATTATTTGCTTTTACTTTTTGTTGTGCATTTACATGTGTAGTAGTATAATATCCCGGACTTTATTAATTTACAGCCTTTTTCAAACAATGTAAATATTTACCTTTAGAATTATATGAAATCAGAGCAGCATTTGGTACTTAAATTAAATTTATTCATCTTTTACATCAATTCTTAAAATGACCTAATTTTACAGCTTGTACTTTTAGTTGTTTCCTTATAGATGCGAAACATCCCTCGTAAGGTCATAAATCAGATAAAACCGGTGATGGGGGTCTGCTTACGGTAAGCTCAGTTTGTTGTGAAAAAGAACTAGGGTTGAGAGAGACAAGACGATTTTCACACTACGAAAGTTAATAATATTTTCCACAAGAGATTTTTCAGCTATTAATTATCCGAATGATTTCATTTTTTTTTCTTAAGGTCTTTGGTACATGTAGGAAGGACATTGTTAGTTTCCATATAAATACTATAATTTTATTATAAAAAATAAGTTAAAAAATATATAAAAAATAAGAATTTAAATTAGCTACATAACAATATCCCTAGAAATATCTAAAATGGTTTCATCAAAAAAATAAAAACCAAAAAATTCCTTATAATAGCCGAGAAAAACCTTTTCGAAAAATGCATTGAAATTCCCTATCTTGGCAAACGATAAGTTAAGCCTTAAGGCAATGTCATTCAATTGTCGTGTGTACGTTTTTCAAAGGCAAAAGGCGTATTCCGTCAATTCAAAGACGTTTACGTAAACGTCTTATTTTTTGATTTCTTAGCAACGACCATTTGTCGTAATACGTTAAACTTTTTTACGATTTGCAAAAACTCTCTATTAATAGCTATATTATTTATGTTATAATGAATTTAATAATATTACAAGTTTTTAAAAGGACTGCTTTTTGAATCTCAATAATTAAATTTGAATTTAATTTTATAAAAGTTCAAGATTTACTTTTAAATTGTTTGGTAACGTAACTATAAAAAATTATCCAATTTTTTTAGAAAAGGAAGTAACGCAAACCTACTTGATTTTTAAGGCTAAACAGAACAATTTAAAATGTTGTAGGTATAAAAAGCTGTACAATAAAACAAGGTTTAGACCTCCAAACCCAAAGTTTTTTAGAAAACTTATTAAAAGCTGCACACGGTAAAGTAATAACATACAAGGTGTTTTATTTGAAAAAATCAAGTTACTTTATATTTTGCGAATGTCAGCACTGCAGTAGTAGCAAAAGATTGATCGAATTTCAACCGTAATAATTTAGGGCCAGACTCAGTAAAAATTGTTGCACTTTTTCTTACTAACAAAGCATCTTCTCAACCAAGTTTTAGATTCTGCCGATAACTATTCTGAATTTCGGTGAAGCGTCCTTGAAAACTCGTAAGTCGACACTCTTCGACAATATGTTGTCCAGTTTCTTCCACTTGACCACATTGGCAATATATTGAGATCGAATATTATGATTTGGTGTTTGCTATTGTGAAGATACAAATGGTTTTTTTGGTTTGTCGGGAGAACAATTGTTGCAAATAATTGAGGAGGACGTAAAATGCATGACAATGGCCGATTAATGAGGCAATGAATTTTTTGCTAGAATTAATGAAGGAAAATAAATAAAAATAAATAAAGTTTATCATAATTAATCAATACTCTAATGCAATAAATAACCATGAGTATTAAACATGGAAAATAAATAGATTATTAAGTTAAAAATTACTTAATTTGTTACTTCGTATTTTGAAAAGTTATATCAATACAAAATTTATAAAATTAGTTATTACAAGGAAAAAAAAGTACAGTGTGTTTTTATAGAGAGCCATAAACGACTCCTACTGGAGACGTTAATAAACATATTATAAACGCAAATTAGAAAAAAATTGATTTGAAAACAATTTTAAGATCAAGATTAAATATCTAAGATAAAAGTTTATTTATAACCACATAACACACATTACCTTTTTTTAATCTTTTATGTCCAAATCATCTATTTTTTAGAGTCTAGACATCAAAGCAAGTGATTTAATCAGAATTTTGCGGTAGTTGCCAAATTTTTTTAATTTCGCTGTAAAAATTGACACGCGTAATTAGATTAGATTAGATTAGTTATTTTTTTTTAATCTTTTATGTCCACTTCATCTATTTTTTAGAGTCTAGACAATAATTAGGCTATTCTCTAAAAATCTGCTATAGTCTATAAGCTGGTATATTCCATAGCTAATAGAGCTCTGTATATAAATTTTTTAAAGTCCTTATAGAATCGTATCAAAATTGATATTCTCTAAGCGTCTATGTAAACATTCGAGTTATAGCGCAGTAATTACCCTACTTCTTTCTATTGACGCGCCAATTTGTTTCAAGTAAGCGCTGAGTTTGAAACGTCAAATAATAAATTTCAAACTTTTGATAATTTGTTTGAACTGTTTCGTGGTGTTAATATGGAAAATATAAAAGATATTAAAAGAAAAAGGAAAAGAAGCGCTAATACTAGCAACGAGCAGGTAGAGGAGTATTTAAAATTAATGGAATCAGACGAAGTATTTCGCACGAACACAATAAATCCAACTGTTGCTCCAGATTATATTGAGACCAGTTGGGAAAATCTGGTAAAAAAATTAAATTCTTGCGGTTCTGGACCAGTTTTGTCTACCAAGGAATGGTCGAAAGTATGTACATATAAAAAAAATTATATAAGCGTTTATAATAAATAATTCGTAAAGATTTAACGATTGGAAAAATAACACCAGGGCAAAGTACAGGCGAATTGTTGAGAACCGACTCAAAACTGGGGGCGGCGAAAACGAGATAATTAAATTAACACCTCAAGAGGAAAGAGGGCTTACTGTGTGGGGAAAAGTTGCAGTAACTGGTTCCTGTAGAGTTCAAGTGGTTGGTGGTTTACAATCATATTTGGCTCCGTTGGAGCCGGTTTGTGAAATATCTCCGTCCCTAACACCAATACCTGAAAGAGATCTGACACCTGAAGATTTTCTAGAATCTGAAATTCAAAAGACTGTGGCAGTATTTGATGAAGAACCACTCCAGAAAAACAGACAAGACGAGAGGGTCGATAGTAAAAAAAACAAAAACATCTTCAAACACAGCAAAAAATCGGCCTATTAGGAATTGGCCAATTAGGAATCCGCCTATTAGAGAAAGTCGATCGGTAAAGATGATAGGCGAAGAATTACTTGCTGAGTATAAAAAAAAATGGGCAGAATCAGGATCTATTGAATCTAGAGAAAAAAAAATGGAATTGGAAATCGCAAAGTTTAAATTTGAGGTGGCAAAATATAAATTTGAAAATCCTACTTTTTCTTTTAACGTAGACGTATCAAGTGACTAAAATAATTACTAGCTATACTTTTAATTCTGTATTTTGTTGACATTAAATATTATTTCTTCTAATATAATTTTTCCTGGCAATTCTTCCTTGTCGCAATAAGTTTTCGTCATAGTTTTCACCATCAACATTTTCATCAACATCAATATCATCATAAGCTATGTTATCTTCATTAAACTCGATGTTTGCCCAAACAGCGATGTTGTGAAGAATAGCACTAGCATAAACAAGAAATGCTGCATTTGCAGGATGATAGTGTAGCACTCTATGTTGCAGCAAAGCTCGCCAACGTCCTTTTAAAATACCAACGATCCATCACTGAACTTTGACATTGACATTGTTACCATGACAATATATCGTTATAGAGACTATAAGTCTTTACGGTCAGCAATTTTCTCGCCATAACTTTATAGAGACTTTAAGCTTATAGAATTTTAGATATAGAGAAATATTTCCTTAGAGAATTCGATTTTTACTTATAGTCGATAGCTCAAAGAGTTATAGCGCTATGGCAAGTATTTTTTTTTACAGAATAGCACCATTAATCACAATTTTGCGGTATTTGCCAAATTTTTAAATTTCGCTATAAAAATTGACACGCGTAATTAAATTCCAAGTGTCTAGATACAAACGAATAGAAGCTTCAAATAATTAACTGTTTTAGTTGTTGTAATCCTTTAAAGTTCCAAGTTTTTCAAATTTTTGTGTTCAAATACGTAATTATGCTCTTTTGGTGACATAATGAATAATTTTCGGTTTAACTACCTTTTTATGTAGCCTACTTTCTGAACGAATATTTAATAACATTAGAAAAACAACGTCTTTTTCAATGCTTTATATCTCTGGGGCACCAGAAGAGAAAATTTTGAAACAAATTGGTCCTCATTTAGAAAAGAACGGGCAATAATCTGAAATAAGTAAAAACTTAATTTTGTCTCTGTTGCACACTACAGCTCAGTATAAAGAAAAGTAAATATACAGTGCTCTCTTCTTTTAGGTATTCACAAGACAAAATTAGAAATATTATTGAATGAAATTACAATGTTCTGCAAAGTTTGTTCTTTAAGCCGAACAAAAATTAGTCGAAATCCGACAAAGAATAACAAAAAAATATTGCAATGTGAAATATTACAAAATTCTAATTGCCCGCTTAATTTTGGCGGCCAGTGTACCTATCAGTTAATTGGGTGTTTTAGTTTTTGCTTTTGTGAACTATTTTAATTTTTTTAGAGTTGTGATGCTTTACCGTATCTTGATCTACAAAGTAAAAGAGTTGTAATGGCTCGTATAGGGGAAGCCACATAAAAAGGGGTGCCAGCAGAATTGATCAAGTCGTTTAGGAGGTTGTATCGTTAGCATTTAAATACATATCTACTTTGAAATTTTTACCCCGCAAAAGTAACTCGTGACGTGAATTAACGCGCAAAAGTGAAACTTCAAAATAAATCATCTGTCGGCAAACTGCAACTTTACAATGCCTTTGACTTGTGCAGTAGCTGATTGTGGCAATACGTATGAAAAGGGAAAAGCAATTAGGATATTCCCAAAAATTAAACTTTATGTGAACAATGGATAAAATTTTGTGGCCGTGAATCTGTTGATTGCATTTTGACGAACAAGATTACGAAAGAGACCGGACTTGAAACTGTCACCTTAATATACAACAATCTACATTTTGACTGTTTTAAAAGTTCGGAAAAACGTCTTAAAATGTATTTTTTTATTGTGCGCACTTTTATTCAAACTTTCTCTACCTTTATTACGATTTGTAAATACCCTATCGCAATTCTAAAACAGTCAAAATGTAGAAGAAAATATTCTCTTTCACATGGTACCAAATTCATAAAAATATCTTTAGAAGTTTTTGAAACACAGAGGTAGACATTTACATTGGTACTCCCATAATATATAGATTTTGCTCCGGCCGCCTCTTAACTTTTTGAATATATCCCTTTATTTATTATTTTCTTGGCTGAGTGCTGCGTTCCCAGTCACGTGTTTCTGAAAACCCATTACTCGGCTGAGTGGCGCCTACCCACAACCTATTCTCCATCAAATACAGGCTGCCGTGGTATAACTTGTTTTACAAAAAAAAAAAGGAAAAACTCTAGTTGTTTACGATTGGAAGTCCGATTAGATAAATTAGAATGATTATTGTCAGATACGTTGATCTATATAAATATAAGTTCTACCTTAGGTTTCAATTACAAGTTGAGTCTATTTCCAAGATAGTAAGTTGTATTTACTCGTTGCTATCTCAAACTCGTCGGTAAATATTTTGTTTATTGTTGCTAAGTCGGTAAGCATTCAAAATCGTCGTCAAAGTACATATTTTGGCGTTCTAGAACATTTTTTAGATATTTTATTAAAAAAACTAACAAAAATCAATCGCGCAAAAAATGTAATAAGCATCACGAACGTTAAAGACTTGCCGATCTTAGACAAAACAATTGTCTTCGATCTGTAAAATGTCCTTACCGTTCTTGATGCTTAGTATACTATTTCAGATTTAAAATGAAATCTACGAGGTTACTACTCGTATTTATTATTCTCATATTAATTTTTGTTGTCCATGCTAAGGGCAACATATTTACACTGAAGAATAAGACTAATATCTATTGCATAAACGAAGAAATGGAAGGTTCCGGAGTTTTTGTTGATCCAGTTGTTGAAACACCTGAGACGTTGCTTTTATCAAAAAATAATATAAAGTGGCTGTCTGATGATTGGGAAGTCAAAAATGCATCAAGCTTAAATATGGTTCATGTTACAGACAAAAGATGGAATAGTAAGTTACTTGTAAATAATGATAAAAAAATTGAGTAAGTATAATTTTTTGTTTTTTAGATTTTGCCATAAAATCGAATTTCTATTTTCATTATAAGTTACTTTCTTCTGTATCTGTTTCTTTATATGCTAAAGAGAAAACTGAAATAGAGATTTTCGTGTACAATAATGAAGAGAGCAGATACTATCATACATCAGTTGAAGACAAACAGTGGTACCATTTCACTGTCACTATAAAAAATAATTATGTTAATAATATGAGAAATAATGAAATAATTGGAAAATACGATAATTTTGTACCTACTGATGTTGTTTTTAGAAGTAGAAATGGAAACGTTTTTTTGAAAGAACATTTATGTAAGTATTCGTATAAAAATTGTTAAATTTACATTTTTTAATAATGTTACATTTTGTAGACAAGTTGAGATGGTCAAACAAAATTAGTGAAGGACAACCAACAACTTTGACAATTCCATCAAATAGAATATCGTGTCTACTTTTGTTTACATCCTTATGTAATGAGTGTTATTTGAATATTACTTATCAAAATTTAACAACAACAATTAATAGTAATCTATTAAATGAAGGTGAATCAGTCATGAAGTGGCAAGTAAATAAAACAATCTTAAACTTTGAGAAAGATGCTGAAATACATATTCGTAGAGGAAGATATGGCAAGGAAAATTTTGGGTATTGGATACTCGATTACGATATTTGCGAGTCACCTAACATGGGTAAAACTTTGAAGAGATTTTTTTTCTCTTTTTTACAATATTTGTTTTAAGTTTCTCGCCAAATTAATTCTTCAGAAGAAAAGTTGACTTGTAAGAGCTTAAATCAAAATAAAAACACCAAAAGAAACGTTACCACAAATAACTGCCAACTTAGTTGTCAAAGTCTGCGCGGACTTAATTTTCCTATTTGCAATGATTTTACAATAGGATATAACGCTAGATGGAATTGTTCTTGGGATTCATCTGAAAATTTTTGCGAAATTGGTTGTGACATTGGAACTTTTGAACTTTCTTCTAACTGCACATACAATAAAACACATAACAAATATCCTAGAAGTACAAGTACTAAAGCGGGTAAAATTTTCATTATGTAGTTTATTACTTTATAACAATTTGTTTTATATTTCAGAAACTCCGAGAACTACAATTATTGTTATTGTTGTTTTTTTTGTTATTCTTATTCTTTTTTTTTTCTTTTTTTTTATTATCATTGCATTTATCAAGTGGTGGAGCTTTTTTCTTCCAAAGAATCTCACGCATGGAGTATACTCGAACTGTACAGTAGTACAGTTAGGACAGTAGTAAAATAAATAAGCTACAATCTTTTGACTGATCATCATTTGTTTCTCTATCTACTTGAAAACCGATAATTCCGAATAATGGATTGTGGACAAGATATTTCACCACTCCAGTTACTCATGTAACCTTTTTCAAATAGATGCTTGTATTTGGTAATTCTCACATAATCACCAACTTTGTACATATTTTCAGGCTTGATTCTTTTAAAATCTTTTTTTCTTGTACTCATGATATTATTATATACTTGTAAAACATTATCAGGATTTACTTCATTAGGGGCCATTTTAATAGTACGATGATAAGAATTATTCTAAGAATGTACAAATTCAGGTAATACATCAATGTACTGCATACTATTTGAATATGTAAAATATTTATACATTTTTGTTTTTAAAGTTTTATTAAATCTTTCTATTACAACGGCTTTTACGTAACAAATAATGTTACATAATAATTTATATCATATTGTTTAAACAACTTTTGGACATTTTTTGTTAGAGATTCCTTTCCTTTATCAGTCTGGACATTAATAGGAACACGCTTATCAAATATTCCTTAAAAGCTGCAGCCACCTCCTTACCAGTCTTTGTATACAAGGGTTCAACCCATGCAAACTTATAAAAAACATCGATAACAGTTAAAAGGTAATTTACACCTCGATTATGTTTTGCTATATTTCTCATATCTATTAAATCAGCTTGAAATAGATCGTCTATGTTGGTTACGTGATAACTATTTCTAGGAAATCTTCGACGAACTTGTTTGTGTAAAGTATAAGATTACACCCACACCTTCTAGCCATTTCTTAATATCTTTCTTAGGTATATTTGTAAACGTAACTAATTTATTCGTACACGAAAAACTAAGGGGATCACGTGGTAAAAAATACCTTTCCTTTAATTCATTCATTTTATAGTCTAGTCGATTTTATTTTCCCACATTGAAAATTAAGTGAATCCCCTGTGATTGCTATTTTTAGATCATGATGTCATGGTTATTTTTGGATCATGACGTTAGGGTGGGAATCCCCTGATATGGTTGCTATTTTTGGATGATGAGACACTGCTATTTTTAGATTGTGACTCATTAGTGAAGCCCTAACGCCTCAGTCTCCTAAGATCCTATAAAGCTGCATTTATAAGGCTGCGAACTGAGCTGTGTGTGTTTGTTACTTATTCATCTCTCAGTTGTATTAATTTTCATGAGAAATGAGTTATTATCAAAAAGTTGAAGTTGAAACGGAAAGAAATAGATGAGACGTTAGACTCAAAGTGTAAAGTGAGCCTTCTAGAAAAATGAACAACAACAACAACAACAACCATTAAGTTGCAAAAGAAAATGTGACGGGCTAAAAAAACCCTTGTTGAACCCTTGAAAAATTATTAGGTGGTTAATCAAAATAATCATAGGTGCCGTAACAAGATAAAGAAACCGTTGTTGGGTTTTAAAATTTAGTTTTTGCTCGTTTTTGAGATAATTTAACTTAAAGACTATTCGAAGAAGAACTTATTTAAAGTAGGGACCGTCTTACAGTTGATTTTTCGAACCAAGTAATAATGACTTTGCCGAACTAAGTGATAATGATAGAGGTTATTCAACAACCATAATTTGAAAATAAAAAAAGAGCATAAATCAATGACAACTCTGTATCTGATAATTTCAAGTTCATCCCAAGCGTCGAATTAAATCTGGCAATGAAATAAGATTATTCTTTAAATTTAGGAATCTTTCATATTTTTATAATCCTTTAAAATTAAGTCAAGCGATGTTTTAGAAAACCATTTGTTGTTGGAGTAGGGAGAATGGTTAGGTAAATAAATAAAAAGTTTTGTTAGATCAATTCAAAGAACAGAAACAGGACATGAAGACGTAAGTCTTCGGATGTGGCAAACGGCACATGCTGATCTGTATCCAGTTGTTACGCCAATGGATCATTTGCCTGGGTGGAAGAATAGAGCTATTATCCAGCAAAAAAGCGTTCAAGTTCCTTGTGTGTGGCTACGACTACAACTTCGTTGCCACCAAGTTTGATCTAGATCTTCCAAAGATTACACACATTACGATTTTGTTTGGGAATTTCGAACGAAATGTCAACCAAAGCCGTTATTAAAATTTCCTATTTATTTAAGTCATGTTTTTGCTAAGCTAAAGCGCTTGGGCTGGGACGAACTTGAAATATAAGCGTGTTGAAAGATGGAAGGGTTCACGAGTCAAAGCAATGACGACAGAGATTTGGTCTTTGGTTACAATTCACGAACCCCAAGTTAAGTTTAAGATTTTAGTTTCATTTATCGTTTATTTCTTATTAGAGTGTTAAGTTGACAAATGAAAACCAGAGATTTCATACGATGCATAGATAAGCCTGATACAGCAATTACAATGTTTTTCCAAATTGAATAATAAATACATTTGGCTTGTTTTTCCTAAGTCTGTTAAAGTCCATAGTTTGTGTAAAATTACTAATTTAATTATTTCTCTTATTGATAAACGTGCCGTTAACACCATTGTTATTTTTGCCAATTTCCGTTAAAATTTTAATAAAACATTAGCGCCTTTGTTGATCACTATGTGTTTAGAAAATAGTTTCAGTTTTGTATTATGACTTTGATAAAGCCTAAAATAGGAATACTCCCTATTTTAGACAATTGTTTTAATTGTCATGTTCGCTTAACAGTTATTTACCTTTTGTAAATTTCACTTATATTATGTTAACCATTTTATTTTATTCCAAATACCATTAGTTTAATAATTAAATGCGTTTTAATTGACTGCATCTTACTCTCCTGATATTGATTGATCTCACGGGTTGGCTGAGGTCCTACGTTCAAAGAAATTTAATCGGTCTGTTTGGTGGGCCACCGCTCGACCAAAATAAAGGTAGGTTCAAAAAGTTTTAAAAAACTCAATAACCCGCCACAATAACCTAACAAAAATGTACGCTGATCGATTGAAGTTACATTTATTAAATTTAAAACGTTTAAAAGAAGACTTGGAGATGTATCAAGTGTTAATTAATTAAAAAAAAGTATCGCTCAAATAAATAAGTATGTGTTTATTGTGCTGCATACTGTTAGTATCCATCAGCGGACAAGAAATAAACGCGGAGGCGGCGTACGCCCACGCTCGTATGATTGTGTGTTTGATTGAAATCTAACTCCTTCTCATTCCTTGCGATAACAAACTGTAATGGCGGGTTTTTATTCTTTTATCCGTTTAAATAAATGCGTCTTCGCGCAGTAGAGTTGGATGCGCGAAAGACATACAAGGTGATTTTTTTAGTGCCTACATTAGAAACTTTTTAACTTCTAATGCAGATAGGAATTTGAAATTTTGTACACAACGCAAATCAACCAGTCTGAGTTCAACTAAATTATTTACAAGATGGTTGAACTTCCGGAACTAGCTGTTTGTTAATAATCATTTTCAAAAAATCATACTAGCCTTGCAATTTAACAGTTGACAATTTTGAAAATTCTAGAAAACTTATCGAACCTTTGGTTATCGAATGCAAAAAAATATTCACTTTTCTCAAAGGGTTCAAGAGCTATGATGTTTTGAATGAACCCCTACAAGTAAAAATTTTGACCAAAAAATTGACATATGTCAAAAACTTTGACATATAAGTACTAACAACTAGGTACATTTTACTTAGTTTAAAGAAGAGAATTACAAAGTTGGCGCCAATTTCTCGTAGTTCCAGAAGTTCAGCCATTTTGAAAATAATTTAATTAAACTTAGACTGGTCGACTTAAGTTGTGTACAAAATTCCAAATTTCTATCTGCATTAGAAGTTTAAAAGTTTCTAATATAGGCCCTAAAAGAATCACCTTGTATAGATAAATATATCGAGCGATGAAGATAATTTGTAATCGAGTCATCCTTGGATCCGAAAACGTATGTCTGTAAAATGTCAAGTGAAATGACAAGTCGAAAGGTAAACTAAATTTATAATTTACCTTAAAAAAAGAACGGTCCTACTCGTATCATTATACGTCGGCGACTAATTTCAGCCCATTTTGAAGTTTTACCTTACGACTTGTCATTTTATTTGACGTTTCCCGTGAAGTTAGTTCAAAAATAGACATACGTTCTCGTTTGCAGAGATGACTCGATTACAAATTATCTTGAGCGCTCGATATTAATAATAATATAAATACATTATAAATATATTAATTATTTATAACATCGTATCTCTCAAAATTTTCTAAATATTGTGCGACACACGTATGAAGAAATTTCAGTTGTTCCTAAAACAAATCATTAATTATTAACGGGAATTTTTTTTTTTTTAATTTACCAAGCTATTAAGAAATTGGGAGTTACCTCTTCTTGCAATTCGTATTGCATTACATACGTCAACTTCTATTTCATTTTCATACTTTTCTATTATGTATGATAGAACAATAAAAAGTCCACTCATCTTAATTCCATCACTAATTAAAAAAAGAGTAAAAAAGACACTAAATGAATTGTTTGTACCTACTTACTTGCAAGAAACAGCAATGGGGCAATTTATTTTCACATCACATATGAGTTTTAAAATATTATTTGCAAGATTTTCTGATAAGTTTTTCTCTTCTTTCAGTTCATAAAAGAAAATGTTTTTTTGATGTTGTATCTGGAAATAAAAGCTTATAATAAGTGGCGCTTTAGATCTACAAATTTTTCGTCACCACACTTACCACACTGGTACCTTTATCGTAAATTATCAAGGATACTTCGTTCGTTAAGCAATTTACAGATTCTGTACAATTTAAGCATTCAACTTTAATAATAACTTTATCATGTTCGAATCTATAAGGCCATAACTGCACCTATTTTGCAGTATTAATAGTTTTCAGTTTTCATGAAAAAAAAATCACTTACATTCTTTTTCATTTTGTTTAAAAACACTACATAATTTATTGATTCATCGGCAATTATGAACCAAAACTCTGCAAATTTCTGAAAATCATTTCTTTTTGGTTGTGGTGTAACTAAATACTTTTTGGGTTTTCCATAACCGGGAACTAAAAAAAAGTAATACTCATGTTTTTATTTGTTATTCATATTTTTCCTAACCGAAACGTAAAGGTATGTTGTAGGTCTTGTCTTCTGACATCCAGCAACGAATTATCTCATCATGTCGACATATTTTTTTTAAATAATCAAGTTGTTCTTGAAACTCTTTTTTCTCACCGTTTTTCTTGACAAAAGGACTTTTTTGTTCCATCAGATATTCAGACACGATTAAATGTGCCAAAATATAATATTGCTAAAAATTTAAATATTTTGTAGAAACTATAAATCTAAACGATTTTTAAAATATATAATTACAGTCGAGTTAATGATGTTATGTCTTTGTTTTCTAAGACCTTTAGTTAACTTATAAAAGCTCACTTTAGACTTAATGTCAAGCATTTCTAAAGCTAAATCGCATAATATTAACGTTCCAGTTCTGTTTGTGCCAAAACTGAAACAAAATCTGTTTAGAAAATGTCACTAATTAACATATTAGGTACCCAGAATGTATTAAAATGGGAGTAAAACCATTCTCGCGTGTGTTTTTTATCAGTTTCACCACAGGTAGTATATCATTAGGGTAAAGAAATTGTTTTTTATCATTTTTCCACCTAAAATGGACATGATGAAGTACTCTTTTATTTTTATTATAAGAAACTTCAAGTTTGGATTTAACAAAATATTCAAAACTTTTTGTTTTAACTGAAATAATGTTCATATTGCCACATTCTAAAATTGCTTTTAAACTTTGAGGCCAGTATTCAGCACACATTCTCTAAAAATTAATTTAAATTAAATTTAAATAAATATCAAAATTATAACATAGGCAAGCTTACCTCATTGTTTTCAAATAAATCAGTGGCCATTATTATAGTTTCAATATTATTTTGCCAAATCATTCTCCAAAAATCTTGAACTGTATTAAATTTAGGTCCTTGGGCAGCTATGTAGACTTTTTGACGACTGTAACCCTAAGATTATTTGAGTTTTCTGTTTTTTAAATAATTTATTATGTTTACATCAATGTAACTAGCATTTATGTAGTCTTCTGATCCAATCCACTTCATTGGTTTAAGAACAACTCGATTATAATCAACTAAAATTTTTTTTTAAGTAAATTGAAAATTATGTCACTTAATATTAGCTTACATGGCAAGATATTTCGTTTGTCTTTATTTTTGTTAAGATTTTTAAATCTTAAAGCATCCCATGATTTGTCGTCAGCAGTAGTCGGCATTGACTTTAATTTAATTAAATTAAGTAAAAAAATAACAGAAGTAATAACACTACTCACTTCAAATTCTCTTTCCAGTTCTGTTCTTTGTAACTTCTTGTCTAAATAATCTTCAAACATTTCATTGCTTATGTAATTTGAATTTTCATCAGCTGTTGTTGTCACAATGTTTTGCAGCGGTATGACTTCAGCATTTACGTTTAAAATTTCTGACGCAATTTGGTTTCTTACAATTATAACGGTAATAATTAAAAATATTATTGAAATAGTAAGTAATATTATAATTAAAACAATAGTAGTTGTATTATTTTCATTGCGTTCAAAAATGATGGGAAATAGAAGAATATTCTTACTATCGTTATATCGAAGATAAGTAATAAAAGTTTCATTTTCAACACGAACAGCATCATTTATATTTTGGCCAATTTCTAATTTTATATTATCTGGAATAATTCCAATAGGCTCCACTTTCCAACAATTTTCTTTTCTCTTATTTTCATTAGATAAACATAATTTCAATAATTTATCATCATCTACTTTTTGCTTTTTCATTACAAAGAAAATGGCATTATCTTTTTTAAAATTTTTTGGAGTAGGTACTAATAGTAAACATTTTGCCGCTGTACAAATTTGCACAAATGGCTTTGAAGAAAATTTTTCAAACGGCTGTAAAACTGTCACTTTAAACTCTTTTACAAATTTTTCTAGTCGGTTAGAGGTTTCCACATAAACATCGTACTTTTGCATATACTCCACTGGCACCTGTTGGAATATTACTTAACTGAAGAGCTGCATCACATATATATGTCGTAGTCATTGGGCGTAATGCGTCATTCCGCGGAAAGCCTAGTCTTTGGCCGTACTGCCGGCAGACGCTGTAATGAAGTGAATATTCCTTTATTTGACTGAAATTTTACTCATTTCAGGGATTGCCTAAATAATTCTCGTCAAACAAAGTAACCGGTTAAACTATTACATGTTACAGCGTTTGACGGAAGTGTATTTAGTCATTTGCTGAAAGCTTGACATTTTATTGTGTAGTATTTCGGGCCGTAACATTTAGTAATTGTTGGAAAATGGATAATCATAAGAGTTTGTTTTATGATAAATTAAATGAATATTATTTGAAAAACAAAGATGCCAAAAAACCGTGAAATTATGAAGTAATGAAGGAGGTAAAAGACTTCAAACCTCAAAATACACCTTTATTTCAGTTGTACATATTTTAGGCTGCCAAAGATTTCTAAAGAATATATTTTTATTTTTGTTTAATTTACCTGAAGGCAAAAAATATATTTTTATCTGTTGTTTAGGTCATGTACTTAACGTTTTTTGTATGATTTTATAATATTACATGTTTACATTATTCCAAATAAACGAAACAAATATTATGCTACAATAAAAATATTTTAGTTTTTTGGCTTTTCTTTTCTTCTACCAAAAATTTACGTTTCTACAGAAAGTATCAAACATTTCAAGACTTTTCAGCAAATGACTAAGTAGACTTCCGTCAAATGCTGTAACATGTACTGGTTTAACCGGTTACTTTGTTTGACTAAAATTAAGTGGGCAATCCCTGAAATGACGTAAAATTTCAGTCAAACAAAGGAATATTCATTTGATTACAGCTTCTGCCGGCAGTACCGCCAAAGACTAGGCTTTCCGCGGAATGACGTATTACGCCCAATGACTACGACATATATACCATGCGTTCATTTAAATTTATCAATTTTATCATCAAAGCGGCCTGTGACTTTGAACAAAAAATATTTTGTTCTTATCTTATTGAGTGTTATCAACTTAATTTTCTAATCACAGACTACTTGGATCAAAAATTGAATACATGTTACTTACAGAATAATTATATTCTCTATTATAATTGTTTATTGTAATATTACTTTCTTTAATTTTTTTACTTCCGTCTTTTAAAACGTTTATGTAAAAGTTATTTTCGGAATATTCGATAAGAGGGCACATCAAAATAATGTCGTGTGTTGAAGATAAAAGCAAAGTAGGCTCCCGTGGTGTGTTCTAAAATTGTAATAGAAGTATATTTGTTTATTTATTTTCAGAATAAATCATTATTATTATCTATTTTTAATAAAATAAAAACATGATACTTTGTCAAAGTTTTTTGTCTCTGATTTTTTAATCATTAACGTCATGTTAACTAACCAAAAATGGTGCATAAAATGCGAGTTTGTTACTCTTGATAATCCCAAGTAATTAGAATTAGTGTACTTATTTCTGTTATTCTCTGTATATGTATGTAAACTGAAAGTTACTCACTGAAACCTCCTCTGTTACATTTTTACAGTAATTTTCAATACTTGTTTGGTTGTAACTAATTTGTGTAGTGTTAGATATGCAGCCTTTTATATGATTGCAACTTTCACAATTGGGTTTACATTTTTGAGCACAATCGATTCCCCAGTAGCCAAAAGGACAAGCTAAAAATTGATTATTTTGCAAATGTGTTTTTTTATTTTATACCTACGTACTTATGTTGCACAATGATCCTTGATAACCCCAAGCACAGAAGATTTTGTTTTTAACATAAATTTTATGTTTTTCGCAATATGGATACGAATTCCCTAAAACGTCTGAACAGTTTATTTTATTTCCCAAAAAACCAGGATTATCAAAAATTTTTTTATCAAATTCGTTGTTCTGATTTAAAACTTTGCACTGACACTTTGTACAATTTTGTACAATCACTTCTAAAATTTCTTATATTAAAATTTTTTTAATTAGTTGAACTTTACTTAGAACCTATATTTTTCTTGCAATATTGGATTTTGTCAATAGCCCAATAACCTTCCGTTCGAAAATCATTACGTTTTCTTTTAAAACTTAGCGTTGCATTTCCAGAAAAAAATGCTTTAATTTCAATTCTTTTCCATGTTTTTAAAGATTCGTTATCATTGAATCCCGCAACCACTGTTTTATTAATAATAGAATTTGTATCAGATTTTAAAGTTACATCCAAAAAGCAATGTTTATCAATGGATACAAACATTGAGAGGCAAGTTTCGTTTTCAAAAAATATGTTATATATTGCCCTCGGGTTTGAACTAATTTGGTGAGAATATCGAAATGTGTCTAAAAAACATAACTGTGTTAAAATTGTGTTTCTCCTGTAAAAATCTATTTTTACAATGATGTATTCTCATAGTGGTATCCGCCGTAATTAAACCAGGTTTAAAATCAGTCATGATATTTCTAATTAAAGTTCCATTTTCTGAAATTATGTACACAGAATTATCTTTTCTCTTGATGCTATAGTGAAACCAGCGACGATCGTTTAACTTTACATAAAATATTAATTATTTTTTAAATTTTATTATTACAAGTAGTTACTTACTGCATCAAAACTTTCGTCAGGTAAAATAAAGTCTTGTGAATACATGTAATTAGTTTCTCTCACGCTAAACTTGAGATTTTTGTTAGCGTATATTGAAAATGATGTCACTGATTGTTCTAAGAAAAACATGTTTCTGTCGTTAAAACCTTAAATAAAAGCAGTATAATAAACCTCATAATGATTCCTTTGTTAGTTTATATACTTTCCCAACGCTGATCCAAAATTGGACTATAAGGAAAATGTGTAACATCTGTTATATTCCAGTCGTCATCTAGATTTATATTTATCTTGTTTGTCTTTCGATGAACTGGAATGTAATTTTTATCAGACTTCTCTTCAAGTATATCTATATATGCTGCTGAAAAAACTGTCTCTTCACTTAAAACACATGTTACACTTATATTTTTCGCGAATGTAACTACGTATGCACAAATA
Source organism: Tribolium madens (assembly GCF_015345945.1). NCBI lineage: Eukaryota > Metazoa > Arthropoda > Insecta > Coleoptera > Tenebrionidae > Tribolium > Tribolium madens. The sequence goes on from NW_025401041.1 coordinate 3,458,806, forward strand.
AAATTATTTAATGAAAGATAAAAGCAAATAGATTTCCAAAAATGCATGATTATTTGTGGATAAACAGGTACTAAGTGAATATCTGATATCTCGTTTCAAAGATAAAAATTGCAAATACAGTAAAGCTTGATAACGTGGGAAGTGAAAATCGGAAAAAATAGTACCTACCTGTATAAGGCAATATAATTAAATTAGTTTAGTTTTATTCTCACCTGAGGATGACTACTTTGTGATTGCAACGCGTTGTGTTAAAAATACAAGTTTGGTGCGTCGGGTTAAATTGTTTGTGTTCATCGATAACGTGAATACAAAAATTTTAAAAATGTTTCAAAGTAAGTTTTCACACAAGTGAGAGTGCAAAAAGTGTTGTTTTTTTATTGCAAACCGTCTATTTTTTAACTGTTATATGAAATGCATCAGTCAGAAAAAAATAAAGCTACAATGCCAAAATTTTAGTAAACCATCAATGGCATAACGTACAAATGTCCAAAGGGATAGACGTATTGTCTGTTTTTTATTATACATAGCGTCGTCTGCGTTGATTGACAGTAATAAAGTCTGGACAATAGACCAAAATCGTGAACTTGTCAAAATGGTAAATTCCGATAGATGACGCGCGCGTCACGCTTCAAAGGAAACTATAATTTGTAAAATTTGAAAATTTGCAGGAAATTAAATGTTAAATTGTTGACACATTTAATAAAATATTGATCTGTCTCACAACTTACATTTTTTCAGCTTAAGAAGCGCAGTATCAATATCATTCAGACATTACATTGTAATTTTTAAAATGCCAAGTAAGAACTTGCAGTGTTCCAAACTGTGGGCAAGGGAAGAAAGAGGATGTTATTTTACATTAATTTCCAAAAAGTAGAAATAAAAAAAAACGAATGGCAATATTTGGTACCATCGGCAATGTACCCCCAAATTCCGTGATTTGTGGAAAACACTTTGAAATAATGAGCTATTAGAATAACAAAAAATTGTTACCAAATACAGAATTTCACCATCGATAAGTTTCTCTTATTTCAGAGATTTAGATTCTCGCTCAGTAGAAAGAAAAGTTCATTTTTCTCTTGATTTTGGACTTTGGAATAATTTTTTGACAATAATGTCACTTTGACAAATGAGTTTTCGCAAGTTAAATAAAAAAAGTGTGGGAAAAACATAATTTTGATAAATAGCAACTCAAAGAAATAGTTTTAAGATAAAAAACAAAGTCATTTTTAACAAAAACTATCATTATTTATTAATAAATTTAAAAAAATGTATCTTTCATTTTACGTCAAAACTGCAAAGGAGAAACATTTTTCGCTTCACCTGAAACGAGCAAAATCCAAAATCAAAAGAAAAATCTACTTTTTTTTTTGGTTATTATTATGCTCAGATAAACCAGGTGCTTATACCAACCCAGTTCCAGAAAATTTTGAAAAACAAGGTTTAGTGGTGGGTTTTGCTAAATTTTATGGTGGTGGTAGGGACTTATATATTGAAAACGTACAATTTTATAACTTGTTTACTTTTTGACTCTTTGCAGTTTTCTAGTGGCTCTCTTCCACCGCAGTGCTTTGAAATTTTCTTATCACTTGTTGTTGAAAACGTTGTATTGAAATTATGGGTAATAATTCTAAACAATTTCTTTCAAAAAAAAAGAAAAATCCGAAAATGATGCGTAATTATTGGGAAAAACAACGAAAAGGTTCTAAAACTGATCTTCCAAGTAAATCAAGTCTTGCAGAATGTAGTTTTCAGTCAATTGAATCGAGTTCCGATGACGATGTTTATTGTGTTTATTATTGACAAAGAAACTAGTCAAGAACAAAATTTTGTTCCAAGTGGTCGAAGGATTGTTGACATAGGGCATTTATTTTTGGAATTAAAAAACATAAAACATAACATTTTTTCTTGTAGTTTTTTGAACCTCAACATCATTCTAGAAACACATTTGTGGTTTAAAAGTTTTTTTAAATACAAATGTAGTATGTGAGGGGCAATAGGAACTTTTAGTACCGAAAAAGAAAATCACACAAATGAAGTAAATGAAGCAGTTGTTTGTGGCACAGTAGTAATAGGTGCTGGTTATTCTCAACTAACAGAATTTTGCGCAGCTTTGAACATTCCACAACAGGAAATGCAAAATGCATGTGTCTACAAAAAAATTCGTAATGCGAGACCCTATGGACCTAATTATTTCATTCAAAAAATTGAATGCCGATATCATATACTACGAAATTTTTGTACCAAAATTAGAGAAATCGCTAAAACTCTCCGATCCGACATAAATATAAAAACATTCTTGCGCAACAATTACTTGAAATTTAGAACAGCAATTGTTTCAGCTATAAAATACAGAAAAAACGAAAGCTGTACAATTCATCAAAAAACAGAATACTTGAAAAATGATATTTTAAATGGACCCGCACATATTTTTGGTGATCATTCAAATCGCGCTTCGTATTTCTGTAAAACAGTTGGTCAAATAATAAATGCAGTTGCATATTCTGATTTTTTTAATAGTTCTTTGTTTGAATTGTTCATGCGGGCATTAAAAAGAGTTGCAAATTTTTGAAGATAAATTTGTACGATGTCGATAATAATTCCACAGAAACCCAAGCTGCCAAATTAAATAAAAGAAAAATTCGTATTCAAAGTGCAGATTCCGATTATGGTGCGACTGATGACATAATAGATATGCCAATGGAAACATATGAAAAAATAAAAAGTGAGTTTTTGAATGATTTGGCTGCTTGCGATATTTTAAAAATCCCTCTTGAAACAATTGGTCAACGTAATAATGAGCAGTGGGATAAAGAAAGAAATAACAGATTAACAGCTAGTAATTTTGGAAGAATTATAAATATGAAATGTAAAACCAATACAGCAAATACTGTAAAAAATATTTTATACAAGGTGATTCTTTTAGGGCCTATACAGGGTGCGCCAGAACTCGCGCCCCAGAGAAAAATGTCAAATGCCGGAGGCAATAGGTCGCCAAAAAGTGGAGCCGAAGAAGTAATTTTTGCTTGCATAAGAAAGTTATTAGACTCTTAAATCCACCAATCCCAGAAGGGCACCTCAATGTGTGACTGAAAAATTATATCCGTTGCTAGGTTACGAAAATAATACCAATTTGGCCAGAATTTAAAAAAATAGCTGGTCTACTGTAATTTTGCGTTTGACATTTATCGTGATGTGGGTGACATAACTTGCTAGTTTCCAGTATTTTTCTCGCTGAAGAGGTTGTACACGAGTATAATGAGACAGAATCGTTAATTATTATCAACAATTATTTTGAAACATTCGTGAAACTCCTGATGAACCGACTTCTCTAAAACTTCTTCACAGGTATTGTTCCTTCTCAACTTTTTCTTCGATCTGATACAGATTAACAAACCGATAAATGAATTTTAGAGCTTGAAAACTTGTGCATTATCCTTATGAAACAAAGAAGCAAGTGAGAGTGAGAGACCAGAAAAACATGAAATGTTAATTTGTATCAGATCGAAGAAAAAGTTGAGAAGGAACAATACCTGTGAAGAAGTTTTAGAGAAGTCGGTTCATCAGGAGTTCCCCGAATGTTTCAAAATAATTTTTGATAATTGTTGATAATAATTAACGATTCTGTCTCATAATACTCGTGTACAACCTCTTATGCGAGAAAAATACCGGAAACTAGCAAGTTATGTCACCCACATCACGATAAATGTCAAACGCAAAATTACAGTAGACCAACTATTTTTTTAAATTCTAGCCAAATTGGTATTATTTTCGTAACCTAGCAACCGATATAATTTTTCAATCACGCCTTGAGGTGCCCTTCTGGGATTGGTGGATTTAAGAGTCGACTAACTTTCTTATACAAGCAAAAATTACTTCTTCGGCTGCACTTTTTGTCAACCTATTGCCACCGGCATTTGACATTTTTCTCTGGGGCGCGAGTTCTGGCGCACCCTGTATTAGAAACTTTTTAACTTCTAATGCAGATAGAAATTTGAAATTTTGTACACAACTCAAATCGACCAGTCTAAGTTCAATTAAATTATTTTCAAAATGGCTGAACTTCCGGAAATACGAGAAATTGGCGCCAACTTTGAAATTTTAAATAGTAACCACTTATTTTTATTGCATTTTTGAATTCTCCTCTCCAAACTGAGTAAAATGTACCTAGTTGTTAGTACTTATCTGTCATAGTTTCTGACATATGTCAATTTTTTGCTCAAAATTTTCATTTGCAGAGGTTTATTAAAAACATCACAGCTCTTAAACCGTTTGCGATAAGTGAATAATTTTTTTTGCATTCGATAACCAAAGATTCGAAGAGTTTCCTAAAATTTTCAAAATTGTCAACTGTCAAATTGCAAAGCTTATATGATTTTTTGAAAATGATATTTAACAAACAGCTATAACTCAGTTTTTTCAAATAAAATGACCCCATTTTCTCAACTGCAATCGAAAGTACATGGATTTGTAGAAGGACTTTTATCAACATGTCCTATATCCATCTCTTACAGTTTCTGAAATAAACACAAAAAACGTGTTTTTGTTTTTTATTTTTATAGTAAATAACGTAGGCTTTGGAAAATGATCAATACGTATTAAAGATTTATTAGTCTACACAACACCCATCCGGAATTACGAAGAATTGAGGCAAGGATTGAGGTGGCATTTAATAATCTTCATCCAAATGAAATAATGGAAGCCACTCTCAGTTCACCATCGAGTTTTGGACTGTTTGAAAATGGTAAACATATCGAACATCTGTATTAATTATAAGTATATCTTATTGTATTTTTCCAAAGCCTACGTGATTAACTATAAAAATAAAAACATTAACATGTTTTTTGTGATTATTTCAAAAACTATAAGAGATAGGTATAGGACATGTTGATAAAAGTCCTTCTACAAATTGATGTAGTTTTGATTGCCGTTGAGAAAATAGAGTCATTTCATTTAAAAAAACTGAGTTATAGCTGTTTGTTAATGATCATTTTCAAAAAATCATACTAGCCTTGCAATTTGACAGTCGACAATTTTGAAAATTCTAGGAAACTTTTCGAACCTTTGGTTATCGAATGCAAACAAAAATATTCACTTATTGCAAAGGGTTCAAGAGCTGTGATGTTTTGAATAAACCCCTGCAAGTGAAAATTTTGACTTAAAAATTGACATATGTCAAAAACTATGACAGATAAGTACTAACAACTAGGGACATTTTACTCAGTTTGGGCAGGAGAATTTAAAAATGCAATAAAAATAAGTAGTTACCATTTAAAATTTCAAAGTTGGCACCAATTCCTCATAGTTCCGGAAGTTCAACCATTTTGAAAACAATTTAGTTGAACTCAGACTGGTTGATTTGGGTTGTATACAAAATTTCAAATTCCTATCTGCATTCGAAGTTAAAAAGTTTCTAATGTAGGCCCTAAAAGAATCACCTTGTATAGTGTAGGTGTGTCTAGATTTCAAAAATTGCCTGAACCTCTACAATAATAATGAAGAAAAAGCAAAAGAAAAGTTTGAGCAAATCACAGGTTTCAAGGTGGACTCATGCGGCTTTTTTGTTGATGAAGAAAAAACATTTTTAGGTGTAACACCAGATGGATTAGTCGGTTCAAATACTATTGTTGAAATTAAATGACCATTTATTTTAACTTTTTGTAATACACATAACACAATAACGATAAACATAATGTGTCTCACCACAAACACCTAGAATCATTTTTAACACAAAATTATTTTGGCTAATTAGAGCTGTCCGTAAAGACCAACCCATATAATAATTCCTAAGCAAAAACCGTCCTCAGTGAAATTAATATAAATATTATATTTTTATTTTTTATTTTTTAGGTTTACGTATTGGGCTGACTGCCTTTATATTAAACCTATCTATTATTTTAATTTATTTTTAAATACACAAATAATTAAAAAAATGAATGAACTAACAATTCTCTTCTTGAGGGGTGCAGATGCCGGAGAGTCCCAAAATTTGTAATCCATCATAATGATGTCCGAGTAGAGTCCTAGAGATGGTCGAATAGAGTCCGAAGGGGATTAGCACAGGTAGCCGAAGCTTATCAACTCAGGTAGCCACAACAAGAATGAAAATAATAAAACTATACCTCTATATACTCCCCCATATTTGTTTCAAGAGGGGAAAAATATCAAACTACAAAAAATATCAAAACTACTCCTATTACTTTACGTGTTCTTCAAATAGACAAAAAAAAACTATGTTAAAAAATCGTAAGTTATTTATCTCGGCATTTTTTAATTGGTCTAACTTCTCATTCAACAATTTTTTATTCTGCAAAGTTTTTGAAGAGTAATTTTTTTTTCATTTTGCTGTGCAGTTCTAATCTTTATGTAGGTATAATTTTGAAAATCTGTTAAAACTTTGATGAATTTAAAAATATTGGGGTGTGAATGGTAAAATGAGAGTAGTTAATTTCATAATGACAATCTTTAAGACTTAAGCTGACCCGGGACTCTTCTGGGACATCTCAATTTTTGTGACCCTTATTAACTCAGGTAAACGGGACTCTACTCGGATCTCCCCGCAGATGCATATCTTTGCTTTGAACAAACGCAATAAAACGATCATGTTGTGGGTTACACCCTGCGGTGCGGCCCGGCTGGTTGTAAATCTTATTCCAGGTACCTCGGGTCTTAAAAATAGATGAATTTAAAGTTGCCTACTTTCAATTTAATTGTTGCTTTATATCAAAGAATCAAGAACAGTTATCAAATTCGCATTATATCAGGGCACTGTATTTTTAAATTACCTATATTTTTTTTTTAAATTCATTTTAATTTACGGTATACCGTTATCACAAAATCTTAATAATTAAGATTTTCACATTTTATTCAATAAAAAAATATCTATTAACTTATTTAAAGCGGGAATATTATCCTGGTCTCCATTTACCTTTAAAGAAACACGACAAACATCAAGAAACTCTTCAAGTCTAAATTTGCGGCTAAAAACAATGAAATAAATTTACATGTAATAGGTATACGCCAACTTTCAGGGGGTCTGGAGCCTTAAATCCTTCATCTTCCCAAAGTAATTGGCTCCACAAATTAACGCTGGAGAACCTACCTCAAATAAATTTTGTTCTTCTTGTGGCGCGACCCGCTCGGATCGTAAAAGAATTCAACTTTTATCAAAGAGTCTTAAACACCCGCCACAATATTGTGAAGATACAAATGGTTTTTTTAGTTTGTCGGGAGAACAACTGTTGCAGATAATTGAGGAGGACGTAAAATGCATGGCAATAGGGCCTATTCTGCAAACATACAACCAATTTTAAAGGGTGTTTAAAATTTTAAATACCCCCTTTATTTTTCACCTTTAAATGCTTAATTTTTAAAGGGTACTTTGTGGGTAGCATTTAAAATAATAAAGGAAACAAACGTCAGTCGTCAGTGTAGAAAAATGCAAATCAGTGGTAGGAGTGTTAAACATCGTGCATTATAAACAAAGGCGTTTGATGGATTTCTTCATTTAATTATTGCTTATGAAGAAGACATTAGAAGAAACAGAGTAGAAAACAGAATTTATCAGGGTCAATTACGGGATACCACAAATCCATTTATGTACTTTGAATGATGCTTTTATTTCGTTTAAATAAATTTTGTTTTTAAGATTTAGTCAATGCCGGTTATCAAAGGGCACAACGAAATACAAGAATACCAGTGCACCTTAGAGTTTTAAGTGCATTGTACTTTTTTGGGCATGGTAGTTACCTTACTGGGAATAGGATATAGTTACTCGATGTCTCAGAGCTAGCCTAATTTAAGTAGGAATATTAATGAGGTGACCAATGCAATTATTCGAGGATTAATTAATTAATTAGAATAAATTAATATTTGGATAAAATTTCCTGTTAATGAAGTTGATCAAGATAGGAATTGTTGTGATTGTAATTATTGACTGTGCACATAAATATAATTATATAATTATTATAATTATTTTTCCCTCAGAAACTTCCTTTATATCCAGGTCAACCATATTATTGTAGCAAAGATTATTACTGGCCAAGGATTCCAAACATTTTTCGTTTTCGATTTCTTGCTATGCCTGCAAACTGAGGCTCAATAATTCACTTTTTTTTTTGTCTTTTCTGAATTTTCTTATTTTGGATTCTTTAGAATGAGTTTGATCTACAATGTGCATACCTTACCTCTTTCTGCGCTTTCGTCATTTGTGCCAGTCTTTCTTTAAGCATTTTGAACGTTTTTTTACGGAAAATGACAAGTAAAACTGGCTTGACATTTTTTCGTAGTCGGCTCATCATTTAAAACCAGCAAAAATTGTTCATTTATAACAAAATAAAAACATTTCCTCTATTTAATACGATGAAAGCCGAATATTTTAAAAGGTCCGTTTAAAATATATATTTTTAAATAAGCATTTAATTTTATGCATACAGATTAGCTTATTTAAATTTGGGGGTTTAAATATTTAAATTTAAAGGTATCTTTAATTTTTAATAAGTATTTACAGAATAGGCCCTAATGTCAGATTAATGAGGCAATAAATTTTTTGATAGATTAATAAAGGAAAATAAATATAAATAAAGTTTATCAAAATTAAGCAACTCTAATACAATAAATGATTAAACAAGTAAAATAAATAGATTATTAAGTATTAAGGAAAAATAATTTTCCTAAGACCTACTAAAAACACATTATAAGAGATTAACCAAACAATGGCTTGAATTTGTAACCCTTCATAAATGGCACGTTCCTTTGTAAGTGTTGCTGCACCCACCAGAATAAAACAGGGCCGTATTTAAAACCAAAGTAGTGGTAGAGTTTTACGAAGCTATTATTTAAAAAAAAATCTGCTTTATTTAATAATAACTTGTTAATAACCACCTGGCTTTTTTAAATTTCTTAAAAGACTTGACTACATCAAAAACCATTAAAATATTTCAAGTATTTTAGACAAAAAGAAAGTAAATAATCCGGCCCTGTTAAAAACTGACCGGTTTCCTTGGTTTCTGGGTCCGGGTTATGATTTGGTTTACTCTTAACAATACCGCATTTAACTTAAAAGTAATAAAATTTTTAGTATGTCTTAGCAAAATGATATTAGAGCATGGGAGCCCACAGGGGGGGGGGGGTCAGTGGGGGCCGTTGCCCCCCCTGGGACGATAGTTTGTGCTATATTTGATATAAAAAAAAGATTTTTTTGATTTTTCACAAACACGTTCCAACTTAAATTTTCATGAACGAAATAAGAAACTAATATTTACATTTTTATCACGAACTGAGTGATATGAAAATAAACAAATGAAATTGTTATTATTAATTTCGATTCTTTTTTTTGCCCCCCCTGGCCATAACTTCTGCGGGCGCCCATGTATTTGAGTAATAGATTTTTAAACTAAAAGTTTTGCGCTCAAGAAATTATTTTTTTCTGAAATTTTAATGCCCGGTTGTATAGTTATACATTAATAATGACATTGACGAAAAAACACATCATCATAGAATTTTTTAACTGTTTTTCGAAATAAAATTAATTAACATAATTTTTGTACGAAATAGGCCTTCTCTATTTTGTGTAAAGCAACAAATGAATTAAACCATTGTTTATTTGCAAGAAGAAGGTTTAATACCGCGTGTCCGTTTACCGCGATAATTAATGCATAATTTCTATTAAGAAATTGAATAAATAATTTTTATTCGTTTTCAATAATGACAGTTAGTTACAAAACTAATAGAAAACTTAGGTCCGGTTAATAGAACGTGTTAATAGCAATTAAATTTTAATTCGCGATTAACTTGACGTGTGTCAATGCAAAATAAATGGCTACTTAATTCGAATTAGTTTAATTCTGAGGTAAATTTTAATTTCGCTTTCTGCTGAAAGAATTAAGCCACTCGCGGTAAATATATATATTCTTTTCGCAAACAAACAATGGTTTAATTTATTTGTTTTACATAAAATCAAGTTTAAAATGGAGAAAGCCTATTTTGTAGAAAAATTATGTTAATTAATATTATTCTGAAAAAATTTTTTTTTAATAATATTAAGTTAATAATGATTTGCTTTTTCGTCAATGTCATAATTAATGCATATTTTTGTAAGAAATGGTTTGTTAAATTTTTCATTAAAAAAACTCAACATTTTCATCTAATTAACTTTACGTTTATCAATGCAAAATGAATGGCAACTTAATTCGAATTATTTTAATTCAGAATTAAATTTTCATTTCGCTTTGTGTAAACTGGTTCCTAAAGGAATTTATCTTGAAACTACGTCAAGTTGCCTGCTTGCGGTTAGAGGGGTCGGCATCCACAGCAGGGGTTGGTTTATTGAGGCGTCATTTTCACTTTGTTCGACTGTACAGGGTGCTGCATTTTAGATGTCCGAGGGAATCTCCGAAACTAAGAGGTTTAGAGACAAAAGTTGACATTTTGGCGAAATGTAAAAAAAATCATATCTTCGTTATTATAGAAGATACGGATTTGAAATAAAGACATTATAGAGGCACTTTTACGTAGAATTTAATAATGTAGCTAACAATTTTTTTCAGTTGTTTGTTTAGCCGTAATAAAATAAACTTGTATTTTTTTAAATGGGAATCATGATGGTTATGTCATTTTTAAAAAGCTTGTAAACAAAATTAGAAACATGAAATTTAGAATTTAATTTTTTACTGCATGAAGGAAATTATTAGGTGGTAGATGCTTGATGTGAACTGGTAGTATGTTATAGAATTTAATACAAAAGTAATTGATACCATGTCTTGCTTTAGTCAATCGTAGATTATTAAAACAAAGGTCTTCAGTTCTTGTGTTATAGTTATAAAAGGAGTTTAAGATGTTGTAACGATCTTTATTTTTAATTACATATTCTAAACATTTGAAGATAAACAATGAAGGTAAAGTTAGTATTTTAAATTTTCGAAAAAAGTTTTTACAATCTTCACGGTAGGGAATTCCTGCCATCACTCTTACAGTCCGACGTTGTAGTCTGAAAATCCTTGTTGTTAAACCAGTGTGTCCCCATAAGATAATGCAATACTCTATGTCACTCTGTATTAAGGCGAAATAAACAGTTAAAGTTGTTTTTTGTAAAATACAATTCGTCAGATTTCGGAGTAAGTATACAGGGCTGCGCCAGAACTCGCGCCCCAGAGAAAAATGCCATATAAGGTAAGATACCAGGGACATGGAATAAATGTTAAAAAAAATATCTATAAAAATTTCGAAGTTATGAGGGTTTAAAGTTTGCACTTTGACTATTTATTTCTGTTGGGAAAATAATTTTACAAGTTTTTTTGCTATAGGCTATTAAAAGAGTAAACAAGGAGGCTGTATCCTAAATTGTAACTCTGTTCAATGTTATTTATGTGGCTTTTATTGGCAAAATTTTTATCCCTTAACTAAATAATTGTAAAAACAACATATACAAGATCATCAGTACCATTAAATAGATATAAAAAAATGTCAAATGTCAAAAAATAAATGTCAAAATTTTTTGACAGATAGAATTTTTTAAACATTTTTTTCATATTCCTGGTATCTTACCTTACTTGAAAATTTTCTCTGGGGCGCGAGTTCTGGCGTACCTATATGTTTTTGGACAGTTTGCATCAATATATTGCCAGGTTAATATTAGATCTACAGTGACTCCTAAGAATTTTGTATGTATGTGCAACATCAGATGAAAAGCAGTCTAAATGTTTTGTGCTGAAAGTCGTATTAATAGTTTTGTCGGCATTCAAGTGAAGTTTGTTAGATAAAAGCCATTTTTGTACTTGTTTATATTCTATTGACATATCAATGAACTTCCTGCCTTACCAAGAGTAGTGTCGTCGGCATATTGTACTGTATTAATTTGTGGCACACAGTCTGGCAAATCGTTTTACTGCCTATGGAATAGTTTTGTGAACGGGCTTTTTCCCATTTTATATCAGAAACACATGCGGACAAAGTCGCAGGCAAATGCTAGTTCAGCATATAAGGATGACCTGGAAGACTTGATAAACCCACGTGACACCCTCTAATAAACTGTTGGACCCAATACAACCAATTTACTGTAAGTTTTATTTAAATCATCGATATTAAATCATCTATCTATTAATATTGTACTGAACAAGACTGTAATTCGGTTTTCAATGTTGAAGACGAATATGCAGCATATGAGGACGACTTGGAAGACTTTATAAACTTTCTAATGAAGTGTTGCACCCAATAAATTCAATTTACTGTCAGTCTTTTTAAATCACAAGATTAATTCTGTTTTAAATGCGGATAAAGCACATTTTTTTAAATAATGTTTTTTGTCAGCCCTATAACTCGCTTACGATTAGTCCTACAACAAAATTTTGATAAGCAGTCAAAAACCGTTAGGAGTAATAGTTTCCGAGATATAAGCGAAAAACCAAAAAAGACCTCCCCCTCCTCGAGCTCGCCCCCCACCTTCGGGGACTTTTGATATATGTTTACCCAAGAATAAAGAAAGCGAAAAAAAATTCCAACTCTCTAGGATTTTTTCCACCGATCGCCCTATTTTTGTCTAATTTGTCTGAGCTATACTTTCTATGGTTACTGTCTATTTTCATAAGAAAAAGCATCGCCATCTCGATAGAAATAATACTTTTCTCAGTTTTCTCGCTTGGACATTTTTTGAGTTGGCGCTGTTGGGTTTCTCCCGGGCGTATCTGCTGGTTTTGTTGTATCTGTCCTTCCCAGCTTTTATTAATTGCGTTATTTATCGTTAGTAATTAAAAATCATTCAGTTTTTTCTTAGTAATCCTCGTAACTAAGAAAAAACTAGGAATCACTGCTCCAATGCATTTTCTACGAAATGAGCGGGATATTGGTACATTTCATTAAGGAAGCGGTGAGAAAAAGTGAGTAAATTGAAAATTATTTGACATTTCAAGAGAACTTTTATTAGACCCGGCAAAAGAAGTAGAAACCATTTGGCAGACAATTATGCAAGACATAATTCTCTGACAAATAATTTCCACAACTTTTACACTTCACTGACCGGGCGATTTAGACCTGCAGTCAGGCAAGATTCACCGTTACGGATATTACCATCAAGTTATGACGTTGATTAATTGAATTAATGTTGGAAAAACCCCTTAAATTTCCCAATTTAGCGTCACTACAGATCTTCCGCCTTGCAACTTAATGAATTAATGATTAATTATAGCTACAGTGCGATCAAAAAGTCTTTCTGATCTAAGTAAATTGAATTACTGGATGAAACGTCTAGAAACATTCTAAAATAACATGTAGTTGGTGTTTGTTTATTCATACAAATCGTTCACCACGATTTGCTGTTAAGTTTACATAAAAATTTTCTTGAAAGTGTATCAGGGAGATCACTCGTATAAACATTAAAAAGCAATGGAGATAATACTGCACCCTGAGGAAGACCATTATTAAGAGTTTTTACTTTGCTTGATTTTTCGCCGATAAAAACTCTAAATTTTCTATTTGCTCTCGATAAGACTGACAATCCGTTTGCAAGGTACGATTTTATAAAGTTTGTGTATTAAACCATCCTTCCATACTGTATCATATGCGGCAGTGAGATCCAAAAGAACAACACCAGTTTTTAAACGTTTTTCGAAACCAGATTCAATGTGGGTCGTTAAAGCTAAGACTTGATCGCAGCAACTTCTTTGTGGTCGAAATCCAGCTTGTTCGGGGGGAAGAACATCCTCAACAATAGGAGAAATGCGCTGATAAATCATCCTCTCCAGAATCTTGTAACAAACACTCAACAAAGAAATGGGCCGGTAACTGGACGCTTCCTGTGGAGATTTTCCCTTTTTCAAAATTGCGGTCACCTTGGTCTTTTTAAACTCCGAAGGTAGACGGGCTGAAATTAAAATATCATTAAAAAAAGAAGTAAGCCATTTCAGTGCAAAACTTCCGAGATTTTTGATGAATTCTGGGTAGATTCCATCAAAACCAGCTGACTTTTTACACTTCGTTAATGATATGGCTGCTTCTAATTCATCTACATTGAAACATCTCGATAGTTCTTCTGAAATGTTCGCCTTTCTTTTTTGTTTTTGAACCCGACGTTTCATCTCCTTTTTTTCTTTTCTTAATAACTTAACAGATTTTGAAATGTTTACCAAACGACTAGCTACAGTGTTCGGGTTGATCGCACAATCTGACTTAGGCAGATCAAAGTTCGAAGATCCAAGTTTTTGTAAAAGCTTCCAAGAACTGCGACTACTATGTGTAAAATTTAAAAATTCCATTAAGCTGTTCCATTTTAAGTAAGTTGACACTCTTCGACAATATGTTGTACAATTTCTTCCACTTGACCACATTGACAATATATTGAGATCGAATATTATGATTTGCTATTCTGAAGATACAATTGATTTTTTTGGTTTGTCGGGAGAACAATTGTTGCGAATAATTGAGGACGTAAAATGCATGACAATGGCCGATTAATGAGGCAATGAATTTTTTGCTAGAATAATGAAGGAAAATAAATAAAAATAAATAAAGTTTATCATAATTAAGCAAAACTATAATGCAATAAATAACCATGAGTATTAAACAAGGAAAATAAATAGATTATTAAGTTAAAAATTACTTAATTTGTTACTTCGTATTTTGAAAAGTTATATCAATACAAAATTTATAAAATTAGTTACCTACTACAAGGAAAACAACGACAGTTTATCAAATTATTTAAACGGTTTTTTAGTTTAATTAACTTTTAAATTAAAAAAAAAATAGGACTAGTAGTGAAAAACTATTAACAAATTAAACAACAATAAAACACCATTGTGTATAATTCGTACCATATCTAAAAGCACTTTCTTCATAAATGGCCTCATCAAAGCCAAAGTTTTGTCCAGAAATGGCACAAGCTCAAGCTTTTTTTACGAAGAAAACTTGACATTTTTAATTCGAGTTTTGTTTCCTGGCAATTTAGCGAAAAAAACTGCTTCTGAAAAAATTATTCGTTCTACGGACTCGCATTTTTTTTCGTTAAATTGCCAGGAAACAAAATTCTCATTAAAATGTCAAGTTTACTTCGAAATTACTCGTGTAATTACTATTATAATTATAATTATAAGTGAAAACAATTTTAAGATCAAGATAGATTAAATATCTAAGATAAATATAAAACATTTTTTAGAATATAAAACAG
>NW_025401041.1:3474296-3484109 GCF_015345945.1 Tribolium madens
AGCTTCAAATAATTAACTGTTTTAGTTGTTGTAATCCTTTGAAGTTCCAAGTTTTTCAGATTTTTGTGTTCAAATACGTAATTATGCTCTTTTGGTGACATAATGAATAATTTTCGGTTTAACTACCTTTTTATGTAGCCTACT
The DNA here is from genome assembly GCF_015345945.1 of Tribolium madens. NCBI lineage: Eukaryota > Metazoa > Arthropoda > Insecta > Coleoptera > Tenebrionidae > Tribolium > Tribolium madens. Next base: position 3,474,441 of record NW_025401041.1, read on the forward strand.
TTCTGAACGAATATTTAATAACATTAGAAAAACAACGTCTTTTTCAATGCTTTATATCACTGGGGCACCAGAAGATAAAATTTTGAAACAAATTGGTCCTCATTTAGAAAAAAACTGGCAATAATCTGAAATAAGTAAAAACTTAATTTTGTCTCTGTAGCACACTACAGCTCAGTACAAAAAAAAGTAAATATACAGTGCTCTCTTCTTTTAGGTATAACATTTACAAGACAAAATTAGAAATATTATTGAATTAAATTACAATGTTCTACAAAGTTTGTTCTTTAAGCCGAACAAAAATTTGTCGAAATCCGACAAAGAATAACAAAAATATTGCAATGTGAAAAATTACAAAATTCTAGTTGCCGCTTAATTTTGGCGGCCAGTGTACCTATCACTTAATTGGGTGTTTTAGTTTTTGCTTTTGTGAACTATTTTAATTTTTTAGAGTTGTAATGCTTTACCGCATCTTGATCTACAAAGTAAAAGAGTTGTAATGGCTCGTATAGGGGAAGCCATAAAAAGGGGTGCCAGCAGGGTGGTAGTCGTTTAGGAGGTTGTATCGTTAGCATTTAAATACATATCTACTTTGAAATTTTTACCCCGCAAAAGTAACTCGTGACGTGATTTGACGCGCAAAAGTGAAACTTCAAAATAAATCATCTGTCAACAAACTGCAACTTTACAATGCCTTTGACTTGTGCAGTAGCTGATTGTGGCAATACGTATGAAAAGGGAAAAGCAATTAGGATATTCCCAAAAATAAAGCTTTATGTGAACAATGGATAAAATTTTGTGGCCGTGAACGCCCCTTTAATGGAAGAACGTGGAGAATCTGTTCAGTGCATTTTGACGAACAAGATTACGAAAGAGACTGAGTTATTAAACTATACATCAAAAGGCGACGTAAACTCAGACAGGGAGCTGTTCCATTCATAAAAGGAAGGAAACCCAAACAACTACGGACAGTACTAATTCTTTATTTGCCTGTCCGAGGGGAGAGCAAGAAGAGCCCATGACGGTAGACACTGTATTTTCTTACCATCAAGACAATAATAATATGATAACGAATCTCTAAAACACCGTTGAACAATTAAAAAAAGAACTTTCTGAAAAAGAGCAACAAATACGACTGCTAAGAAAAAAAGGTAACATACTAAAAACCTTAAACAGACAAAAATTATCAGTTTGGTGTAAATGTAATAATATTTTATCAAATTTGTTGACGCCTGCTCAGATTCGTAAATTAAAAGATCTAAAAAAATTATATGGGCGTCAGAAGATATCAACAAAGCCTTTACATTAAGATATCTAAGAAGACCTAGGTGTATTGGAGAGATTCCTTGAATTATCCTTTACCAGGTATTTTATTATAAGCATGCTAATTTATTAACCATATGGTATTTTGCAGGAATTTCAACATTGCAAAAATGGGAATCAAAGATGATGTGCAGCAGGGTGTATAGAAAACGGTCTTGCAGTTTTTGAAAATTGCGGAAACCAATATGTCAGAACCTGAGCGGCTGATGGTTCTTCAGAAAGACGAAATGAAAGTGGCTGAAACATGTAAAACACAATCGCATAATACGACCTCATTCACAACTTCAGGTTGTAAATGACAGAAGTTTGATTGGAAAATGGAAGACTCCTGTTTTTGTCGATTTCTATCAAAGAATTACATCAGTAATTTTACATAATGTTATAAATGAACTAAATTACGAGTATGTAGGTTTTAAAATTATTGCATGTGTAAGCGATTGTGGACCGAGAAATATCTCACTGTGGCGTGATCTAAATGTTGTATACGAACATCCATTTATTATCCATGAACTAGCTGGTTCCAAGATTTATTTTTTTTTGCTGATGCTCCGCATCTTTTGAAACTAATTAGAAATTGGTTGCTAGACTCAGAATTTCTGTACAATGGTTGTAATATTAATACAGATATATTGGTGGAATTAGTTTCATGAAATTAGCAGCTGTTTTAAATTAACAGCGAACCATTTAATTGTCGAAGGCCCAAGTAGGCAGAACGTTCATATTTAGCAGCTGAATTATTAAGTTACACAGCAGCAGTTGCCTTAAAACATATTTACCCAAACAACCCCACCGCAATTGCAACTCCCAGTTTCATTGAACTTGTAAATAATTGGTATGACATTATGACCTCATACAAACCGAACAACGAAGTAATTATTAAATCTGCCTATGGTAAAGATATTCATAATCAAAACAGTGTTCTACATGAGATGTAAAAACTTATGAGTACGACCATTTTTAAAAGAAAAAGAACAATTCAAACGTTTCAAAAAGGAATTCTTTTATCTATTAATTCATTGAAACATTCATATAAAGATCCTAATGAGAACTATGAAATAACTTATGTTTTGACTCACAGGTTGAATCAAGACTCGTTGGATAATAATTTATTTGGTCAACTCAGAACGCGAGGAGACTTAAATGATCATCCTACTCTACTACATGCTCCACAAAGATTACGACTGATTATTTTAGGAAAATCTACAAATCTTCAGAATAATTCAAATTCGAATCACTGTTCAGATGTTTATACAAGGTGTTTATAAATGTCTGGGCATCAAGTTGGCTTTTCAAATTATGTCAACATGTTTTTGACAACCATTTGCCGCTTCACTGATATTTTGAATTCAGCACTTTCAATCCGTCAAATTTATCGGTTGAATAAAAGATCAAACGAGCAAAAATGAGTGTTTGTTAAGTGAAATTTAACGTTTGTCTGAGAAAAGTGTCTGAAAGTCCCATGAAGCTTTCTTGGAGGGCTCCATTGCTTCACATCGTCGTCACATGATGAATTCTAAAATGTAGTCTCTTTGTCCCAAATTCGGCCTTCAGGGATCGTCCCGGCACTTCAGAGTCTTCTTAGATCGGTAGGTAACATAACTTGAAGCTCCCAGTAACTTTAATGCAGTATCCACATCCACAGGTTAAATTAAAAAAGTAAAGTTATGTTAATACTCGTCTGTCAAAAAGATCCGTCGTTTGCACAATTTTGCTGTGCTTTTGAGCAATTTTCATAGAAAACCAAGTATGGTGAATTGGAATTAGACACTGAAGAAGCTGCACTCTTCATTTGACAAAGAATTGCGTGCTTTTAGATATCGTGGCTTCTACAGGAAGAGCGATGGTTTATCCCCAGACTCAGGTCGGATTCATGTGAAAAATACAGAAAAAATTAATTTTGGAAACGATATTGGATTCATATCGTTTTTAAAAAGAATTTATGAGATCTTCTATTGGATTATTTGATGATTTTTCGCTTATAAATTTGTGAACATGCTTTCTTTCTACTGGTGTTCAAGTGCTCATGATTTTTTTGTATGACAGAGGTAAGGTACCTACAGTGCGTGTACAGGGTTTCACAAACCAATAAACACAGGTGTTTCAAATCTTGGTGGGTGTCCACTATGGCAGATTATAGACTGAATTCACAAGACTAGACTAAAATTGTTTCAAGTAAGCAGTGGAAATGCCAACTATTAAATGATGTCTAACGTTTGGCTGAATTGAAACCTCACTTATGAAAAGGATCCTAAATAAAGAAGATAATAACCCCAAAAACTAATTTTTTATTATTGTGCAAGTGTTTCCAATTTATTAATACGCAATGTAAACTCCGTACAATTTAATTGAGTCCACCTCGTGGTAATTTCGGTGAGAATGGGGTCTAAGTCAATTGCACAGGAAGTGCACCCAATTAAACCGCACGGGTGAGTTCAAAAATAAAAAAATTAAAATAAATAATCATTTTCTTATAGTCTTTACGACAGTTGAGTTATTGGTTGCCCACTAAAACTACGTAAAAGAAAGTAGAAAATTAACTCCATATTTTGTTGTTAAATCTATGTTAAATAAATTGAAACAACACGTTAAGAAAACTAATTATGTGAAGTTTTAATTTATGCGGACTGACCGTTGACATAAAACTTAAAAGTGACAGGCACAGACGACGAGACCGCTACACACCCACGAGGGGTGTATTACGTATAATCATCACAACAAGACGGCAAATTTAACAAAAATTCCAGATGTAACTTGATGCCCAGGCATTTATAAACACCGTGTATAATAGGAGTAGTAAGTAGAATATTCTTCAACGTCTAGTCTATCAGATGTTGATGAAAACATGGAATTGAACGTATCTTCTGATAATAATAGCCTGCGACGTTATTTAGAACAAGATAGATTTGGCCGGATGGATAGCCAAAAAGCTTTGAGCTACTCCTCACCACCCACCCTCACTTAGGCAATTACACACATAATGTATAATGTAATAAGAAAAATAGTACATTATATTATAAGTGATATAAATGCATCATTATACGCGAGTGAGAATTTTGACACTTCTCACGAGTTTCATAATGGTATTTCGATCACGTGTGACATACGACGTTTTATCTTACAGGTGCAACTATCCAAAAAATGAAGTTTCATTCAAGTAAAATATTCACCTATAAAAATATAATAGTAAATATAATATAATAGGCCAGTATAGGCAGCACTCCACTCGGGAAGATCCTCAAGTTCATCGACACTGTCGGCTGGCTTGAGGAATAAAAACTGGCGGGGGGCATGTCTCTTAGGAGAGGTGGCACAATGGGCCCGAGTGAGAGGCCTCAGTGCCGGAGGGACTTGCAGTCCTTCACTCTTCACATTCAATCCAGAATCCAGAATAATATAATAGTCAAACTTACTCACTTGTGAGTACTTTATCTCACTTGTGAATAATATTTGATTTCTCTCACCGAAAACAATGGTCTAAGGTAGCTCAAAAACTCAACCTGTAAGATAAAAAAATTTGGTGATACCATCTTGGGTAGTACATTTGCCATATGGGGGACATTGGACTACCAATGAATTTTTAGCGTTAATCCAAAAATTAAATGACGAATTATAAAAAAAGGACTCCGCCTATCACAATCTTTTTTTTTATATAAGACATACACTTTTTGTAACTGTAAATGAAAACTTCGCATTTTTCTACGGTTAGTGGTACCCATAAATGTGGTCAATGGCAAAAAATTACAATGAAAAACAAGGACACTTTTAAACAAAAAAACCTAGCTAAAAAAATCATAAATACCAAAGAATATGAATTTTATAGTGCGCATTGTAAATTTATATTTAGATGTACGGACACGGAATTTTGGACGATTTGTCATTCGGTTGACATAAAATGTAAAACTGACTTTCAGTGCAACTTTTTTTTTAATTTTTGTAGTTTTTATACGGACAGCTAAATAAAAATGACAATAAATCAAAATAATAATAAAAAATAATAACTATGTAAAAAACGTACTGCAACTGATGGCATTTTTGTATGTATTAGGAAATCGACGCCAAAAATAAATTTCAACTAAAACTTTCAAATTTTAGATCCAAACATCAATCATAATGACACTAAAGCGTGGCTTACATTGATATTTTTGAACTGACATAACTTGATATCCAAAATTTCGTGTCCACAATTGCATAAATTTGTAATTTTTTCGATTGTAAAAATTTTAATTTATGGAATTATATGTCTTGTTAGTTACCCCAAACAAAAATTTAATTTCAATTGAAAATGCAACCTGTGAGCTTTCTAATTTGTAAATATGTGCAACCTATCAGATAGATAGAATAAATATGATTAGATTATTTTATTTAAGATCTAAAAGTCAAAACAATATTTAGCTTTCTAAGAAATTTCTGGTACAACTTCCACAAATTCAAGGTATAAAAATATTAGCGAACTGATCTTTTACTTTTATTACAATCTATTACCCGTTCTAACTCAACCCTTGAACACAGGCAAAGACTGAGTTTGGACCCTGTCTAGGGTGTATTGCTGGTTGTTTTTGAAAAAGAGCAATAAATGCTGAAAACTCAAGGTTTTCTGAAAACCGACTTGCCCGTTCACTCCCGGACAGCCTTAATTGTTCCCTCATATAAATCAGGGACGCAAGTAGGGAGGAATTTGTCCCGTTTTCTGCGGAGTCCGGAGAGACCTATTATTATAGTCGTCACCAGGAATATTTGAGATTGACGTATGCAAAGCTTTATTGAGGATTAAGCAGCCTTGCGGTCGGCCGTAATAATTTTTCACTGCTGGTGGTACTACCCTGAAGATTTACAAAAGAGCCGTATTCAGGAATTTTCGTGGTAGGCTTCTAATTTATTACAGACAAACATTTGGGAATTTATATATTAATTTAATATTAAAGTGATAATGCAGATTTGTATATAATATTAAAATTAATTAATTTTTTTTTTATGTAAGCCCAAAAACAAATTTCTGTTGCGGACCATCTCTTCCTACAAACCTTTGAAACGTCTTATTCTATAATGAGTCTCAAATATTGTTGGTACCAACTATACCTGCTCGTACCTGCCCCATTGGGTGGCCGTCGTCTCCGCCATCCCCTGCTTTTGACCACAGATAAGTCTAGGCCTAAGTCCGGTGTTTCCGCGGTCGATTTGTCATCAAAAATCTTTTGTATTCTACTTTCATTAATACCTTTTTATTTATTTATTAATTTTCAAATTCTTTTATTTTCATTAAACATTTTTTTTTTAATTTTACATTTACTATTGTAAGGAATATAGCGCTATATTTCATTTTCAGTATTTTTTTTAATCTAAGTATTTAATTTAATTTTTTTATCAGAGATATGTGTTAAGTTTTTGAATATATCCCTTTATTTATTATTTTCTTGGCTGAGTGCTGCGTTCCCAGTCACGTGTTACTGAAAACCCATTACTCGGCTGGGTGGCGCCCACCCACGACCTACTCTCCATCAAATACAGGCTGCCGTGGTATAACTTGTTTTACCAAAAAAAAAAGGAAAAACTCTAGTTGTTTACGATTGGAAGTCCGATTAGATAAATTAGAATGATTATTATCAGATACGTTGGTGTATATAAATATAAGTTCTAACTTAGGTTTCAATTACAAGTTGAGTCTATTTCCAAGATAGTAAGTTGTATTTACTCGTTGCTATCTCAAACTCGTCGGTAAATATTTTGTTTATTGTTGCTAAGTCGGTAAGCATTCAAAATCGTCGTCAAAGTACATATTTTGACGTTCTAGAACATTTTTTAGATATTTTATTAAAAAAACTAACAAAAATCAATCGCGCAAAAAATGTCATAAGCATCACGAACGTTAAAGACTTGCCGATCTTAGACAAAACAATTGTCTTCGATCAGTAAAATGTCCTTACCCTTCTTGATGCTTAGTATACTATTTCAGATTTAAAATGAAATCTACGAGGTTACTACTCGTATTTATTATTCTCATATTAGTTTCTGTTGTCCATGCTAAGAGCAACATATTTACACTGAAGAATAAGACTAATATCTATTGCATAAACGAAGAAACTGAAGGTTCCGGAGTTTTTGTTGATCCTGTTGCTGAAACATCTGAGACGTTGCTTTTATCAAAAAATAATATAAAGTGGCTGTCTGATGATTGGGAAGTCAAAAATGCATCAAGCTTAAATATGGTTCATGTTACAGACAAAAGATGGAATAGTAAGTTACTTGTAAATAATGATAAAAAATTTGAGTAAGTATAATTTTTTGTTTTTTAGATTTTGCCATAAAATCGAATTTCTATTTTCATTATAAGTTACTTTCTTCTGTATCTGTTTCTTTATATGCTAAAGAGAAAACTGAAATAGAGATTTTCGTGTACAATAATGAAGAGCGCAAATACTATCATACATCAGTTGAAGACAAACAGTGGTACCATTTCACTGTCACTACAAAAAATAATTATGTTAATAATATGAGAAATAATGAAATAATTGGAAAATACGATAATGTTGTACCTACTGATGTTGTTTTTAGAAGTAGAAATGGAAACGTTTTTTTGAAAGAACATTTATGTAAGTATTCGTATAAAAATTGTTAAATTTACATTTTTTAATAATGTTACATTTTGTAGACAACTTGAGATGGTCAAACAAAATTAGTGAAAGACAACCAACAACTTTGACAATTCCATCAAATAGAATATCGTGTCTACTTTTGTTTATATCCTTATGTAATGAGTGTTATTTGAATATTACTTATCAAAATTTAACAACAACAATTAATAGTAATCTATTAAATCAAGGTGAATCAGTCATGAAGTGGCAAGTAAATAAAACAGTCTTAAACTTTGAGAAAGATGCTGAAATACATATTCGTAGAGGAAGATATGGCAGGGAAAATTTTGGATATTGGATACTCGATTACGATATTTGCGAGTCACCTAACATGGGTAAAACTTTGAAGAGATTTTTTTTCTCTTTTTTACAATATTTGTTTTAAGTTTCTCGCCACATTAATTCTTCAGAAGAAAAGTTGACTTGTAAGAGCTTAAATCAAAATAAAAACACCAAAAGAAACGTTACCACAAATAACTGCCAACTTAGTTGTCAAAGTCTGCTCGGACTTAATTTTCCTTTTTGCAATGATTTTACAATAGGATATAACGCTAGATGGAATTGTTCTTGGGATTCATCTGAAAATTTTTGCGAAATTGGTTGTGACATTGGAACTTTTGAACTTTCTTCTAACAGCACATACAATAAAACACATAACAAATATCCTAGAAGTACAAATGCTAAAGCGGGTAAAATTTTCATTATGTAGTTTATTACTTTATAACAATTTGTTTTATATTTCAGAAACTCCGAGAACTACAATTATTGTTATTGTTGTTTTTCTTATTCTTTTTCCTTCTTTTTTTTTTATTATCATATTTGCATTTATTAAGTGGTGGAGCTTTATTCTTCCAAAGAATCTCACGCATGGAGTATGCTCGAATTGACTCCAATAGTAAAATGTCAATTCTACCGCAAACTCAGAAAAGTATATTTTTTTTAAGGAAAACACTGGTAAATTTAACATTTCTTCTGGATATTTAATACCATCAACTTCGAACCAAAGATTTTTAAGATTGCAATGATTAAATAAGCTACAATCTTTTGACTGATCATCATTTGTTTTTCTATCTGCTTGAAAACCGATAATTCCGAATAATGGATTGTAGACAAGCGCCCAAGCAAAATACTTCTTGCCCAAGCGACTGCCCACCCTGTTCAAATCAAATTATATATTTGCAAAAAAGTGCTTTTCTGATAATTTGAGAGTTTTTCATAAAACATTCCAAAAAAACAAGTGTGACCACCTATTGTAAACTTTTAACTGTAACTGGCGCCACTCCGAATAATATTATTGGATTATGTTTCAGCTGATTCGACACGATCTGTAAAATAAATATTTTAATTAAAATTTGTTGCTGTAAAATGATTTAATTTTTGTGGTTGGTAAATTTATTCATTTTGCTTACTAGTTGTCTTTTACAATTTTGAAAACTTTAAAACAGTGTTGTTCTTAAGTAATTTTTGACAATTTTTAATTTTGAAAAGGATCTTTTATCAGAGGCAACTAAAAGTGGAACGTTAATAAGACTCTAATAACAACAAAAATATTGAAAAATGCAGATACTAAATTATTTAATACAGTGTGTCCCCGGATAGGTGAAACGACAATATATGAAAAAAAAAAAGTTACTACATTTTGTAAAAGATTTAAACAAGTTTAAGTTTATTGTTGAACTTTGCAACGTTTTACTAAATAACTGAATTTACTTCAAATACC
>NW_025401041.1:3485414-3498385 GCF_015345945.1 Tribolium madens
AAAAATAAATTTTTATATTCCAATGACTAGATGAAACATATAATATTATGTATAACGCGTGTTCGGTCTCAAACTCAAACATAGGTAAATAATGTTCAATGTGATTTTTAAGAATTTTGCCAATTTCTTTATTTCATTATTAAGCGGTTTACAAGTATATTATTTGTAAAAATGGGGTTTTGCGTAACTAGCACATGGAAAAAAGACGCGGCGTTATTTAGGTAATTAATTGTAAATAAATGTCAAATAAACCCATTACCAAGGTGGTTGAAGGAACACGCAAAACGAAAACACCTACGCATTACGATAACTATACGAAATATTTACAACAAGCAAAAAAACCTCCTGCTAACTTCAAGAATAGATCCGCTGTTGGGTATCCCTCTTCAAACAAGAAAAAGCAAAAAGGGAAAGAATCCGACAGAGGAAATTCAGGGAGAGGGTAGATATTATTATTCTGATAAGTAGTTCCGAGTCCAGCTCTCAAACTTCACCTGCAGGGAAAAGACGAAAAAATAAACAACCTAACAAATCAAAGTTTTTATTTTTCTATTAATACAATTAATATGGCTCAAAAACCTTAAAAAACTCCTTCTGCTTCTTTGCCATATCCAAGAAATCCCCTTGGATGGCCTCGGCAACAGAACCAAAATCAACTAGAATTTTAACACACTCAACATGCCCTTTCTTACACGCCCAATCTAATGCCGTATTACCACACATATCCACAAAATCCAACTCTTCTTTCAACCTTTCCAAAGCCTCACACTGTCCAAACATTGCAACCAAATGCTTAAAACTAAACCCAAAACTCTTCAACTTTCCTCGACTCAAATCAGAAGTTTCACAAACTTCCAAAAACTCAGCCATCTTCTTCGCTATTCCAACTCTCAAATCATCTTCACCAAGAAGTGACACCACCCCAAAATGCCCACCTTCAACAGCACAATCCACAGGTCTCCGTCCAAAAATATCACAAACATCAAGATCGGGGTTTTTGGTTAGGAGCAATTTAACAATTTTAACATTACCACGCATTGCAGCCAAATGCAAAGGAGTATAACCAAAACTATCCTTAAAATCAACACTCAAATACTTGGGGACAAGAAACTCAGTTGTTGCCTCGTCATTATTAAAAATTGCGCGACATAAAGGCAAAATTTTGTTATTGTCAGAAATATTAACATCAGCTCCACGTTCCAAAAACACTTGGACGACTTGTTGGTGCTTTTCGATAACAGCACGATGTAGGGGAGTTCGACCAAAATGATCGACTTCATTAATAGACCATCCTTGACCCAAAAGTGACTCAATTTGTTCCACTTGACCGGTAGAAGCCACCCAATGTAAGAGAAAATCAATATATTCATTAAATTCACTCATTGAAGTTTTACGATCGTTTTTTGCCCCACGATGCTGCAATAATTCACAAATTTTAAAGTGTTTCTTGGCGAAAGCAACACTCATTGGGGTATTACCCAACTTGTCACTTTTATCAATCGTGGCCCCCTTATCGAGTAAAGTTTCCACTAAACTGACATGACCAAAACTTGCAGCAAGTTGTAAAGGAGTTCGACCGAAATTATCAGCAAAATCAATATCAGCCCCAAAATTTATGAGAGTTCTTGCCAAATTTAGCAACCCTTTACTTGCAGCTAAATGTAAAGGAGTACTTCTATACCGGTCCATAACGTCCACACAAGCCTTACGTTTCAGAAGCAATTCTACGATTTCCTGATGATGATGCTCCACAGCTGCGTGTAAAGGACTCATTTTATTATAGGTACTTGTAGTAGTGTCAATATTGGCACCTTTATCAAGTAGAAGATTCGTATTGGCACAACTACCCGATTTTACCGCCAAATAGAGAAGATTTTCACCATTGCAATTTTCAATAAAAAGAGTTGAAGAAAATTGTGGAGTTTTTGAAGCAAGGTGAAGCAAATTCTCGTAACCAAATTTAACCGAATGATAAATCACTGAAACCAAATCAGTGGAGTTGCAAAGTTTCTTCAAAACCACACTGTGAATTTCCTTAAACTTGAAGAGCAGTTTTTCAAGGGCGTAAAAATTTGACAAGTTGAAAGCATAATCAATCAAATCCCAACCAAAAAGACTGTCTTTTTGCAACGGATCAATTTTTGTCTTTTTGACCAACAAATCAAAAATCTCCTTATTGTCACAGTCTTCCATAAACGATGTTTTAGTACAAAATTTGAATGTCTTATCTTCAGTGATGTGAATTTTGGGAAATTTCATGCCGTTACAGTACGACAAGTGCAAAACTGAACGTTTCAAAGGATCCAAATCGTCAAAGAAAGATTCATGTTTTTCCAACTCGTCAAAATTTTGGTACAATACCGAAATGTGGGCCGGATTATTTTTACAAATTTCTAAATTAAACATAAATAGTATGTTTTTGAAATCGTCACGATAGATAAACTCAAAATCTTTAACTTTATGGTAGTTTTCCGCCAACCAAATTGCAGCAAAGTAATCAGAATAAGTTTCTTGACTAAAAATAATCCCACCATCAGAACTCACTCTGAAAATGACTCCAATCACATCACCGCGACTCCTAATTTGACTCAGAAAAGTAGCATCACATTGAAGTTTCAATTTTTTGAAGTACTCCAAGTCCAAACACGAAATTGCAGCAAGTTTGTATTGCTCGTTCCTGTAATAAATTCCGTCTTCAATAATTTGGTTGTTATTGTTTTCACAAGTTTTGGACAAGTAGTGTTGGTATTTGGTTTTGATGAAGTATCGGTAGATTTCAGTCAAAATAAAAACCTTCTCCATTTTGGGATCATTGAGAAAAATTTCGGTCAACATATAGAGGTGCATAGGGGCACCCAAAATGTCATTATTTCGCAACATTTTGAAACTGAGTAAGACTTTTTCGACTTTTTGACGCTCTATTAATCTCTCCGTGATGTATTCTTTTTGCTCATCTTCGGTAAATTCTTGAATTTCCATCGCTGGTACTGCAAATAAAGTCTCAAGTTTTTCCTTCAAGTGATCTTCAGAAAAAACCCAAACTTTGTAATTCCGACTCAATTCTTTTATTCGGTTGCAAGTCTTGACAAGATTTTCATCATTTTGAAGATTATCAATTCCGCAAATGAAGTAAATCCAGCGGTTGACTTCTTTGAAGCAATGTTTCACTCTTGCTTCAAACTCATCTCCATCATCTAGTATCTCCTCCTGAAGATTAATTTTCACAGTCCAGTGACCTGGTGGTGCATTTTTCTTCAAAAATTTCAACATTGTTAACTTTCCCAAACCAGGACGAGCAACAATCAGTTTGATTTTTTCAGGAAGAAGTGAAAATAGTTGATTTTCGAGGAAAATTTGAAATTCACGCAACTTTTCCGCCTTTTCTTTACTGAAGAGTAATTGAAGATTTTCTTCGTCGAGAACTTTAAGACCGTGGACGTTCCTGTTTTTGTAGTCTAGACAATGTTTCAAATCTTTTTCATCGCGACAAAGAATAACAGTTTTGGGGGGAAGTTTACCATCCATAAAAGTTCTCGTCACGCAATCTTCAAACTTGCAAAAAGTGTTTTTTGGTAATGCTTTCTTCAAAATTTCTTCACGTCCCATGATTGCAAACAGGTCATTTGGGAACTGCTCGATTATCCGAATTTTCAAAATCGGGAAAAAGAGACGTCGAGGAATGTACGGTTTTGGTAAATCTTCTTGGGGTTCCCCAACCCGAAAATAGCCTGTAGCCATTAGACAAAGTTCCTTGATTGTAACAATTTTGCCAAAATTTTGATTCCATTTGGTCAATTCTTCAATGGTGATTTCTTCACGTCCTTGAATTGACAATTTGAAATCTTGAGTAATTTTTTGATAAAATTCTGTTTCCTTTAAATCGTCCAAATTTTCCAAAACGTTGAATGAAGAATCAAAATCGGATTTTGAAGAATCTCCAAATAAAATAAAGTTCAAGTGTTCGTCCCGCAAGTCATTTATCACTTCATATATCCCTCTTTTGTTTTCTTCAGTTATCTTGATGACTAGTGGAAAATCCTTCAAACGCCATAAAATGATACTTATCTTCTTTTCTTCGTGGAAATCAGCAACTAGTAGTTTTTGGCCAAGTTCAATTACTTTGTTTTTGTCCAAATTAAAACAACACAGCTTATCAATGTCAGCGAGTGTCTTATCAATGACCGTGATAGTGAAACTCTTGATAACATTTTGAAGAATCACAATTTTGGGATCAATTTCACTATCAAAATGTGGACTAAACTGGACGATAGAGTCACAAAGAAGAATCTCAGCTAGTTTCATTTTAATATCTTGTTTGTCCAATTTGCAAAGTTCGTCGTGCCCTTTTTTCCACTGTTGGAAAAAAGATTTCAACTTTTGTACAACACTGTCTAGATTTTTCTCGTCTAAATTAAACTTTTCCTCCAATTTCCTCTTAATGGCACTATCAATATCATTTCTATTCTTCTGTGATGTAAAAAACGTGATTTTATCGTCACACCCTTCATTACTCACTTCATAAATATGTTGACAGTCCTCACAACAAGTATCTAGACATTTTTCCAGAAAATTTAGCGTTTTTTTCGCTTTGATGTCACACCCATTGACTGTCATTTCTTCGTTTAAAACACCATTGGTGAAAAGCACAACGTGGTTACTTTTAGTAAAATCAAATTTGAAATATTTGCTCAAAACCATTTTACCGTTTTTTCCGAAATGGTTAGAGTTTAGAACCAATTTATCCTTGACGTGTTTCAATTGAATTGCGTATTTTTCGGTGATTTCAGTTGAAATATCGATAACTATGTCATCAAAAGGGTGGTAATGCTTGTCGTAAATGGCAATTTTGAAATCGTTGATTTCGTTGTTGTAACACAAATGGAGGCAGTAAAATAATAACATTGCTGTTTCAAATTCGTAACCCTCGTTTTCCACCCCTTTGGTAGCAGTGTAGGTCTAAAATACAATTTAAAAAATAAAAAAAACTGTAATTTTTCTCTTTACCTCGCGTTCTTTCAACATGGTTGTTGTTTTAGTCGTCTTCCACAATCATGTTCTAAAAAAATTGTTAATTTTTTGTGTATATGTTTTTTGCACACATTTTTGCGGATGTTTGAACATACACTTGTTTCTTTCTCATCAGAATAGCCGTAGTTGATAAGATTAAATAATATCTTTGGATTATCAATGGATATTTACGATAGGATAAACGGTCGAGATCAAAATCAATGAAAATAATAAATAACGAAAGATTGTAAACGAGATAAGGTCCATAAAAGTGTATTGAGTTCAATATTTTGTCATTGTTTTTAAATTGTGTTAATTTAAATTCTGACAAAATAATACATAAATAAAAAATCTAATTAATTATGTTAATCATTTGTTTATCCCGGCGCATCCACCATTTTCAATCTCTTTCTCTGCTTTTTCCAGGAGTTGACTAATTGAACTGATAAGTTTAGGTTGATAACACAATAAATTAAAAAAATAACATTTATTAGCGCAAATTAATTTAGACAATAAATTAATCAAGTTTGATAATTTGTCGTAATCGCAAAAAAATAATGTTTTCGATTCTTCTGTCCAGTAATAAAAATCTAATTAAGAAAAAAATAATTGAAAGTAAAGCAAACAATTAATATCACTTCACCACACCTTCAAAAATAATTTCACTTTCATTTATTGTTCACATAAAATGTCGTTAGAGTTGCTTTTCAAGTTTGGCAAATTTTTTGCCTTCACACCCATTTCTCCTCTCCACATCAAAGCCCCAACAAAAACTGAAAAAATCTGGGCTTTATTTATTATTATTTTCAACACTGTAACTTTCTCAATAGCGATGTATTACAGAGCCGGCTATTACTCACAATATATTCACTTAAATTTAGTGATAACAGCGATAGTTGACTGTTCTTTGTACATTTTGACTGTTTGTGTTATTATTATTTCGATAACACAACGATCTGATTGGTTTATTCTAATCCAAAGTCTTGGAGTAATTAAACGTGAAAACCACTGGTGGTTTTTAATATTAAATTTACTTTTCTGGATTGTGATAATTAACATGAGTTACACTTTCACGAAATTACATTCGTGGGAATTTTATAAAAAATACTCAAATGAATATTTTTTATTATACGTTCAGTTTCTCACAAGTGTGTTAATTTGTACGATTTTGGGGAAAATCAAGTCGAGATATAGTTCAATAAATCGTGTTTTGGGTTATCACATTTCCCGAGTGAAGAAATTCAGTAAACCCAACTTTTCTCTAGTTTTCTTTCAAGGCTTGAAATACGATTTAAGTGTGTTAAAAGACGGAATTGATGCTTTTAATGCAATTTTTGGGTGGCCAATTCTCCTAATTTTGATTTTCACAAGTTTGCAAGACTTAGCATACCTCGATAGTTTTTTCAAACTAAAAAATATACAAGTCATCTTATCCAACTTCCTCATGATGGCTACGATAACAGTAAGTGAGAAAATAACTCAAATTTTGAAATAATTTCAAATTTCAGCTAGAAATAGCAATTCCGATTTGGTTATGCGATTCGGTTCTTAGAGAAAGCGAGAAAATTTTAGCCTCGTCTTATCGGTTACAACGGTATTTGACTGATAAGGAAAACTTTGAATTGGAGAAATTTATCAAAGTTGCGAAAGCTACTTTTCCGAAATTTACAGCAGCAAGGTTTTGTTTCATCGACAGGAGCACTTTATACAAAATTTTTGAGACTGTTAGCACAGTTTTGATTATCATGATTCAGTTCAATGGTGACCTAAACCAAAAATAATAACTTTTTTACCAAAAAAACTCGAAATAAATTTGATTTGGATAAATTTAATCAGTCAAATATTTATCAAGAGATAAGAGCGACTTGGCGAATTACTTACTTCAAATAAATTTTATAAAATATTAGGTTTGGTTGTTTGTGTTTTTCTCTGAGCTAGAATGACCCAAAAGGTAAATAGCAATTTTTGTCAATTTTAATTTAGTTCTATTTTTTTTTATTTTCAAGATACAGAGTGGTGTTGTAAATTTGGGATCAAAATACGAAGAATTATTCCCCGCAAAATTCGCCCTCAAACTTCTCAGAGACCCAAATGTCGAAGATTTCAATTTTGTCTTAAATTACTGCAGTTTCAAAAAGTTTGATGATCTCGTCGTGAACATAAAATACAAAAATTGTGTTGAAAACTTTGCCATTCAATTAAAACACCGAGAAACTGGAAGAGATGTAATCGGAGTTGAAGAACTGGATGATAAAGGCAAGAATTTCATCATTTCGAATTTCTCAAACGCTTATAAAACATTAGACTCGGAAAAACAACAGAGTTACAAATTTATTTTATTTACAAACGCAAAATTCGAAAATCTTGACAAGTCAAAACCTTACCAAATTGAAAAAATTTGTCCACCATTTAAAACCAAAATTTTTGCCACTGATGGTATTGTGTACAAGTTTAAGAAAAAAGAGCCAAGACAAGAGGAGTTTTTCGAAAAATTTTTTCTCTGTTCTGGTCAAAAAAATGTGGAAGGATTGCGAAACGACATTGTGACAATTTTCGAAACCGATTTCTTTTTATCGAAAGATGTTGCCACCCGAATTGCCACTTGCTACGAATCATTTTTCGCCGATTTACATCAAAAACAGTTTGACAACACCAAAATTGATAAAAATACAGTTATTTTAAAACTAATAGATTTGATCTTAGAGGATTATATCATATATTCTCCCCTGTCTGAAAATTTCGACGAAAAAACTGCATTATTTGCCAAAGCTATTAAAACAGCAGACGTGACTTGTTTACTTCAAATAAATGATAAAGATCGCAATTGCAAAAATGCGGATTTAGATAAAGAATTGCAAAAGATTGCTACACAACATAAGCTTATATTTCCCAACAAAAAAACGGAAAGTAAAAAAAATACCCGAATTTTATCGTACTTTAAAGAAAAGCCCTTGTTTGTTAGAACAGATAAAGACACCCAAAAAACCATCTTATCTCTAATCAACTTATCGCAAAATTTATACAATAAAATAAAATTCGTTTTGGTTGGCAAATTAATTGGAACTGTAGAAATCACAACAGAGAGAATTTTTACAAACTTGTCCGACTTGAAAAAACTTGATTCAAGTCTCTACGACAAAATCACCAAGAGATTTAAAATCAAGTTTCAAGGACGCCAAGAAGAGACAATTGAAACGCTTCAAAACACGTTCGGACTTCCCCTGGACGAATTTGTAACCCCAAGTGAGTTATTTGAAGCACTGAAAAAGGATTGGGTTATTACACCAAAAGTTACTGAAGCTTTGCCAAAACCCTTTTTGACACGATTTTTGACAAGAGAACACATCCAAGTGGACAAATTAGACGACAAAACAATAGTGCATTGTGGCGGTCAATCAAAACAATGTAAAGCATATCTTAAAAATTACAGTAAAATTTTAATCACAGAAGAAAAAAATTGCAAGAGTTGTTTCCATCACTTGAAGTTTGGCGATAACAAAATTGAATGGATTGAACGAAAAGTGAGTCCTGACAATCCTGAAATTTTTGATTATCAATTAAGCATCATTTGTGGGAATCCCGGAATTGGCAAGACTACCATGATGAAATATCTCACTTTCAAATGCCCGTTAAATTATTGGGTTGTCAACGTTTCTTTGAAAAAATGGAGCTCATTTTTGAAAAAATCACATTCTGTTGAAGAAATTTTGAATCAATTTCTGACACCTTGTAACAAATTTGCGACAAATATTATGAACTTCCTAAAATGTGAGAAAAAAATTATTTTCTTTTTCGACGGTTTGGACGAATTAAACGACGATTGTATTTCTGGCACAATAAAAACTACTAAACTCCTATTGGAAGAAGGCTACAAATGTTGGATTTCGTGTACAATTCGACTAAAACCCACTTTGAAAACCCACTTTTCCCAATACCAAATCTACGACATTGAGGAAATCGGACAAGAGGAGCAAGAAAATTACATTCGAGAAAAACTACAAAGCGAGAAAAAACCACCGGAATTTATTGAAACACAAATCAGGAAAATATCAAAAGCCAATGTTGATATTCTTAAATTCCCGATTTGCTTATACATCCTCACCGAAGTTTTAACAAAATCTGACACCGATTTTGAGGATAATCTCTCATTGTTACACTTGTACGAGTGTTTTATTGATGCTAGACTGCAACACGAGTTAGAAAAAGCTCACTATGACACCAGACAGGATAACTTAAAAGTCCCTATGAAAACTTTCAAACATTTCCACATTAAGGAGTGTCAAATCGCGGCTTTACGGACATGTCTTGAACCCAGCCACTTCGATTTACTGAAAGTCACAAATGAGGCGTTTTTTGTTGAAACCTTGAGACAAAACGGTGATTTCTTGAAACTCATTTCTGAAGTGAATTCAAAAAATCGCTTTGTTTTCATACATTTCACGATCGCTCAATATTTCGCAGCGACTTGGTTGAAGAACAATGTTAAGGAAATTTCAAAGTGGCAATTTCTCTTCAAACCTCAATATATTGGAATCAGATATTTTCTCAATGTTCAAATGGCTGAAAATTGTCCTTTGCATTTGGCTATTTTGAATCAAGATCTTTCAAATGTTGAAAAGTTAGCCAAAGAACATTTGAATGATTTGGATAAGGGCGGGAGAAGTCCGCTACATCTTGCATCGTCAATTGAGACCAAGCACCCAATTTCACATTCCGGGGAAATACAGAATCGGATTTACTTCAAAGACAACGTCGAAGAGAAGATTCTTCAACTATTACTAGATTTGAACGTTAATGCTTTACAAAAAGATGAGTTGTTTAGGTGGAACGCGTTTGAATACGCCGATGCGTCTCTTTCTTTATCTTCTCTGGAAGCACTATCGAAGAAAGAAGATCTCAAATTAGAGTATTTACAAAATTACAACGAGTTGGAAATCTTGGCCGAAAACTGCATCAAATTTGGTTACTTTAACCTTTTAAAATCATTAACAAATTTGAAAAGTTTATCAGATTTGGACAAAAACGAAAAATCGCTTCTTCACCAAGCTATCGAAAATCAACAAGAAGAAATCGCAGTTTTTTTAATCGAAAAAGGAGCCAACTTAGACCAATCACTTTTGCACCCTGCTACTTTTTGGGGTTGCACCAAAGTGGTTCAACTCCTCCTAAACCGAAATATTGAAGTTGATATAAAAGACAGTGAAGACAAAACTCCACTTCACTGGGCTGCCAAACTCGGCAACACACACATTTTACAACTCCTCATCGACAAATCAGCAAAAATCGACAGTACAGATGTACGAAAAAGAACACCATTACATAAAGCCAGCTATATGGGAAAAAATCAAGCCGTCAAAATTTTACTCAAAAATAACGCTAATGTCAATTTCAGAGACAATGACGACAAGACTCCTCTACAAAGAGCTTCAGATATGGGACATTATGAAACGGTTAAAATTTTAGTCGAAAGTTGTGCTGATATTAACGCTATTGATAAGAATAAAAGAACTGCTTTGCATTATGCTGCTTTTGAGGGACATTTCCAAGTCGTCGAGTATTTGGTCATGGCAAAAATTGATGTTACAGCTCTTGATGACGACGGAAAAACGGCCCTAGACCTAGCGCAAGAAAAAGGACACAAAAAAATCGTACAAATTTTACAAAAATCACAAAACAAGAGGTAAAACCAAATAATTATTTTCTAGCTGAGTTTATCCAAATTTTCTTTTTGTTTTAGTTATAATCCTGAAACTCACCATGAAAACGAACTACACTATGCTGCAAAAATGGGCAATTTGTCAAAAATCGAACAACTGTTGAATTCTGGTTTCAACATCGAAGAAACCGACAAGGATGGTCAAACGGCCTTACATCTAGCCTCAATTTCGGGTCATTCCCAAGTTGTCAAGTTTCTTCTTTCAAAAAGCGCATCAAAAACTGCAAAAAACCGCGATGATCGCATTCCCCTACACCTAGCCTCGCAACATGGCCATAAAACCATCGTTGAGTACCTCCTTGACGAAAATATCAACGCATGGGACCGTTGGAAGCTAACTCCTCTTCATAGAGCTGCTTATAAGGGTCACCAAGCCGTCGTAGAGCTTCTAATCGAGTCAAAAGCTGATTTGGAAGCGGCTCAAATTGATGGAGGAACTCCGCTTCACAGTGCAGCATTTGGGGGGCACAATGATATCATTAAATTTTTGGTTGAGAAAGGGGCAAATTGGAAAGCGACTAATAAGAATAAAGAGACTTGTCTACATGAAGCGGCCTTAAAAGGATGCACTGAAACAGTATGTTTTTTGATAAAAGAAAACAAAGATTTGATTAATAAAACTGATTGTCGGGAGCGGACCGCATTGCATTGGGCGGCGGAAAAAGGATACGGGAATATGATTCGCTATCTTGTAGAGGCGGGGGCAGAGGTCGGGATTAAAGATCGTTGGAAGAAGACGGCGTTGGATGTGGCACGAGAGGCGGGAAAAGAAGAAATTGTGCGGTATCTCGAAGGAAAGAAAACTTAAAACATTCAAATGTTTTTTGTCAAAATCGTTTTGTGCATTTTTTTGAGCCTCTATTACCATTACAAGTGCAAAAACGTCATTTCGTACAAATGTAAAATTTCCTATTTTGAAAAAAATTGAATAACTAATGTGTTACTTCTTAGAAAAATCAAAAACATTAATTTTGCAGTAAAAAAAACTTGTATGCTTATCCGCTTATGCTTTTATGGTTCTGTTCTTATGCTTATGCTCTCATATGCTTACTACGTATTTGTTTTAAACTCCGCGCTCTTATGCTCCCGCCATCTTTTAAAGCTTATTTGAATTGTTTTTGAATTGTATTTGAATTTGAATTAGAGAAAAATTGACGACTTTTGCGGGATTCGAACCCCGGAGTTACCCGCGGGAAGTAGTGACCTTCTACGCCACCAAGCTCCCAGCATGTATTCTGCTCTAAGTAGTTTAATATAGTTTAATATTCATATATTTTTTTTTAAATTTTCAATTTTTGTGTTTCTACAATGTTTTATGCACTTTCAGATCCATTGAAGTGCATTTCGATTAATTTTAAAGTTTTTAATTTATAGATTTTTGACAAAATTTTTGTCGAATTTGGATACCCAAAGTGGGTGTATTGTCAATAACTCCGGAATTATTAATAATAGACCCGTATGTTTAGTACCTAAGAAAGCAAATTTCATTTCCTATCATACAAAAAAATATCATTGTCCTAAGATAGATAGTTATTGAGAATATTGCTGATTAAGTCAAAAATATAAAAATATAAATATTCGACTATACCTTCTAAACTATTGCGAATATTTTCTCAACGCCCATCGATTCCCCTGAACATTTTACATACGTATGGTTTAAAACATTAATCATTTTAGATATAATCTTGTCGTAATTTACAAGAAAAAGTAAAAACTATCCCGTATAAAAACGGCCTTTTTGAACATGTCTTTAGATTCAGTTTAAACCTATTGTATCCTGTAGATTTTGACACGCTGATTACGAATCTGTCAGGCTTTTTGCCCTAACTAAATTAAGTTTTACGTAATCGTATTGAAAAAGAAAAAATTGTCAGAATTGTAAGATTTTAAATGTATTTTTCTCAAAAACTATCGGACAAAGGAAAAACCAAATAAACGTTTTATATTTATTATTTAATTTTTCGAACGATTGATCGTTGAGTATTTTAACCGGTTGCATCATCTTCAGTGCGTGATTTCAAGTGAATTATTGATAATCATTTTTTGTTAAACATATATAGAAATTTCTGATCAAGGCTTCGAATTACACTACAAGATTTAACACAAAACAATAGAAACAAAGATATAATTTTAAAAGTTTTATAAACTTTATTTAGACAATTTTTACAATTTTCAAAAATTAAATCCAGTTTCTTTTTGCAAATTCTGTCACAACCAATTCCAACTTCTCTTTATGCAAATCCGAAGA
>NW_025401041.1:3499310-3504606 GCF_015345945.1 Tribolium madens
ATTTTTGCAACTGCATTTATTTCACGCGTTCCCTCAGGACTCTTGACTGTGATATCCACACTGAGCATAAGACTACCATAATTTTCACCAGGGGCAGTCAAACGACGCACTTTATGTCCCAGAATGACACACTGAGGGTCCAAAGAGACCACTTCTTCCAGACAATCAATTTTTTGCACGTCCATTGTTACAAACGCAAAAAGAAAGTGAACATTTTTGCAACTTATAGATGAACAAAGTGACAGATTAGATTGTTATCACTGAAATTATGACACACTTGAAGACAAGGTCAAGTGTAAAATCACAATTCATACTAGATTACAAGTTTTTGGAATGTAGACGTTTTTGACAACATTTGCAAAATAATTCTGGTTTCCACCGAAAAAAGGTAGTTAAAAATCTTTTGCAAAATCTTGCAAAAACATGAGTTCTTTGGTCAAAAATGCGCTTAAAATCGCTACAAACACAAAAATTACACAAATGTTCGTTTAATTTTTTTTTGACATTTTCGTGCCATATATTCTGCTACATACGAAATTACGAAATTTGAAGATTTTTCAACGTTATAGTTCTGGTCAGTACTAAAAGATTCATTAAAAATCACGTCTTCATTAAACCACATACAATTTTCCATTGCTTTGTCTAAATTTTCGTTTATATTGGATACAATTTCGTCTGTCTTAATTAAACAAGAGAAGATTTCAGCATTGTCTACATTACTACCTTTTGGAGGCTTTATAAGAGAGTACCTACGTGCTCATTAATTTAAAAATTTGTACAAATAAATTTGAATCTGGGTGATCATTGGAACCACAAGCCCCTCTCATCATTCCGAAAAATTTCTGAAAATTAAAAAAAAACAATAGTTAAATAGTGCATGTGCTTACTAATGTCCTCCAGTACTAAAACTTCACAAATCTTCTTCCAAGACAATAGTAAACATGAATGAGGTACATATGTACCTAGTTAGTTATTTATGAAACATGATTGCTGTTTTATTACAAATACGTAGCAAAGCCAAAATGTTATCCTTTGACAAGAAGACTTCAATTTTAGAGTGGGTTTTACAATAATTTTCACACATTTTACATAAGAAAGATAGGTAAACAATTATTGCAATTCTGTTTTGTAAATTTAACATTAAATGAAATCATTTACCTCTAAAGCGTCCTGATTTAATCTAGCCTTATAGTCACAACTGGTACAGAGACATTTCTCTATCATTATAAAATTTCTAGCGTAGCCTTAAAAGTGATTACAAATCCCAGAAAAGTGCTATTGGATAGAAAATAGTAATTATTTTCCTATGAAGCGTTCTTCCATTTTTTTAAATAACCAACAAAGTCAAGTAAAAACTATAACAGGAAAAATATGTAGAACTTTTTAGAATCCCAGTTTTTCCATTTTACATGAGATTCTGCTGAATCAAGCCTTAATGGATTTTCTGGTGTTCTAGAACTCATCACTTTAATAAGTAGTGAAATCTTATTTATTAAAGAAATGGTTGGTTCAGCATCTTTTAGATTTAAACATCCATCTTTATAAACTTTCATTGCTACTTCCGTTTTTTCACTAAAAAACTAAAAAAACATAAAAATGGTAAAATAGTTCTTTCTAAATTAATTACCTATTCTATGGGCAACATTCATTTTCTGATACCCCTTGGGTTGTATATCATCTACACACAATTTTGGACAAATCTTTAGATTTAAACCTTTGGGTTTATCGGTTTCTATTACAGAAGACCAATGAACAAGTTTTACTACACCATCGGGAGTCTGTAAACTTTTCTTATTTTAGGACAGAACAGAATTAATATTTACCCAAGTTTCAAATTTATTCACAATAAAATTTCTGAAATTTTTTATCATATGTGGAAAATCAAAACCAGCAAAAACAAAACTAGAGCCGTCTGTTTTCATCAAATGGATGTTGACACGATACTTCATCTTCGGATATACCAAATAATTTCCACATACTTCGATTCCATGATACTGCATCCGTTGTTACAACGTCAACGTAAAATCCAGATTTTTTGAGAAGAATTACACACTCAATAGTCAAGTGTTGTAAAACTTTCGATGATGCACATCCTTTTGACAAAAAACATGCTAGTGATTGAACTCAAGCACCTTTAAATGGTTGGAACATCATTACTAGGGCATGGTCCCCTGTTTTATCTTTTTGAAGTTCTGGTGTGTAGTCCCCTAAATTAGTAAATCCCTTTATTTTTAATGTTGTTTTGTCAAAAGTTCATTTCTCAGTCAGTTTCATTTCGTCTATTAAAAGTGTTCCTATACAAAACAAATAATTGATCTATACATTCAAAAGAATTAAATTTTGTCTTTTACCTCTTCTCTCACTTTCTGGCATTAATTTTTTCTTTCAAAGCTCAAAAACACGAGATTCAAATCCATAACATCCTCTAATTCCTCTAATATATCTACATATTAAGTATTTCTACACATGGTAGTGGCAATAAGTTTACTCGGCGCAAATGTTCGTATGTAGATCTACTTTTAATTCTTATTAAATCCACGCGGTTCAGTATCGTCTGTTCTTTGAATTTTTTAATTCAGCAGATTTAAAACAGGTTCGCACAGCTTCTTGATGAAAGGACGACAAATGTTTAATAAATTCATCAATTCTTGCTTTCTTAATAGAAGCAATTTTATTTTTTGGTAGGATCATGTTTTGAGACAGTTTGACTACCTTCAAGAATTTTCACAAAGTATTAATAAAATTACTCTGACCACTTCAATAAACATACTTTTTGTTTCAATCTAATATTTTTTCTTTTAACGCACTTAACAACCCCCTTAAGTTTTTCATGTTTTTTTAAAATACTCTGCAATTTATCTTTTTGCGAAACGTTTTCACAATTAGACGGTAATATTCTCCAATGAAAAAATTATTGCTTAATTAATTTACACAAAACTGTTAATCTTTCGTTTCTGTTTCTGTAGAGGAAACTAAACTATCAACTACTTTCAAAATTTCTGTAAGTTCTTATATCTTTGAAATCTTCCGTTTACTAATGTTTCCAAAAATTTTTGAACTTTCCAATAAAATCTTAAATTAAATTTAGAAGAAATATCTAATAGCCATATTTTTTAATAATACTAACTTGAACAGACATATCTGAGTGCAAAATAATTTGTTTTTTGGCTTGATATGTGTCATTCCACTCTACAAAAATTAAGTCGTTAGAATGCTGTAAATAAGACTTTGTCCATTTTTTTGTACGTATGTATAATTTATCAATATTGTTTTTCATGTATTCAAATAACGTATTTTCTAAATTTTCTGCAATATTATATTTTTGTTGTTCCTTTTCATTATTGTCTTCATTTGCATTAGGAGCTTTATTTCTGAAAGCGGGGTCTTTTCGTTTTGGTCTTGCATTAGATAAATAATACGGCAAATTTGGAAATATGCATGGAATTGCTTCACTTTTAAGTTTAGGTTTCCCTCTTTGAATTTTATTAGTATGCCCATTCTTTAATTTAGTTTCATAAAACCTCATGTGTGAATCCAAAAAATAAACTTCACATAAACTATTGTGTTCAGTTAACTCTTTGTCTGCTCTTGGTATTGCCTTTTTCCACTTATTCAAAATATATTCAGTAAAATTCAAATATTCAACTACCATATTACGATGTGTATAAATAATATCATAAATGTGTAAATAATATCACAAAAATCTCTAATTTTTCAACTGAAAGTCTGTATTGTCATATCTTTGCTGTTTCTATCTACTGTGCATCTCGCAGCTTTTATTATTCTCGACAAGCTGTACTCGTAGTAAGATATACAAGGCTACTGTACTACGGTCCTACAGAGAACTAAATACTAAATCTTATACTGTACTTACTTTTGGTGCCTTAAATAAACTTTTATTTTTAATTCCATTTAATTTGTTTTCTTTTCGACTAGATGAACAACCTTCTGTGCATCCTGGCACAAAACAATAAGTGTGATTTTTTTTTACTTTCACAACGTAAACTCAGCAAATAAGCACAATGTCATAAGACTATCACTTCCTGATGACAATAAATCACTTGTCACTTTAAAGTAAATGTGAAGGAAGACATAAATGAAAATAAGGTAATTCTGAGTGTAACTCCTAATGCAAATGAAGTCAATAATAATTAAAATGAACAACAAAAAAATAATATTGCAGAAAATTTAAAAAATACGTTATTTGAATACTATAATTGATTCTGTGTTTAAATATTGACTGATGAGCTAAAAGTATCCTGAATTTTTTTAATTGTGTTACAGAAAACCTCACTCTCGTTATCGTTTAATAAGCTTATATTTAATAAAAAAGATACAATATTTTTAAATGTTATTTTACTTTGTTAAAAGTACAACTTTTTTATTTTTATTTTTTTTTTTTTTTTGAAGAATTATCAGGAGCGCCGTAGTGGGACGAATGCGGCAATTTCAATAATAATAAAAAAGGCTACAGCTACGAAAATGTAAAGCACTAAAAAATTACAAGTAATACGAGTACGAATACGAGTACTCATACATGTAGTGTTGCAAAAAAATACATACAAGCAATTATTATCAATTTGTGTTTCGGGTTCTATTTTTGAGAACGCTGCAAATACGATTAAAGATACATAAAAAGTGTAAGAAATAAAGTTGTAGAGAATTAAATTTGCTACAAAAAAGTGCGTGACACCATAGTCGCTTGCGCAGCTTTGAACGTCTTTGGGACCTAAACCGTTAAAGATAATGATATCGTCTCGCGGACTTTTTTCTGGGAAATTTTATTCTCTACAACTTTCTTTGTTACATTTTTTTTGTATCTTTAACGGTATTCGCAGCATTTTGAAAAATTTGAAACGGAGCACAGATTTTCAATTTTCAATATTTTTTGCTCATGTTTCTGGTAAAAAATTAGTCGTTCGTTTTTCATAGCTTATTAAGGATGCAAAGCTCAACATTTTTGCATTTATTTCCAAGCAATTAGTGAACTGGTTGAATTTAAATTAATTTAAAACAATTTAAAGCTGAAACAGGAAAGCGTTCGAAGCGCCCTCATTTTTACTGCCGTACTATTTTTTTTTGATCCAAAAATTCGAGCGAGTTTGTATCTGGTTTCATCTCCGTATTTTCGAATTACACTACAAGTTTTAACACAAAACAATAAAAACAAAGATAATTTTAAAAGTTTTATAATCTTTATCTAGACAATTTTTACAATTTTCAAAAATTAAATCCAGTTTCTTTTTGCAAATTCTGTCACAACCAATTCCAACTTCTCTTTATGCAAATCCGAAGA
>NW_025401041.1:3505541-3527731 GCF_015345945.1 Tribolium madens
ATTTTTGCAACTGCATTTATTTCACGCGTTCCCTCAGGACTCTTGACTGTGATATCCACACTGAGCATAAGACTACCATAATTTTCACCAGGGGCGGTCAAACGACGCACTTTATGTCCCAGAATGACACACTGAGGGTCCAAAGAGACCACTTCTTCAAGACAATCAATTTTTTGCACGTCCATTGTTACAAACGAAAAAAGAAAGAGAACATTTTTGCAACTTATAGATGAACAAAGTGACAAATTAGATTGTTATCACTGAAATTATGACGCACTTGAAGTCAAGGTCAAGTGTAAAATCACAACTCATACTATATTGCACATTTTTGACAAACATTTGCAAAATAAATCTGTTTGCCGTAGTTAAATACTCTGTGGCGGGTGTTTAAGACTCTTGGATAAAAGTTGAATTCATTTTCGGTCCGAGCGGGTTGAGCCACAAGAAGAATAAATTTATTTGAGGTAGGTTCTCGAGCGGTACTTTGTGGAGCCAATCACTTTGGGAAGATGAAGGATTTAAGCAGTCAGAAATCCAAGTATTTAAATTAACAATAACAATTTATTAATTAATTAAACAAATTAAAGTTTAGAAAATATTATAAAGTAAAATGAAAGATAAAATAAAATAAAAGATGAAACATTATATTTCTTTGTTCATACTTAAGATTACACCTTCCAAATTCATGGAGCTATTGTTTAACTAATTAAAGTACTAGTTTAACACAAACAAACAATATAATTCAAATCCTACTAGCAAAATCCAATATAAGATAAAATGAACAAACAACTTATTCCTAATGAATAAGCTTTCAAGTGACATTAAAATATCAAGTGAATTAATAATTATAACTAAAATCTAATGCAAGAGGAGAAACCGTTCCAGGAAAGGACCAGTCATTCAACAGCCCGAAACCATGTGGTTTTGAAGTAACTCTCGTATCACCCGATTACTAGCCCAGTCCATCCCAACTCTCATAAATCTTATCATCGGTTATTGTTATTTAAATTGAAACACGAGTCGACCCATCATAAGTTAAACTTCGCAAAATTATAAATGTTGTCATCGTCGGTGCAAGGAGAAATTAAACTGAATAAAACTCACAGTTCATCATCTGGGCAAATTGCGGAATCAGCAAACAGTTGAGCTCAGCCAGGTAGTAGAAGCAGCACTTAGTCGGAAATGGCACGAAGGGCACTTGTTCACATACTTCCACACACCATCGAACAGCCCGACACCACGATCAAGATTGAATTGAATTTTGATTGAGTCTTGGGTTGTATATACAGGGTGACAATTTTAAAACTTGCAATCGCCAATATCTTTAGAACTAAAAAAGTTATTGAGTTAATGGATTGGTAAGTGACGCTACTCCACCCACCCTTCAAGCCACAGCCACCTTAAATTGAAAATTTTAAATGGCACGACCCTACTTGCGAGACATCGTTGGAAAGCCCATAACAAGCGCTTTTCAAAAATGTCATACAACAGCCTATTTGGTAAAGTTATTTTTTCAATTATTCAAAAACGAAGACGTTAAATTTTCATTTTTTATGTGTGTATACACTGTGTCAATTTTAAAACTTGCAATCGGCAATTTCTCTCAACTGAAAAAGTTATTAATACTCACTCAAAACCGTTTTGGTGGTTCCTAGGGCGAATTAAAATGACATGATAAGTGACACACCTCCACCTACCCTTGAATATAGTAAAAAAAAATGAAAATTTAACGTCTTCGTTTTTGAATAATTGGAAAAATAACTTTACCAAATAGGCTGTTGTATGACATTTTTGAAAAGCGCTTGTTATGGGCTTTCCAACAATGCATCGCAAGTAGGGTCGTGCCATTTAAAATTTTCAACTTAAGGTGGCTGTGGCTTGAAGGGTGGGTGGAGGAGCGTCACTTACCATGCCATTTTGATTCCCCCTAAAAACTACCGAAACGGTTTTGAGTGATTCTCAATAACTTTTTTAGTTCTAGAGATATTGGCGATTGCAAGTTTTAAAATTGACATCCTGTATATAGAAGCCCCCCTAGCCCTTTTGAGCCGAGGTTGTCCTTTTTGCCCCCTTTTTCTGATATTAGTGATTACTTGGAATACTTTGATGACTTTTAGGGTTTGTAATTAAATTAATTTTTTCCTTATCTTGGTCGTATCCTGCTTCACTTTTGACCTTTACATCCTGGATGCGCTCGTTATCACCGGGTTCTCAAGAATTTTGTTCTAATTTTGGTAACAATTTGACATGTCCCAGACAGTTTATGAATTTTGGTGATTCTTTAACCTTAAATAGTGTGGGATAGTTTGTTTATCAATTTGCTCCAGACTATTTATTGGAGTGACCACTTAATTGGGGTGGCTAACTTGTAACCTTTGGGCGAATAAGCCGCTGATAGGCTATTTTCGTTTCTGGAAAAATTTCCTTATCGACTGAACTTTTATGGGGGTTGTCTCGTCGTGACCTTTGTGGGTGGGTATGAGTTTTAATTGTTATTTAAATTAAATCGTCGTCTTCTCTTATTTATGTGATTGTTCACAAAATGTTGTCATATTGTTCTAATTAGACGATTTTTCTTTAAGAAATGTGCTTAAACACTGAAAAAACACCGTCTTCTTTCTCATTTGGTAATTTTTGAACTTATTTTTGACAATATTTTGCAAAAAATGTGTTTTTGACTGAAAAACGTTCTGAAACTCTCAAAAAGAACAAAATAACACCATTTTGGAGATAATTTAGTGACTTTTTTTATATATTTTCGATGAAATTTCGCGAAATAATTGCATTTCTGACTGAAAAATATGCTAAAAACGATGTTAATTTAGTGGTTTTGGGGAGAAGTTTAGCAAAAACATGAGTTCTTTAGTCAAAAATGCGCTTAAAATTGCTAGAAAGACAAAAATCACAAAAATTTTAGTTTATTTTTTTTTCTTCTTAAAAAAAATATTTTTTGTCATTTTTGAACAGGTCATTTCAGAGAAAATAAGTTTTTTTTCAAAATGAGCTTAAATACCCAAAAAAGGCAAAAATAACACCATTTTCGGTGTAATTTGGAAATATTAAAACACACTTTTCATGAAATTTTGCGCAACAATTGTCTGACTTAAAATTTGCAAAAACAAGACAAAAATGATATAATTTTTCATCAAATTTGGTGATTTTTAGTCCATAAATATGCCCATATACTCAAAAATGGTAAAAATAACTCCATTTCGACTTAACATGTAGACGAATTTTTGTAAAATAACTCTATTCTCGACCGCAAAAAGTGGTTAAACGCTCGAAAAAAGCAAAATACAGTTGCTTTTAGTCCGATTTTATGCTTTTTCAGTCCAATTTTGCAAAAAACTGAGTTTCTAGCTTAAAAATGTCTTTAAACGTTTCAAGAAAGTAAAAAATAACACCACTTTTAACTTAATTAAGTAACTTAATTAATATATGAGCCATTCCACGAGAAAAGAAAAACAACATTGGAAAAAATTAACAAAATCTAATCTAAGCCGCTTAAGTGAAATTAAGTAAATTAAACGTTCTATTTTAAGTGTCAAGCAGTTTCAGTATCATTGTCACAATATTAATTTTAATATTACTTATTGTTTCCATACATGCAGCGGTATTTCATTTATTTAAGAATACTTCATTATAATCAAGTAGGTGCTTGTCATAGTTACTACAGGAATTTAACCAAAAGCGAGTGTCATTTTACAGAGGTAATATTGATTGTGTCTTTAAAGTGTTTGCAGGTTTATTAAGGTAAGTGTAAATAGTTTTATTTCTGTATTAACTATTTTAATTTTTTTGTCCCGTCCGTTAACAAAAACATTAAAAAATTCCCATCAAAACTTTTGTAGAGAAAACACGAGTTGGTTTTCTCTCTTATTACTTAGTTCAAATAAATGATGCTTGATATCCTAGGTTTAGTTCATATTACAAAGTCATTAATATTTTTTTCTTAAATTAATAAAAATGTCCCGTCCGTTATCAATTTTGTTCGGACGTAAACGCAACGCATAAATTACGTTGCATTTTGCTCATATTGTACTATTTTTAGAAATGCACGGTGGCAATCAAAGTTTACATGTTTCGGAAACTCGAAATGATAAAATAAAAATGGCAATGCGGAAGTACCGTGCGAAAATTAGAGAAAATGAGGAGAAATGGAACGAATATAGAAAAAAAGATGCTGAAAGAAAGGCTAAAGAAAGGATTACAAAAAGAAGTTTGCTAAGAGAAAACGAAACGCTAGCAAAAACCATGAGACAGAAAGAAAGAGAAAGAAAAAGGATATACAGACTGAAGCAGAGAAAACTAAAACAGAGAAACAGTAGTTTGAATACAGGATATAAATGCAAACAAACATTAGGAAAGGCATTGAAAAAAGTAAAACGGATGCTGCCTGGAAGTCCTAATAAAAGAAAAATCGTAATAAAGCATTTGGCATTAGAAACAATGCCTGAATTATTAAAACCAGAAAATAATGACAGTAAGAGGGTTGGTGTGCCAAATCCAGAGCATAATCTGATAACTGAGTTTTTTAACAGAGATGATGTCAGCAGGCAAGCTCCAGGGAAAAGAGATACAAAAAGTGTGAAAGATATATCATCAGGGAGGAGAGAAGTATTCCAAAAGCGCCATATGATATTGACAGTGAAGGAAGCATTTGCTTATTATAAAGTCCTTTATCCAGAAACTTCAATCCAAAAAAGTAAATTCTATAATTTAAGACCTAAACATGTGTTACTATCTTCAGATATGCCACATAACGTTTGTGTGTGTAAATACCATGCAAACTTTAGTTTTTTAATTGAAACAATTCACAATAAATTTTTAAATTTCCCTGAATCTTCCGCTAAACTGTTAGAAAAAGTTTGCTGCGATATAACCAACGAAACATATATGACCAACGACTGCATGAGATGTGAAACCGATTTGAGCTTGTCCTTGTTATCTGTTTCTCAATATGTCAATATGGATAACATTATTTTAACATGGAAACAATGGCAGGACATTGATGGCCGTCCTCAGATTGCTAGTACAGAAGCATCACTTCGGACTGCAATTAAGACTCTTGAGAATCAACTAAATCAATTCAAAATTCATTTTTATGTAAAAAGAGTCCAAGAACAGTACTTTCAGTCGACAAAAGAAAGTATCAGCTTGAATGAAGTCGTGATTCAAGTTGACTTCGCCGAAAATTACTCTTTGGTGCCACAAGATGAGATACAAGCTGCCCATTGGTCACACAAGCAAGTAACAATTTTTACATGTGTTGCCTGGTTAACCAACTCTACGGAATCATTTGCAATTGTTAGTGATGACTTGACCCATAGTAAATATGCCGTCTATGTTTTCATAAAGAAAATTATAAGAGTACTGCAAGATAAATTTAAAGAGATTAACAAGATTAAATTTTTTTCTGACGGTTGTGCGGCACAATTTAAGAATAAATATACTCTTTCAAACTTATGCTTTTTTCCGACTGATTTCGGCATCTCCGCAGAATGGAATTTCTTTGCCACGTCACATGGTAAAGGGGCTGTAGATGGAATAGGAGGTCTAGTTAAAAGATTGGTGTGGATGGAAGTAAAGTCAAAAAAATCGAAAATAAATAGTGCGTATGACTTTTACCAATGACTAAAGTAACTAATGTGCATGTAATGTTAATTACCAAAAGCGAAATAGAAGAGATTAAAGAAATGTTGGATGGAAGATGGCAAAAAGTATCCAGAATCCCTCAGGTTCAATCAAAACACTGTTTTAAGGCCGAAAGTCCGCATCGTTTAATCATCAAACGTACTTTTGAATCATCAGCAGATGTATGTAGCATTCTCACATAGCCTAAGTTTCTATGCCATTTGTCAGTTATCGTTGATGTTTTGTAAGTCTTTTGATTGTCGCTTTCAATGGTTAATAACATTATTTTCTAAATATGAAACCTAGAATTAAGTTATGTCCCGTCCGTTATGTCCCATCCGTTATGCAATTTAAAAATATAGACATTTCTTCTATGTTTACAATGCTCATGATTATAGTATTCCGCATTAGGATAAGCATTCAAAAATTAACATGCAAAAATTTCAATGTCCGTTTATATGCCAAATTGCAGAATTTAAAAGAAAAATCCTATATTGCTAAATCATACAATTTTTTCTTGTCCCGTCCGTTATCAGTCTTTTTTATTTAATATTAATATGAAGTGAAGCTAATAGAAAAATAGTGCTGTGATTTCAAGTTCTAGTAACTATAAGCTAACTACGCATTCGTATAAATTGGTATTTAGGATGACAGTTTTTCTAAATTTATTTGAACAATATATTTTTTTTTGCAAAGTGTCCTGTCCGTTATCGTGGAATGGCTGATATGACATCTCAGTTTCATATCTTCTGTCTTGTTCAATCTTGCCCAACTGTATTTCAAAATCACTAACCACTTTGACGTTTGTAAGGTTTTTAACAACCAACAACACTTATTGTTTTCTAAATGCCTTGATTTAGCGACTTTAGGCTTTTCATGCAATTTAAACGTACATTTGTAGCATTAATAAATAGTATATTAAAGTAGAAGTTGCAGAAGGTATCTATTCGAGCACAAATTTGAAATTCCGAAACGAGCCGCGTAGCGGCGAGTTGAGGAACAAATGAGTGCTTGAAGAACCTTCTGCAACAAGTGCTTTATACTATTTTTTCTATTTTGCCGCTTTATATCATTTTATAAATTAAAAAACGAAAATTTATTTTTTTTTCTAGAGAATTTTGCGACGGTTGGCGACATTGAGGTATGTGGAATAATTTTAGGCGGCTGTACAAAATAAAAATAATTCATATTTTCACATTTTAAAAATGAATTGTGAAGAAAGTCCGACTTATTCTAACACCGAAATTGAAAAAAATATTCCATGTTTTAACCCTTTCACTGCGGCTAGAGTAAAGCGTAGCACGTATTCGTGTGCGGATAAAAAATGTGTTTATTTATTTATTTTATTTAGGAAATTTAACTCGCAAAATTTCGTGCAGACAGACAGACAACAAAGCAAGTTAAATAAAAGCTTAACAAATAAACAAAATTCTAAAATTAACTTTGTTATGAACGCTTTAATATTAGGTAATTTTGAAGAAATTTGAAGAATGGCCTATGAGTTGGCAATGTTGAGAAAAGTAAAGACAGCAATTATTTTAATTAAAGAAATCAAAATTTATACGAAAACTATAAAAATAAAAAAAAGTTGATAATCAACTATACATTATTTATGCACGAGCTAAACGAGCTATTTAATGGTTAATTAACCTTCTGCACCCTTGCACTTGCCTAGAGTAATTTTCATTATTAAGGTTGAAAAGTGAGTTTTTCTTATTTTAACACAAAATCAAAACTTTGCTCAAGGATGTTATAGAGAATATTGTAAGAGATAAATAATTAAATAAGTTGATAAGTGGAAAAACAAAGATTGATTATGAAAAATTATTATTTTACATCATTGCGTCTATACTCACTTCCTGTTTATGTAAATAATTAAAAAAACTATATGTAATCTCTTGCTTAAGCTATTGTTTATTTTATTTTGTAACATTTAAGACTAGAATACTTATTTTCTCATTATTATGTTATTATTTTTTATTGAATTCTAATCTCTAGATCATGTATTTATTGTGTGTAAATTTCGAGTTCAAATAAAATAATTTTCACTTATCACCCATATATTTATTATCTCAATTCAATACATCATCTGTTATCATAACATTAAATGTGCTATTATTTTCTAATCTTATCTGCACTGTAAGTAATTATGTTTATGTTTATCATAGTTCAAACACATTTTTTTTCAATTAAGACCACCAAATCTTCAAATCCAATTCCTTTTGGCAAACTCCTTAACAACGAAAGCAAACTTCCTTTTATGTTCCTCACTACCAGCTCCTGCTATAATATTATCAACGGAAAATTCCGAAATATCCTTTACTTTACTCTTATCAGTAAAAACAACAAAAAGCATAAAAGCCACATGACCGAACTGCGAATTCCTTGCCTCAAAATCAAGCTCTTTCTCAAACTCCTCAAAACCAAACTTCTGAACATCACATTTAACTCCTTTGAGTAGAGAAATAAAATTCTCGTAATACCATTTGAGGAGGTCCTCAAACCACCGTTCCAAAACCTCAATTTTGACACTTGAAAAGAGAAAAAAGAGCACATCCCGGGCTGGAGACCCATACCCGCACACTTGATAATCAACCAATTTGCAATCCACAGCCTCCTGTTTATCAAACTTGACCAAACTATTGCTCACCCAACAATCATTATGAGCAATTGTTGCAAAAGGTTCCCGTGGGATTTCCGGGAGCAATTCCCGATCAAACCCTTCCAGGATACGCTTCTCCAAGTGGGAGATTTCCGGAATTTGAGCCACCATTTCCACAATGGCCGCTCTATACTTATCATGCATTTCTTTCTTCGGTAACCATGGTGATAAATATGGTCGCACTTCCGTATTGAATACTTCCGGTTTGTGCAACTTCAACCCAATTGGTACGGCATGCAGTGCTGCCAAATTTCGCAAAATGAGTCGAGTGATGGGCATGTCGAGTCCGGCACTCCGATCCACACCCACATAATTCGCAATTTTCAAATTCTCCAATAAGAGAATAGCGTCTGAATCAACGTGTTCACTTCCGGTGAGGTTGAGTCGACTCCCGAAGTACTTGGGGTAGAAATCGACAACTTCCGATCCAAATTGAAGTTGAAAGTTTTCCAGGGTTGGCACTATTTTTCGATAGAATTCAATTTCGTTCCGGAATGTGACTGAAGTGTTGAAAATTTCTTGAATAGCGACATTCGGGGGCACCATTTTCGCC
This sequence comes from Tribolium madens, assembly GCF_015345945.1. NCBI lineage: Eukaryota > Metazoa > Arthropoda > Insecta > Coleoptera > Tenebrionidae > Tribolium > Tribolium madens. The sequence goes on from NW_025401041.1 coordinate 3,514,391, forward strand.
ACAAGATGTATATTTTCATTTCCGCCGGAAGTGTCAAGAGTCACATCAACGCTCAACATGAGACTTCCGTAGTTCTCTCCCGGTGCGGTAAGACGCGCAATTTTGTACTCTTTGAGTTTTTTCAACGGAGGAAGAGAAAGTAAAGAGGAGAAATTTTTAATCGTGATTGTCTCAGACATGTTTGATCAGAAACTGATGCGAAATGCACCGAGGAGTGACCTTGTTGTTATTATGTTTAATCTTTTCATTTACTCGTCGCGGAAGTGATAAATTTATTGCGTAATTACGGCTTAATTGCAATTAAATGCATTTTGAAGTAGAGTGCTATGGCACAGTGACAAGAAATTGGCGGTAGATGGCGTTTTATGTACACTCCGTAACAAAACGCCCAGATCGTTTAATAATTATGCTTATGGAGACTGTCCATTGCAAAATTGTCACTATTTTTTTTAAATACAAGAAAGAGTCTGAATTTAGAAGAAAAAATAAATTTTAGTGTTCAATAATAATTAAAACAATTATATTCAACCCAAAGTTAAGAAAAAAAAATATAATAACATTCCAAACTTATTTGTAAAGTTTGATTTTTTTTTAATGGAAATTACCAAATCAAAATTTTGGTGAAAAAATTGGTAGCACCTTGTCTCCTCGCCACAAATTTTGTTTGCTCTTTGTTTTTGTCCCTAGAAATTTTATTAAAAAATTATGGTTATGTGTTCAAATTGAGATGTCAAAATTTTGACTTTTATGAATCTTGTGCCGGTTTGCCCTTTGAAAGCGCTATAATTGAATACCTGAGGACAGACATCATTACCTAAGGTCTAAAGACAGAATTCAGTGCTAATAATTTTGACAGAAACACACCGCAAGTAAGTACAATGTTGTGGACAAAAATGAAATTCTTGCTACAAAAAAATTGATAAAAAAGAATGTATATACAGAAAAAAGTTATTTAGCAAAAGATACAAGTGGGTATTATGATGATTGGCAATAAATTTTGTGTAATTTATTGAAATGAGCTCAAAGTTTTATAAATTTTTATTCATTTTATAAATTCTTCTTCAGCTTTAGTTTCAAAATTATTACTTTTCAACTCGTTCCTCACAAACGATGCACAAGACACTAATTTAATTGCGTTCTCTCTGAGGTTCTTTCTTATTCATGTTTATTTTGCATTCTTGTCAATTTTTTGCTAAAAATTAAGAATGTTTAGCAAACCTGCATTAGAAATTGATTCTACATTTTAACGGGTCCTTTTTCTAACTTCCTGCTTGCGAACTATTCGTTTCCAAATTTCGAAAAACTGTTAGTGTACTGAATTTGTTTCTTTTTTGTTTTTCGTCTCTAAATATTCTTAGACGATTTTTTGTGTTGACGTTTAATGACAATGTTTTGAAATTAATTCAAAAAACCGGAACTGCCAACTTCCTTTATTAAAATAACCATGAATGAATTTATTAGTGATACCAACGTTAAGACTGTTTGGCATTTCCATTTAAAAAAAACAGACTTTACACTCGATACAGATTTTTTATTCTTACAAATGTACACAATTTTTCCGTTGAATATCCATAAATATAATGTAAATAAAAATTTTAACACGCACCTCATTTCGTACTTTTCAATAATTTTTATCACCGTTTAAAACAATTTTAAAATTTCTCAGTTATCAGATTTCGACAGCGTGCGCATGCGTGACGTTTAGATTTCTTCAAGACTCGGGGAAAAATTTTCAGTTCACAATTCGTCACTTACCTTCTTTAAGCCCAAAAGTGTGCAGAAACACTATTTAAGTCACCATTTTGTCATTTTCACCTCACTCGCGACATTTATCACAGTTTTTCCATCGTTTTTGTTTGATTTTCTTGAAGCGTGTGAGCCAAATTACGCGAAATGTCAAAAACTGTCAGAATTCCAAAGCACCCTATGTTCTATGTTTTTTCTTTAAGTGTAAATTTAGGAACTTTGCGGCCTTTTTGAGTCATGAAAGTCGCGCTTTCCATAGTTTTTGGTTAAATTTTCGTATTCTATTTTCGCCCAATCTTCGCATTTTGCCCTTTTTTACTTTTATTAAAAGTGTGTGTCGAAAAAACCAAAAGCTAGTGGTGCAACAAAGATGGTCTAATTAACGTTTCTATAGGTGTGATAAAGCAAAAGCTATCACTCTTTTAGTTTAGTATGTTACAAAATACAAAACAACCACATCGATAAAGCTGTCAAATTACACAAACAAAATAGCCTGAAAAACAAAAACAGGCAAAAATAGAGTAACTTCTTTACTAAAATAAGATTATTAAAAAATAAACATTAATTATTTCATAGTTTTAATATTTTAATTTACAACAATCTTCTGAGAAAAATTTATAGTTCTACCATACTAAAAAAATTGAGTTTGTCATCTATTTGTTGTAATAATCAATGTAATTTAGACTTACTCATGATTACTTTACCACTCTCCACAATTCCACTTTAAAAACTAAAATTAATTAATTAAAATTAATTCAGGCAACCAGCTATACACTGGTGTATAAATACCAAGCAAAATAAAACGAACAATTAATAAGTTAATAATTTATATTTATAGTGAGATTACAATTGCTACAATTACTAACATTAATGAGAAATGACGGATTCCCGTTGGGATTATCCGTTTTGGTGATTTTAATATTTTGATCTGAACTAGAAAACTCACTCCCGTTGATAACAATCTCGTCTTTGCATCGACTCGTCGATAAACCCGCGACTTCATTATCATTAATATTATATAAAACTCGATTCGCACAATTTGATTCTTTCTCGTTCGCTTCGCTCGCACTCGACAACTCATTATCACTCATCAACTCCTCCTTGACATTCACCGGAACGTCAACATGAAGCGGATTGGCCACTTCACTTCCTTGAATAATCGGGGAATTCCTCACCAAACCTTCGGCAAAACTCGGAAAATTCCACCGGCCGAGTCCGGCATTCGCCGCGAGAGTGGCCGAAGTTCGCCGAAACGCCCTCCCAGTGTAACTCTCGGGATTTTCCAAATTCAGAAACTTCGCGATGCGACACGGAATTTCAATGAAGGTGTTTCGACCCACCGGTTGGTTGAAACATCGCCCCCCTTGATACCGCATGAAGAAACGCGGACTTTCAATTGTTAATTTCGATCGCAACTCGATGTATTTCTTCACTTTATCTATGTGTTCGGTGATTATGAACATTCGGGACATCCCCGTTTTCGAATCGGGGATTGTGACAATGAACAAGTCACCCGTTTCTTTCACATTTTCCAGTTTCATGCCGCAGAGTTCGTGACTGCGACACGCGCCGGTGATTCCCATCAACATCACAACCTGAAATTTTTAACTAGTTTTTTATTGAAAAAAGTTGGCTAGTCTGACTGAATTTGACAGGGTTGCCAACTTAATTTCAAGCCACAGGCCACTTTGACCAGAAATTTAAATTAAATTACCTTCATGAGTAAGTATTTGTCATCAGGGGCCTCTTCCAAGAACTGACTGATGCCCTCCCTGCTAAAAGTGTTGGACTTTTTCGGCTTGTAGCCCGCATTCTGTCGTTTCAGGAACGCCCTAAGTTTCAGGAACTTTGAAATATCGACATTTTCGTTGACAAAAATCGTCGTTTTCAGCATGGAATATTCGCACCACAGACTCGAAGGCGATTTCAGTACTGAGGCTTTTTCTTGAAAGTACGACAAGAGCAAGGACTCCGAAACTGAGGCGTTGTCTTTAGCTAAACACCAATCTTTGAATAATTTATACGTCGATTCGTAACGCTTCTTCGATTTTTCAGGGAGTAAAGGCGAACTTACGAGTGCTGGTTCTTCCATTTTTCACACACACTTTTCAGGATTGTTTTTATTTACAAATAAACAATTTACACGACTTGACAACAAGCAGAAGGTAACTAGGGGGACTAATTACATTTCCGGTGTCGTAAGTGTGTTATTATTACTGTGACTGACATTTCACTACAGGGAGGTAGGTTGATTTTACCGACCGAGGGTGTCACTGCACAAAAAACAATCACAAACAAAGGGGATAACATTTCATTGTGACATTCGAAGCAAAATCTAAATCTGTTTACCGTTTTTTAACCATTTACGTCACTGTTTTTATTAATGTATTAGTAAATATACTGAGCAATTGCAATTTTCGCGCTTACGGGATTTCTAGCAACTCTAGTTGTGTTTCTGTACCAACTTCTAATTCAAAACACCCTAAAATTTAAATTTTCAAAATTCTGTGTTCCTGTACAAGTAATAAAAATGACGTTTGACACATTCCAAAGAGTTTTATTAATTTCAACAATTTGTGTTTCATTTTCAGGTTTAAGTAAATCTTCAGTAAACTTAAGGTGTTGGTCATGTAAAGATAAATGTGAAAAACCGGTAAAACAAGTATGCACAATTAATGAAACGTTGTGTTATTTTATAACAGCCGCAGGTAAGTTGAATATTTTAAGGAAAAAAAAAAAACTGAAAAAGTCGTTAGAGGCCGGACGCGAATATAGAGGATGCACAGTGAAAACATCAGATTGTAACAAGATGAAACTTGACCTAAACGCAACTTACTGTAACATGTGTCATGCAAATTACTGTAATTCCCCTGCAGGAAACGGTTTAAAGTCATTTTGGTGGGTCGCTCTAGCCCCAATCCCACTTTTTATTTAAAAATTGAAATAAAAATAAAACAAAATTTCTGTCTCCCGGTTTATTTAAAACAAAAATGGTGTTCAACGATCAGAAAATAACCAAAATAATAATTTTGTTTGATAAAAGTGTATCACTGTAACTAGGTTTGTGATAAAATTTAATAGACGGCGCTAATTGACTGAATAGAACACTGTAAAAATCCTTTATTAAAAACAAATAATCGCAGATTAAAATAAAATAACAATTTACATGATGATCTGGGGCTCTGGCACCGACACGGTGATATTTTTATGCGGGAGGACTTGTCCCCCATTGATATACGTTTCATCTTTGACGATGACATCCTCCCCTAAGACTGTCGTCCCCTCCATTCGTACCCACTTCCCCACCGAGCATCTCCACCCCACGATGCAATTCTCCAACCACGAATTCGACTTAATGACAGCATCCCTCAAAATCGTCGACCTCTTCACACAGACACCCTCTTCAATCACCACTCCTGGACCTATCGTCACATTCGGACCGATTTGACAATTAGGGCCGATCTTCGCCGAAGGGTCCACCAGGACGTTGCCCACCACGCCGGGGCCTTTATACAACTTGTCGGCGTTTTTCGTACGCAAATCCTTCAAGTAGAGACACATCCCGGTGAGGAAGTCCTTCGGCTGGCCCACGTCCATCCAGAAGCCCTGCAGCTCGAAAGCGTACAATTGCTGGTCGGAGACCATGTCGGGGAACACCTCCTTCTCGATAGAGGTGGGGCGCAGCTGGATTCGGCTCACCACACTCGGGTTCAGGATGTATAGGCCTGGAATTATACAACTCACTCGCCTACGTCTCGACAGAAAACATTTCTTAATTTTACATAACTGATCAAAAATTATACAGGGTACGTCAGAACTCGCGCACCAGAGAAAGGTAAGATACAAAAATGTTTAAAAAATTCTATCTGTCAAAAAATTTTGACGTTTATTTTTTGACATTTTACATTTTTTTATATCTATTGAATGATACTGATGATCTTGTAAAGTCTGTTTTTTTTTAAATGGAAATGCCAGTCTTAACGTTGGCATCACTAGTAAATTCATTCATGGTAATTTTAATAAAGGAAGTTGGCAGTTCCGGTTTTTTGAATTAATTTGAAAACAATGTCATTAAACGTCAACACAAAAAATTGTCTAAGAAAATTTAGAGACGAAACACCAAAAAAGAAACAAATTCGGTACACTAACAGTTTTTCGAAATTTGGAAACAAATAGTTCGCAAGCAGGAAGTTAGAAAAAGGACCCGTTAAAATGTAGAATCAATTTCTAATGCAGGTTTGCTAAACATTCTTAATTTTTAGCAAAAAATTGACAAGAATACAAAATAAACATGAATGAGAAAGAACCTCGGAAAGAACGCAATTAAATTAGTGTCTTGTGCATCGTTTTTGAAAAACGAGTTGAAAAAGTAACAATTTTGAAACTAAAGCTGAAGAAGAATTTATAAAATGCATCAACTTTGAGCTCATTTCAATAAATTAGACAAAATTTATTGCCAATCATCATAATACCTACTTGTATCTTTTGCTAAATAACTTTTTTCTGTATAAACATCCTTTTTCTTCAAAGTTTTTGTAGCAAGAATCTCATTTTTGTCCACAACATTGTACTTACTTGCGGTGTGTTTCTATCAAAATTATTAGCACTGAATTCTGTCTTTAGACCTTAGGTAATGATGTCTGACCTCAGGTATTCAATTATAGCGCTTTCAAAGGGCAAACCGGCACAAGATTCATAAAAGTCAAAATTTTGACAACATCTCAGTTTGAACACATAACCATAATTTTTTAATAAAATTTCTAGGGACAAAAACAAAGAGCAAACAAAATTTGTGGCTATGGAGACAAGCTGCTACCAATTTTTTCACCAAAATTTTGACTTGGTAATTTCCATTTAAAAAAAAAACAGACTTTATATGTTTTTTTGAAATCATTTAAAAGTACAAAAATTTTGCCAATAAATCCCATAAATAACATTGAACAGAGTTACAATTTAGGATACAGCTTTCTTGTTTCTTCTTTTAATAGTCTATAGCAAAAAAACTTGAAAAATTAATTTTCCAACAGAAATAAATAGTCATAGTGCAAAATTAAAACCCTCATAACTTGGAATTTTTTATAGATAAATTTTTTTAACATTTATTCTATGACCCTGGTACCTTACCTTATATGGCATTTTTCTCTGGGACGTGAGTTCTGGCGCACCTGTATTTTTTTAAATAAAAAAAGCCTCAAAATTTCGATTTTGGACAAAATACTTTTTTTTAAATATTAATTTAACAAGAAAATACACTCACTCGCCTACGTCTCACGAAAATTTTTTATTTAATTTTGCAACTGTTCAAAAATTAATTTTTTCAAAATTTAAAAAGCCACAGAATACATTCACCACATCTCAAAATTAGGAGTTTGGCCTGTAATTTTTGTGTTGCATTAATTTAATCGAGAAAAAATTAAATCTTTTGATTTCAAATAACAATAATTTATGAATTTAAATAAATAATAGAATGACCTCGACTTTGAGTAATGGAAAATATACAACCAACAAATTTTCCATAAAATTCGTGCAAAAAAACTGAATCTAGTTTATTACAACAAACCCACAAAAAAATTCCAAACCTCGTAGATTTTAAAATATCATTAATAAAAATTAATAATAAAAGTGGCCTTTGTGACATCTTTTTCAATCTTACCAACCTAGTTTCAGTCACTTTGATGAATTTTTAGCGGTATATGTCAAATTTTCATGACATAGTTGACGGTTAGTATGTTATGATGACAACTTAATATCAAAATCACAGGCCACTTTGGCCAAAAACTTAAATGAACAAATTTTTAATAATGAATTATTTACGACAGACAAAATAATAACCATGTCGTAATTATCGAATATTCACCTGTGGGCTGAATTGTATACAATAGTAATTATAATTAGAGTTAAAAAACTTTAATTTCTTCGAGTCATTCATCACTAAATTATTGTTAATACAATAAGCAGGAAATTATTAAGATTTACGTCAAGACAATTATTTTTAATCTTTACGTCAAAATCTTAATTGTTTTTACCTGTTTTTAATTAAAAATTACCGAATTAAAGCGTAGTCAAGAGTGCTTAGTCCAGGTCTGTTAACACTATAAAAAAATTAAACTAAATTTTTTAAAATGATACTACAGTTGTTAATTAACAAAATAACAGAATTTACAAAAAAGTCTATTAATTAGTAAGAAATTACGAAAATCAGTTTGTTTAAATTTAAAAAATAGTAGATTGTTCTATAAGTTAAGAAAAGTGGTTGTTTTCCAGTGAGTGTAAAAGTTTCAACTCACGAGCGAGCGCAGCTCGCGAGTGGATTAAATTTACACGAACGAGGAAAAATCACTTTTCTTAACGTCTTGAACATGCTATTTTTTCGTGTATTTGACCAAAAGGACTAAAATATAAAAATGAAGAAAAATTAATTGATCAAGGTGTCATATTTTGCTAACATGGTAGCAAAATAAGAGAACGATGTTTTTATTAAATAAATTTTTGATTGTGCTATGATTGTGCAAAATGACTGAATTGGGTGAAGGGTTTTCCAATATTTTAGCAACAGTAGCAGAAATTAGTTCAAACTTGCTACCGTCGAAGGCAAGAGAAAAGTATGAGAAAACTTATGAACAGTTTTGTTCATGGAGAAAATCAAAAAAAGTATAGGGAAGTGATGAAAACATCCTAATCGCTTTCTTTTTTGAAAAAGTATTTGTAATTAATTACATTAATTTTCAGTACTAATTTTTAACGTATTGTTGTAGGCTAAAAGTTTGAAATCTTCAACATTGTGGTAATTGTATTCAGTGTTAAAAAGTACGCTGGCTATTAATGAAAATGTTGACATTTCTACTTATAAAAAGTTGCTTGCATATTTAAAACGTCAAAATGATGGATATGTGGCCAAAAAATCTAACATTTTTACGATGGGTAACATCAACATGTTTTTCACTAAGGCCACGGATGACACAAGACAAGAAGGTAGTTATGATTTTTGCTTTACATATGGAGCCTGTCGAGCTGATGAATTACCTTTGCTAAAAGTAGAAGATGTTAATAAAATTTAATACTTTAAATAATTGTACATTTTGTATTAATATTCATAATTAAAAAGTTTAATTGTTGCTTAATTTGATGATCGCAAAGTATTCGTGAAAAGTGTTGGTAACTGAAATCGTGAAAAAATGTGTTGCTAACAATCAAAGTCCCACTTTTCTTTACGATTTTGAATTGAACAATATACTACATTTCTATCAAATACACAAAAAAATGTTTTTATGTTGGTACACCTTAAACCTGTCAACTGTCACGCCCTCTCTCCTAACCCCACTTTCCTACCTGCATTGATTTTATTCGAAATAAACTCCTGAGGCTTCTCCACGAAGCTCTCGATGCAGTGTTTCTCATCGTAGACCACCACCCCATACTTGGAGGGCTCCTCCACCTTGGTTACGACAATGGTCCCCTCCTGTCCATGATCCCTGTGAAACTTGGCCAATTCTTTGAAGGGAAAATCACAAATAATGTCGGAATTGAGAACAAAGAACGGCTTCGGACTCTTGAGGAGATGCTCCCGGGCCAAGGCAATGGGCCCCGCAGTCCCTAAAGGCTCACTTTCGTGTGAAAAAATCAAACTTATTCCTAATTTGACAGCTTCGGCTTTCAACTCTTGTTCCATCTGTTCGGCTCGGTAAGACACCGCGAGGATGACTTCCGTGACGCCGGCCTCGACGAGGGCTTCCATCTGGTGGAGGAGAATCGGCTTGTTGGCGAATTCCACCAAGGGCTTAGGCCGGCTTAGAGTCAAGGGGCGGAGGCGCGTACCGTAGCCCCCCACGAGGATCAAAGCCCGCATTTGCTCTTTCGTCATATTTAGGGGCTGCTGCGCTGGCAAGACACGTCACATTTAATATCATCTAACTGATAAAACCATCCAATTAACCTTTCGTTGTTTGACAGATGACGTGTAAACAAACAACAAGGAGGGCCAACGTAACTATGCGAAACACACTAAATTGGTTCATACAAACCACAAAAAATAATAATTTATGGTTTTGTGCACACTTTCGATTACAACTCCGCCCCAGGGGGTCACTACAAATGCGTTTTTAAACCATAACATTTATTAACCTTACTTAGTTTAACAAATTACAAACAACAAGGACTGCCAACATGACGCGAAACACACTAAATTGGTTTATTCAAATTACAAAAAATAATAATTTATGGTTTTGTGGACACTTTCGATCATAACTCGCCCCAGGGTATCACCACAAAAATGTATTTTAATTTGTGAACTTGTTTTTGCGGAATATTAATAAGGAGTAAAATTATTTTAATCCAACACTTACGTAAACATTACTCAAAACTTAATAATTTATTCAACCCAGATTTGTACAATATACAAAATATAAATACACGAATGACAACAAAAAATTGCCCCTCAAAGAATTAATTTTCGTTACATTGGTATTCACGAAAATTATTGCGTCTTTTTATCCAAATACGTGTTTTTATAGAATTTCCCGAAGAGATAGATAATGAAAAGCACGTTGATTGAAAAGAGACCCATCCAAAACTTGGGGTACGAGCAATTAGGGTTCACCACTGAAGGGAAAACACACAAGAACACCAAACAGTGTTGCACCTTAAAAAAAACACTAAATTTCAGTTACCCAACCTGCATGTACTTACAATTTGTAATACAGTGACGTATTTTTTCCACCACAGTGTTTGACTTGATTTGAACGAACTTAACAAGTAATAACAGTACATTATAAGATGAACAAACGTGTTGTATAAGCCCACAAAAGAGGCTTGTCCTCCTGGGAAGTATTTCCCCGAAACCCAGGCGGCTAGAAGGATACCAACATGATGATAAACATGCAAGAATGACACTTGACGTTCTTTTTTCCGAAGAACGAAAAACATCTAAGGAAATTTGTTTTGTTAAAAGTCACAAAATTTAATTTACTTACGGTTTCAATTAAGTCAAAGTATTTTAAAAGAATGTATCCGTAGTGAAGGTCTATACTGTGCAACACTTCTTGACGGTTTGATTTTTCATAAGGGGTGCAAAAAACGCTTAAATTATTGAAAGTTCCTGCAAACTATAGTAAGACATGACTTGGGGATTTTGTTTTTCAACAGTTATTTTACCCCTAAGAACAAGTATAGATTCCAGAAAATTTGTATTACATTATAACCGATTATTGTAGTTTTGAGTGAAAAAGGTTTCCGATTTTTCATAAACCTTGGGCCGATTAATAAAACAGAAAGTAGATAAAGTCCCAAAGTTGTGATTAATTGAAGTGGTGAATTCATCAAAAATCGATTCATGCGTAAATCTAAAAAGACAAATGAGAAATGAGTGAAAAAAAAACAAAAATACAATACCGGAAATTTGGGGCGAATCCGTTAACACATCCAAAAATTTGCGCACCGACGTAGACATCGTGTTTGTGGTTGTTGTTTCTTCTACTAAACTGTGTTGTGAAAACTAACAATCATGGTCAGCTACCTTATGGAATTTACCATAATTTATCTAACCTTCCACCGCTGACTAATAAAAATGATGATTGGCTTATTAATAATTGATGCCAATTGTGCGTCAAATATATATTGTAAAAATTTTGCAAAAAAACTAATCTGGGGGCACAAAGAACTAAAAAACGTAAACAAAACATTAAATTCGTTAGGTGACAAATCCAAGGCTGCTTTCTAACATTAACCTCGATCGTGGAGGAATTGACGGGATTTCCGGGGCGCAACCAAAGGTTGGCACCACTGACATGACAACGCCACCCTTGTGAGTTAGAAAATAAGTTGGCTGCGTTGTAGAAAAAAAAGTATACGACTCGGGTTTTAATTAAAGAAAAAAATTTAGGTTCAATTAATTCTTCTTTTAAAATCCACCCCGTATATGTCACAATTAGTCGTAGTAGATATGCCTTCCTTACTTAAATATTCAAGGTCGGTTTATTGGCAAAATGTTTGTTGCTGTGACTTGTCATTTTTGTAAAATTCCTGAAACGGGGGGTGGGGGACACCTCCCCATCCCTCCACTCACACCTTTAGTGACCCTTCAACTCTTGACCATGACACAGGCAATGTTTGACTCGTCCAAGGTCACCTTGGTACCATTGCAGAGACCGACCAACAGACCTAGACGTTGTAAATACACAACATATCAGATTTGTCTGTTGGAAAATGCCTTTCAACAGAATTGTTATATACAGAGTGATGAGCGAAAAGAGCTGTCAAAAATGACCGATCTTTCAGAAAGACAAGTGAAATTTTGGTTTCAAAATCGACGATCGAAAATGAAACGCAAACTGAAACAAGAAATGGAAATTGAACAACGTGTCAATGAATATCTTTTGCGTTTGATACAGGATGTTCGAAATGAATGTCCGGTCGAGGTGCAGCCGAGCCAGTCGCAAGCTGCTGCTTTGTTTACTTGCCCGCATGAGTATTTTCATGAAGGGTTTATGCAATGTCCTTGTTCTTATGATTTTATGACGGGTACTAATTAAGTACCCGATCGTTTTTAGAATTTTATTGTATTTATTTTTATTTTGCATAATTGTTACGTTTGATTGTAATAAAGACATTTTTATTTCTGTTTTTAAATCAGTCTACAACTAGACATAACCTCAAAAATTATTCAAAAATTCGAACTTATAAGAAAGTTGTAGAATTATAGCACTTGGCCAAGTGCTCGTGTGCAAGTTTTGTGATTGTGAAATGAAGTCGGCCACTTTCATAATGAGATTTAAAATTTAATTGTAAAAATGCAAATCTCATTTTCATTCAATTAAATTGTAATTTTGAATTAAGTTAGCAATATTGTTCATGTACAGGGTGTTTCACATAATTTTACGAAGCCTGCGCCTGTAAGATGCATTCAATAATACATATTCCGATACGAACTCGATTACAAATTTTGTTCACCCTTTCAAAAATTCCAACATTTTTAGTTAGTTAGTGATTAAGATAGATAAACTAGAATCATAGTCATGCCGTCTCTGTATAGAACAAATGATAATTGTTTCTGAAAAACTGTAGTTTAAGACTAATAATGAAACAGTGATTAATTTAACAACTACTGTCATGGGTTTCCAAAAATTAAATAAATAAATGTGTATTTTTTGTATCTAGCATTTTGTGAATTTTGTATATTTGGGTGCGTGCATTAGACGCAGGTCGTAAAGTTAGTTATGTGAAACACCCTGTATAGAGAGGAGATATGAAAATTAACGATAAATGTTGTTCTTTTAAGGTTAACAACATTTTTTTTTGGTTACTAGATTAGAATTTAACCTAACGCACACAGCTAAAACAAAAAGCGAACTTTAGACTAACAAAACATTGTTAAAAGTTTTGAAATTTTGTTAAAAAAATGGAACTTTCCAAACACAGAAAATAAACCGTTAAACTATATTGCCACCTGACAAAATTTCGATTTATCAATTAATAAAAATCACAGAAAAAATATAGTATACAAGTCGAGTTAGAACAAAGTTACACAATCGTCGAATTGTAGAATTCGGACTACGGGCTCGTTGACACTTTCTAAGTTTTTAGGTATTTGTCAAGTTTGTT
>NW_025401041.1:3527832-3591452 GCF_015345945.1 Tribolium madens
ATAAAAAGACAAATAACATACAACAGCTTCCTTGTTTCCTGTTATAATAGCTTGTAGCAAAAAAACTTGGAAAATTATTTTTCCCACAGAAATAAATACAGCCAAATTTTTATAGATAAAATTTTGTTAACATTTTTTCAATGGTTCTTTGGGGCGCGAGTTCTGGCGCACCCAGTATAGCATGCGTTTAATTAAATTGTAATTTTAAATTAAGTTGGTAACAAACAACAATGTATAGAGAAAAATTATGAAAATTGACAAATGTTTTTCTTTTAATTTAACATTTGTTTGGTTACTAGGTTAGAATTTGTCAAATTTGTTACGAAAACCTGACGAACACAGCTAAAATAAAAAAACGAATTTCACACGACCACTACCAAAAATTAAAATTTTGTTGCATTAAAGAATGTTAGAAATTAGTACAATTTTTCTAAGATCATAGAAAAAATACAGTACCCAAGTCGGGTTATAAAAAATAGTTTTTTTTAGGAAACTGTTTAAAAATTAAGAAAAAAAAATATACAAACAAGATGAATATTTCAGCAGTTTAAAGTACGGAATACCTACTACCAAATTAGTTATGGCTATGATAGAAAAAGAGGGGGCAGTATTTTTGTCCATTTTGACAGTTTTTAGTTTTAAAATTTCTTAATTTAATTGGCAATGGAAAATCACCTGTCTCATTTTTCAACAAAATACCGACTTTTTCCGATGTAAAGTTCAACTGTTTTGCGTTTACCTTGGCCTTTCCACATTCCATTGCACAAAATGTGAAAAGTGCATCAATAGTTTTAATGATTTTTAAAGGGAATAAAGTACGCAATTATGTAGTCGGCCTTGAATCTCCATTATGTAAGAATTTTTTTCTTAAAAAAATCCCAAAGGTTACATGGTCAATCAGCATCAATGAGAATTTTTATTTCCTTACGTTGGTAGGGTTCAAAGTACTACAAACGTCACAATCCGGAAAAGAAACCAGTGGCGTAACAAAGAAAATTTTATTAAAGCCTCTCCAGTCTTATTTAATTTTTTTACTCGTTTTCCCATAATTATCTCGATAGAATTTTGTAAACAAGAAAATCATTAAAATATTTGTACTTAAAAACACAGCCGTCCAAAACTTGGGATACGAACAATCCTGATTTACCAACTGTACAAAAAACGTGAAAAACACAACGTAGTGTTGCACCTGAAACAAAAAAATAACTTAAATGTCAAAACTTGACTTGACTTACAATCTGCACTTGTGTCAAATATTTTTTCCACCAGGCACTTTTTCCATACTCGGGCCAACACACCGTCATGAGATAATATCCATACATAATAGTATGGACAAAAGTGTTATAAAAGCCGAGATAGAGGGCGTGCCCACCCGGGAAGTACTTCCCCGAAATCCACGCCGATGCCAACATACCGACATGGTGGTGCACGTGGAGATACGTCACCTGACGCCATCTTTTTCTCAAAACAAAAAAAATCTATTTTTAAATAAAAATATAACTATAGTATCAAGTACCGTATCCAAAAGATCAAGAAACTTCAAAAGAGTATAACAATGGTGGGCGACCAACATGGCGGACGTCGAATTTTCCGCAGGCGAACACAACAAATTGAGGTTAGGGACGATTTTTGCAAACTGAAAACTAAATTAGATCCCTCTAGTGACATTTCCCTAACCTACCATAATAAAAACGATAAAGTTGGCCACGATTTGGACGATATTGTACGCAATCATGACATATTTCAAGTTCAAGGGCTCGCGATGTTTCATCATAATAGGCCCGATTTTTAAAATGAAAGTCATATATAAGGCTGCTATGATTATAGGTTGCAGAGGTGATTCCATTAAAACATAGTTTTTTACTCGGGGATCTACCAATAATAATAATAATAATTAAAATTATTAAATCATCAAGTTACCTCCGAGTTTTTCAAAATCGGTGAAAAGTCGCACTGAGACGTCCATCGTACCACAAAGATAAAACAACATTGAAATGGCTTTAGTAAATTTTGAGTTAAATTTTACTAAATTTAAAAATAATTCAGGTAATCAGGGCCAACTACGCTCACCACTTTCGAATCACAGCAGGTGTGATTTTTACGTGCATCAAGGATAATGATGCGAAAAAATCGTAATCAAATAGTTCACTAATTTATTTAATAGTAGTGGCCCCAATTCTGTTATATCTTTTTTACATAATAAAAATAAAAAAACCCTAGACAAATATTTAATTATTTGATTAAATTGTTTTATTTTCTCAAGTGTCTAAAATTAATAACCGGTAGGAAAAATCTAGACTTGAAACTTGATTGTAGGAACAAGTCTAGAAAAAAAACACACATTTCAAGTTTTTTAAGCTTGCAATTGATTGAAGCTAAATCTAGACATGAGGTCGACATCGTAACCAGTGAATTATGGACGTTTCCTATTTCAGTAAAAAAGTTGTTAATTGAGTAATTTAATCTAATAAAGAGTGGAGGAGTTGTTAGGTTTTTTCGACGCAGTGGTGGAATTGCATGGTTTTTTTCCAACATTTAACCAGTAGTATTATTTAGAATGAGTTGAATTTTATTTTTTGCTGTAAATACAGGATGTTTGGAAATTCGCGCACCTCCTTGAAAGGGAGTAAATGGGTAGTCCCCTAGAGTACTGAAAAAATGTTTAAAAAATTCTATCTGTCAAAAAATATTGAGATATATTTTTTGACGTTTGACAAATTTTTATGTCTATTTAATATTTAATGACACTGATGATCTTGTATATGTTTTTTATAATTATCTAGTAAAGGTACAAAAATTTTGCCAATAAAAGCCCCAAAATAACACTAAACAGAATTACAATTTAGGATACAGCTTTCTTGTTCCCTCTTCTAATAGCCTGTAGCAAAAAAACTTGGAAAATCATTTCTCCAACAGAAATAAATAGAGTCAAAGTGCAAAATTTAAACTCTCATAACTTCGAAATTTATATAGATACATTTTTTTAAACATTTTTCTTGTTGTCTTGGGCAGTGTCACGGAAGTGCACGACTTTCCGGAGAGCCTGTATGTGTCTGTCTTATTAAACCAGTGTTGCCAAGATTGTCTTCACCAGATATTTAAATAAAAAATCTGGTGTGAACATGACACGACTTTCTTTATCCCACTTATCTAGAAAATATTTGCGTCGTAACAAATATTTGTCTTTTTAAGCTTGTTCAAATTGAAGCATGAAGACAACATTGTAATTAGTAAGGCTCGGATTATTTGCAAAATGCATATTTGTTATTAAGAGGTATATCAACAAAATTATGCATATCTAATGTTTTTTGATTAAAATAAGTCAATTAAAAAATGCATATTTTGTCAACTTCGTGCATATTTTAGGAAATAATGCATATTAGTGCATATTTTCTTCAAATCACAAATTTCCCATGAACAATTTCAGTTCAAGTTAAAAATTGGACAGTTTAAAAAAATGATCTGATTACAAAATATGTTAAAGAGAAAACAACCAGTAATTCGTAAGCCGGACTCAAAGAATTAGTATCTTGCTGAGTGTTTTCTTTTTAAATTCGTTTTATACAGGGTGAATATGTAGTTAAAAACCATAATTATTTGCCTCTGGAAAATAATAATTGATATAAAATAAAGTAATATCTGTTCGTATTTTCAAAATGAAATTTTGTTATGCGATTTTTTTATCAAAATTGTAATATATGTATTTTTTTTTAATTAATAAAAAGTAGATAGTCTCTAACACAGTTGGTTTTGGGAGAGTATACAAAACATTTTTAGTGGGTTGCCATTTAAAAAAATTAAAATTTTTGTAGTACTCAAAAACAAAAAAAATCGAGAAATTTTATTCTTGATAAAACATTTAATTCATCAATTAGTTAAAAAAAAATAAATAGTTTAAGCAAAAAATGTTTGGTTCCATACTTTTTATTCACCTGGTATAAAACGAATAAATCCTTCTATGTGGATTAGTAGTTGCCTGCAAATGAATTTTAGCAAAATTGTTTAAAGTGATGTGATCTGAAAAGTACAGATTTCTTAGAAAAGCTTAATTACTAGGTTATTAAAATGGCTTGTCTGAGGCAAAACCAATTTATTTATGCTCTTTCGTTCATCGTCTGCGGTTCAAGATGAAAATTCAAACTTTAGTGTACTCAAGGATAAAAAATTATTCCAACTTTGATTTTTTATTGTTAAAAGTTTTGCATATCGATGCATATTTGGCATATATTCGAGCATATTTCTTAATATTTTGTGCATATTTTTGTGAAAATACGTGCTTATATATGCGCGGATTTTTCGTGCAAATAATCCGAGCTTTAGTAATTAGTAATTAATCATAGTAGTGGTAAAACCGTTCTTGCCCTAAGGTCCAAATATGGAAAAACACCAACCACCACCACCATATTATGAACAACCACAACCATTTTCTAGCCCACCACAAGCACCTTACAACCCCCAACCTGCGGTTACGGCAGCCCCGGCATCGACCCGTAAGTCACTGACCCTCGAAAATTTTTCATTTGAATCAAAATTTTATCAAAACAGTGATAAGACTTGCAAAAATATGTTTTTTTTTTTAATATTTTTATTGATTCGTGGTTGTTTGAGGAAAATTCTTTTCGTGCTACGTCGGCATTTCTTATCAGTGAAACTAAATATATGCCATATGCGTACAATTGCCGTTAAAGATAAGACTTGCAAATATCGGATGAAAGCTCTCACGCTGTTAATTTTACTTTATTTTTTCGAGTTAAAATTATTGCGTGCACGCCACTGGATACAATTAATTTTTTCCCCAAATCAAGTCTAGCGGCGTAGACCTTGGCTCCATCAGGTCCCTAACCTTTAAGTGTGAGATTTTTGTTGCTTTTTGTCGCTCTCGGATTATGGAATTTTTTCAACCTTGTTTACAATTTTTTTTTTTCAGATGTTACCAACGTTCATGTTTCAACGCAACCGGCAATGGGGGGCACTTGCCCCATCTGCCACGCTGGTAAATTCACAGGGAGTTTCACGTTGTGTGGTTGGCTGTGTTGCTTATTTTGTTTCCCCTGTGGCATAATTTGCTGTCTGTGCATGCGCAAGAAGAAGTGCAGCCATTGCGGGTTTTCCCCCTCATAAAGTATTTTATAATATAAAAAAAATTTAAAGTTTTTTTTTCACATATTTGTTATAATGAACAAATCAATAAAAAGAAATTAATAGGGGAAGTGTTTTTTTGACCTCTACCTATCAAATTTGAATATTAATGGTGTTTAAAAAAAGTTTTTTTTTATTAACTACAAAAATAAACAACAAGAAACAAATGAATTTCGGAGATTTAATTTAAAAAGAATGAAAACTATTTTCAAGTTCAACAAGTTTCAGGTTCAATCCCTGGTTCGGATCATTTTTTTTAAATATTTCTTCAACAAATGAATACAAAAAGTTAGAAGTTCTCAAGGTGACAATTCAATAATATTTATACAAAGTGGTTATAAATGATTTTCATCTAGCCAGCTGTGAATTTTCCATGTAAAATAAAAAATGCCGCTTTACGGAAATAGGGGTACCTACTTGTTTTAACTCAAAATTAAAAAATCGCCGTTTACTAAGCGTCCACTTCGAAAATAGACTTGTTTAATTATAAACTTGTTTTATTCCAAAGTATACATTATTATCAATTATTATTGGAAATTAGTTGAAACAATAAATGTTTAATTAACAACAATTTATTTTATTAATTAATAAGTGACACTAATGACAGAACTAGAGCTTTCAAAAAAAGTAAAGCGGCACAAATAAAGTTACATGCAAAAAAATTCCAAAGCTGGCTAGATGAAAATAATTTATAACCACTCTGTATAATTTATTTATTATATAGTGTGTTCGTTTTTGAGGTCCAGCATGAGGCAGTTATAATAAGAGATACGAGATCAGTTAAATTAGGACATAGTTGCGCATTTTTATGCTGAACAATAATCTGAAAGAAAATTTATTGTGTCATTTTTAGCGTTTGAATTATTGGAAAAAAACGGAAATTTGTAATTTTCGTTTTTAATTTTTTAAGCGAAAACTAAAAGACCTAGACCTAGGACGTTCTTAAGGCACTTTTTTGAAAGAAATTTAAATCTGTTATCGTATTTTCCAAGGCGCTCTAGATATCAGAGTTACAACACTGAACTTTAAATTTTCTTATAGACGCCATATTTATTTTTGTATTTTTGTCTTGTTGTTCCTGACTACAACGATGTATCACACAATATAATCAAATTTTACATGCTGATCAAAATTAAGAAAAACCGTTTTTGCGGAGAGTGGAAAAATGCCATCAATTTTAATTAACAAATTATATTTTGAAGCTGGTGCATTCGAGCATCTTTTATAACTTTGTTGTTTTGTTTTGCGAAGAATAAATTCTAGTTTATCACGTTGTTTCTATTTGTTTTTAAGTTTGAAGGAAATGTGACTTCCAGATTCAAATTCAATTGAACTGTGAAAATTGGTAGCGTTTTTTCCAAAGCACTCTTCGCAAAAACGCTTTTTCTTAATTTTGATCAGCATGTAAAATTTGATCATATTGTGTGATACATCGTTGTAATCAAGAACAACAAGACTTTTCAAAAATACAGAAATCAAAATACAGAAGTCAACGTCGAGGTCTTTTAGTTTTCGATTGAAAAAATTAAAACAAAAATTACAAATTTCCATTTTTTTCCAATAATTCAAAAACTAAAAATGCCATTAAATTTTCTTTCAGATTATTGTTCAGTATAAAAATGCGCAACTTTGCCCTAATTTAGCCGACCTCGTATCTCCTCCATGGAGGAGCTCGAGAAACGAACACCCTGTATAAACTTACAGCTTGTTCCAAATCTGGTGGCGAACTGACGTTGTCAAAAATGACTGAATTTTGACATTAAACATATGTTTACTACTAAAAAAAATATTGTTCATAGGCGTCGTATGAAATAATATTTCAAAACCACTGTTATTCTTTAAAAAAATATAATAAGTAGGTACTCGTACATAAGATTAAACTGTTAACGCATGAAAAGAATTTTCAAAAATGATATTCCTAACAATCCTTGTCTTACAAATTTTTAGAGAAAAAAAAGTACGCCCATGTATTTTTTTATTTTAACCAAGTGGGCGCACTCCAAGTGTCTTTTCTGTCACTGTCAGTTCACCACCAGATATGGAATAAGCTCTAATAATATTTATACTAAAAAACACAGAGGAAAAATGTTTATTTATCAACATAATATAAGTTTTTCTCACCGAGAAACAACATAATGATAAAACTGATAATTTTTGTTGATAAAACACTTATCTTTTTGCAAAAATTTCTTGCAAAGTTTGAATCAGATCTAATTTTAAAATTAAACTTTTTTTCGATTTTTGTTGAGCTTTTGGTCGATTTTTGACACGCGGAGCAGACTCTTGCTAATAACTCCGGAATTATTGGTGCTAGCCTCCTGTATTAAAAATTGTTCAAAAAATAATAATTTTCTATCATATACAAAAAAGATCAGTGTGCAAGGATAAATAGTTAGAAAGAAAATTGCTGATAAAGTCAAAAATATCGAAAATAAATTTATACTATAACTTCTAAACCATTGCAAATTTTGCAGTTTTCTCGACTTGTATGTCTACTTCAAAATATTATTTCATTGAGGTACAATTTTACCGCCATTTACAAAATAAAAATCGGGTTTCATAAAAAACAGTCATATCTCAAAAGCTATGAGCCCTAGGTCAAAGCGGTTTGCACAGGCGAATTCTACGAGTAAATTTACATATTGTATGAGTTTTTTTTTTAAAGTAAAAATAAAAAAATTTTACAACCGAATTGTGTATGTTTATAGCTCTATTTTTAACTATTATTCAATGTCTTAAAAACCATTCATCGTAGAGGACTTTAAACTATTGCATCGTGTCCAGCGTGTAATTTTACGTCTAGAAACCACGTTTCAATCGTTTGTACGACAAAAAGTTGTTTTGAATAAAATTTCATTGAATCAAATTAAATTTTAAACAAACGGAATATTTAAATAACCTTTGCATAATTATGGATTTTTTGTAAACGTAGGAGGCAAGGGAATTATAATTTTCAGCGTATTTTATTATCGAAGCAATATTGTTAACTAAGTAATTATTTTTTATCCAGGTATCTGTTACAAAAATTGAATTATCTTCAGTGTATTATTGCTTGCCATAACAGTTAAAAAATAAAAAAGTATCATCTTTTTAATCGATTTGTTACACAAACACATTCCTTTTTCCTTTTGACCAAAATTTTGACTAAAAATTCGCTCCGAAAACCCCGAAATTTGCACCTTTTAATGTCACGTAATCTCTAGATGATGTAGTTAGTTATCTGTTGTAATTAGTCTTTGACCTTGAAACAATATTCTATTCACAATAACATTAATAAAACAATTATTATCACATGAAAATCTGCACTCCTTACAATCGTAAGTACTTATTTAAAAAAAAACCTCTCGAGATTATTTTTTCTAAATAGAAATGGATTCTTTCAGCCCTTCAAAACCCCTATTTAAGCCCCCAACACTTCCCCACGTCTCAGTCGTTTGAAAATGAATCCTTGGGTAAAAATCTCCCTTCATTTGTGCATTTTCGGCTTTTTGAAAGAAATCCGCCCTTCGGAACCCTTCATTTACGACTATTTAATCGGCCCTTGGCGCAACGTTACTGATGATGAAGTGACGAAACAGGTCTATCCAGTTGGCACCTACGCCAACATGATTCTCCTAGTGATAGTTTTCCTCATCACTGATATCTGTCGCTACAAGCCACTTATCGTGGTTTTAGGCCTTTCAGGAATCACCGTTTGGGGTATGCTGATTTGGACAACAAGTCTCTTCTTTTTACAAGTCCTTGAAGTAAGTCAACATGAGTCCAAACCCAAGTTTTAGTCAATTTCTAGGTTTTTTACGGCATGTTTTGTGCGTCAGAAGTCGCTTATTACACTTATATTTATGCAAAAGTCGACAAAGAGCACTATCAGAAAGTGACATCACACACTAGAGGCGCCATTTTGGCCGGTCGCGCCATCTCGGGGATCACATCACAAGTTTTAATCTCCACAAACATCATGGACTTCAAACAACTCAATTACATCACGTTTGCGTGTAAATTGTGATTTTGATTCAAATTTCGCGCTTAATTCAAGAGTTTCAGCTGTGAGTTTGGCAACACTGTGGGCGTTGTTTCTACCGTCTGTCAATAGGAGTCTCTATTTTCACTCAGACGGGTCACAAGATCGGGCGTTTTCGGCCAAAGTCGGCTCGGCTTTTACCCTAATGAAAAACCATTTTCTCGACGCTTTTACCAACAGTCACGTGGTTAAATGGTCGGCTTGGTGGGCACTTTCCACGTGTGGTTATGTCCAAATTGAGACTTACATGCAACCACTCTATTCGGTAGTACAAAATTCGAACGAAACGGCCTATAATGGCGCCGTCGAGGCCATCTTGACTTTAGCGGGATTCCTCGTCGCGCTTTTGGCGGGATATTTGAAACTCAACTGGGAGATTAAAGGGGAACTAACACTCGGAATATTTTCCATGATTCAGGGGATTCTCATCGTTGTTATTTCACAAACTGATTATATTTTTCTATGTTACGCGTTTTATATCGTTTTTGGGATTTTATATCATTTTATGGTGACGATTGCAAGTGCGCAAATTGCCAAAGTTATCGATGAGGATAGTTACGGCTTGATTTTTGGCATAAACACGTTTTTTGCATTAGTTTGTAATTCGATTTTAACTGTTTTAGTGGCCACTGAAGGAGTTGGCTTTGCGTTAGATCCGAGGGGTCAGTATGTTGTGTATGGGGGCTACCATCTGGCTATTTCACTCATTTTTGTGATTATGGGGCTAAGGACGTGTTTTGGGAACCGGGGGGTGAGCGAAAGCAGTGATAACATCGTTGATAACACGCCAAAAGCTTAATTTTATTATTAAGCTAGGCAACCAATAATACACTTTTCAATAATTAATTAAAATGTGTATTATGGTTGCATAACTTTAATTATTTTTAAGACAATTTTCAACAGGTGCAAAATCTTGACAAGTTGTTATTTTCTCAACTCCCTTCACACATTCGAGAATTTTTTCTTTACTTTCTTCACTTTCATACCCAATATTCTTACTTTTCAATGTTTCCACGCAGATACTTCCGTCGTCTTTCAAACAGTCTAGTTTTTCAAACATGCATTTTAAAAAACACAAAATTTCTTCACTTGCAGGGTCTTCAGACGGTTTATAATTCCCCAGTGTTTCAGCTGAAATTCCAGTCTCGTTTCTACACAAAGCTCTTGCTTCGACAATTTCATTATCATCTGCAAACTAGTGAAAACGAAAACTCGAAATGTCAGTTTTCAAAAAAATACCACTAGAAATGTTTCAAGGAACAAAAATAGTACAAAGCACAATATATTTGCCATTTTAGTTTATTACTGTTGCAGTTTCACACTTTTATAATCAAGTTTTTATGTACTCAATAAAAATGATTGCGGAAGCAATTAATTGTTTCCGAGTTTTTGTACCGTTTAAAAAACACTAATTTAATTAATTATATTGGTTAAAGTAGCGCACAGTGTCGCTACCCCATTATTTGACATTTCTACCAACACAACAAAAAAGTGGTAGTTATGTCACCCAACTTCCGATTACTCTAATTGACATAATGCGACTTCAAATCACACTCAATTATTAATCAATAACAAACAAGCATTTTTATCGTTTATTTTCCCAAGAGAAACAATTTTGAATTTTCTCAGTTACCGGATTTCGATTATATGCGCATGCGCGTTGTTTATATTTCTTCAAAACACGAAAATAATTTTTGTAAATTAAACAAAACACCGAAAATAATTTTTGTAAATTAATAGTTCACGATTCATTAGTTAGGTACCTGATTTTAGCCAAGAAGTGTGCTTAAATTCTTTTGAAATGGCCTATTAGTTGTTCTTTTGAACAAAACTCATTTTGAACAAAAACAACACCACCCTTTGCACAAACACTATTTACGTCACCTTTTTGTGTTTTTCACGTCTCCCGCGACTTTTACCACCGTTTTTGTTCGATTTTCTCAGAGTTTGAGACACATTTACGCAAAATGTCAACTGTCACAAATCCAAAGCACCCTATACGTGTTTTCTTGAAACGGTAATTTAAACATTTTTGGACCTTTTTGGGACATGAAACTTTTGCTTTCGTTAAGTGTTTGATTAAATTTTCGTTTTTTAACATTACATTTTGTCGTTTTTCACTTTCATTAGTGTTTCTAAAATTTCTTTTTCTAGTGTTGCCAACAGAAATGATTTAACACTAAAGTCACTAGACTTAAACCAGTTCAAAATATACAGACTTCGTATTATGTAATTTTAATTTCCAGAAAAAAAGAAAAGCTAATGGTACGGCACATGTGTGAGAAAGCAAGACATATCACGTTGTGGTGAAGCATTGAAAAAAAAACAAATTTTTGACCTTCACTGAAAAAACAATATAAAAAGCATCACTGCAAAAATGTCTCATTCCAACAAAACAAAATGTGGTCATTATTGCACTTCCTGTTCTCGTTTTTTGTCCTAATTTCAGCCCAAGTAAGTCATTGCCAATATAAAAATAAAATTACTAAGTCGTTTCCAGAAAAAGGGGAAGTACTGGACAACAATCAGCGAATGTATGACTGAATATTCAATGGATGTTGAAGATATAAAGAAATTCGACTTACCGGCTGAAAATATGGGCGAAGAAATACTTTGTTTTACTAAATGCTTCTACGATAAACTTTTAATTACAAATGAAGATGGCAAAATCAGTATTGACAACCTCAAATCAATTCCCCTAGTAAACGCCATCGATGAGTCCAAATACGACGATCTGGTGACTTGTTTGAAGGAAGTTGGCAAGATTGAAAAATGCGAAGATGTGAAAAATATCGAAAAATGTTTTGTTAAGTATATTTAATCGTTAAAATAAAAAAACAAGGTTAAGGGTTAATTGTTTTTATTTCGTATTTTGGTCAAAACAGTATTGTATTTTTCTAATGTCGGTGCATTTATCAATTATTTGTATTTCTTTAATACAATTCTTCACTTTATCAGTTTTCAAACTTGGGTCACCAAAATCAGGGATTACATCGATTTTGTCCATATTAATTTTCCCATTTTCGTCCAAAAGTCGCAATTTCGTGTAAAAACACTTAATAAAACACAGAATTTTCTCAGGAACATCTGCAACACTTTCGTAAATTTTCATTTCATCTTCATTGATATCATTTTCTTTGAGACACTCGTCTTGGAATTGGTCCTAAAATTGACTATTATTAGTGGAATTTGATGAGTTGGCACACCTGATCATCGCCGTGACACCCTGCAAGGGCACACAAAAGTACAAAATAAACAATCATTTTGTCATTTTTTAACCAAATTGTCGACAATTTATAAACGAAAAACCGGAAAAATTGTAACAAAAGTAATAACACTAAATTATGTTTAATCGCTCCAAAAAAATTACAGTAACCTTCAATTTGACTATAAATGACTTTTACCACTGCAACCAACTTTAAACAGTGCTACCAACTCAAGATGCGTCCAATCACGAGCCTTATCTTTACTCTTCTTGTCGTTTCTTCATTCGGAGACAAAGAAAGCGACGAAATTGTGAGTATTTTTTATGTTTATTATTTTTTAAATTTAATTTTCTTCAAATAGATGCAGGAAATTTTCAACGACTTGGATGGAGAAGCTGCCGATTTACGAGATCAATGTTTGGAAAAAAATTCAATTAAAATCACTGATTTGAAAAGTTACGACAATGCTAGTGCCATTCCAGAACGAGACTTATGTTTTTATAAATGTTTCTACGAAGGAATTGACTTTATTGATGAAAATAGCAACCTCAACGTGGAAAATTTGAAAGAAATTCCCGCCATTTCTGAACTAGGGGAAGAACTCGTCAATGAAATGACTGTCTGCGTCGAAAAAATTGGAAAAATTAGGTGTTGTGGCGACGTGAGGAAAATCGAGCAGTGTTTCCAAAATATAACCATGTAGACCAACTTGCTAGACAATAAATAACTAAATGAATGCCGTGTTTTATTGAGGTTATGTTTGACATTTATGGGTGACAAATATGTGTGTTTTGTTGCAAAATAAGCAAAATAATGAAAAAATTATTTGTTTTCCGAAAAAAATAATTTAATTTTATGTTTAAAAATGTGCTTATCCATTGTTAACTTGATTTTCAGTAATGTAATAAAAATGAAAAAATCGACTTCTCAAAGTGGTTATTTTAATACGTAACCAGGCACTAAAGTGGAACTTTTTATGACGGGAGCGATCTCCGAGAAGTGTAAAAAGTGTATACTCTATTTCATATTAAAGTTGAACTATACTGAATAAAAAAATAAATCGTTATTTAAAAAATTATGAAAAAATTATCATAACTTTTTGATGGCCTTAGCAGCATTATACAGGGTGCGCCAGAACTCGCGCCCCAGAGAAAAATAAGGTAAGATACCAGGAACGTGGAAAAAATATTAAAAAAAAAACATCTATAAAAATTTCGAAGTTTTGAGGGTTTAAAGTTTGCACTTTAACTCTATTTCTGTTGGAAAAATAATTTTCCAAGTTTGTTGCTATAGGCTATTAAAAGAGGAAACAAGGAAGCTGTATCCTAAATTGTAACACTGTTCAATGTTATTTGTGGCTTTTATTGGCAAAATTTTTGTCCCTTTACTAAATAATTGTAAAAAAAAACATATACAAAATCATGAGTATCATTAAATAGATATAAAAAAAGTCAAATGTCAAAATTTTTTGACAGATAGAATTTTTTAAACATTTTTTCATGTTCCTGGTATCTTGCCTTAATTGAAAATTATCTCTGGGGCGCGAGTTCTGGCGCACTCTGTATATTAATTTCAAATTTTTTGTCCGTGCCGTTTAAAAATAAATTAAGAAAACTTCTATTTTTGGCCATTTTATTTTTTTATAACAAAACTGTACGGAAGTATTTTTTGATTTATT
Source organism: Tribolium madens (assembly GCF_015345945.1). NCBI lineage: Eukaryota > Metazoa > Arthropoda > Insecta > Coleoptera > Tenebrionidae > Tribolium > Tribolium madens. The sequence goes on from NW_025401041.1 coordinate 3,541,877, forward strand.
TTTGGTGTATGTTAGATTACTACCTACTTAGGTTACTGTATTTTTTTCATGCAATTTAAATAATGCGTTTTTTTATAAAAAAAATAAAAACTATTGTACATCAAGTAGGTTGTAGAAATCTAAATGCATCTTTAATTTAAAAGCAAATTTACAAAAAAAGTGTCATTTTTGCTTGGTTGCCATCTTAAAAGTGTCCCTTTCAACGACTACTTCGACGCACATTAATATGAAAACGACTATACATAATGTTTTTCTAAAATTTTGAAATGTTATACAATTCACATTGCACACTTTATAGCCGACTTTGATTGAAATAAGAGTCGCAAAAGTGCTTGTTTACGGACTATTTTGGGTTACTTTACGGACGATTTGAAAAAAAGTCATTTATTGCATCTACCCTAAATTCCCACATTATTTTATTTAGAAATTACAGAAAAATTCAAAGATATTTATGAGCGCATTCTCTCTGCTTCCCAAAGTCCTGACATGTTTCAATCTTTCCAACCTCCTTCAAACACTCCAAAATGTTATTCTTCTTTTCTTCACTTATTTGTGACATCAGTGGTAGGTTTTTCAATTTTTCTTCATTTATGTTACCTTCGGAATCGATCAAACCGCCTTCCTCTTGCATACATTTTCCAAAACACATCAAATCTTCCGGAATTTCGTCGCCTTCGAATTTCAAATCTTCTTCTTTCAAACCAATTTTATCCAAGCATTTGTCTCGCAATTCGATGAAGTTTTTATCGGCCATTAATTCATTGCGGAGTTTCTGAAATTTAGAATTAAAAATGTTAAATAAATGTTATACATACTTCAAAGTCTAGAGCAAGACTTGCAACAAGAAGACTGAGAAAAACAAATAATCGACACATTTTTGCCATTTTTGGATGTCTGTGGTGTTGTTGTGGGTTTTATATTAGGTGTGAAGGCTATCATAGGTGTTATTAAATTAATTAGAAACGAAATAAGGTAATTAGGGGCAAATTGGGCGTGCAACACTGTGAGTATAAGTGGCAACGGTGTCAATTTAGGGAATTTTGAGTTTCTTTAATTATCAACCTTGATAATTTAATGATATGAAACTAGTAATTTGTTACATCACACCGTTTTATAAAAGTGCTCAAATTGCAAAAATGTCATATTTTAAAAATGGCGCTGTTTCAACTGCTCTTGTTTTTGTCACTCGCTTCGTTTCAAGTATGTTTCAAATTTCAGATCAATTTTTTACGATTTTTTTCAGTCAAGTTTGGCTCAATTTTTCATGAATGAGAATTTTACTGAAGTGAGAGAGGAATGTCTTACTGAAAACTCTGTAACAGCAGATGAAATTCATGATGGTTGGAAAATGCATCACAATGTCTCCGAAAAACTGTTATGTTTCCATAAATGTCTCTTAGAGAAAAAGGGATTGATTGATGAAAATGGTATCATCCAAAAGGAGAAAATTCCCGAAGTAGTGACACTCAAACACAATGAAAAACGCGAGGAAATTTTCACTTGTATTGGAAATATCGAGAAAATTGAAACTTGTGAAAATGTTCTCGAAGTAATGCATTGTTTTCCCAGAAGAAGAAAAGATTGATTTGGCTTGTAATTAATTAATTATTCAGACAATAAATATGCAAAAACATACTTAACTTTATTTAACCTTCACCAAAAAATTATTACTTGCGATGACATTGAAAAGTGTGGAAATTGTCTCGAACCGAGCTTTGTTGTGTGAAAAATTAATTGAGGAATTGTCGTATTCCGGTTTTTTGTCAACTTATTCGGTTATAAATGATGTAATTTGTGAATTAAACGTATTTCAATAATGAAGCGAAAAGTATTTTTATTAATTTTTGTGGTTTCCACATATGGCGCCATTATGGAAGTAAGTTTCAACATAAAGTAGTGTTTTTTTTTTAACTTTTTTTTAAAGGATTCAGAAATTACAACAGTTATCCAAAAATGTGTCATAAAAACAAACGCAAATGAATCGGAATTTTCTAGCCCCCAGTTTCTTCAAACGACACCATCAGAGTCACTTTTATGCGCAGCAAAGTGTGTTTTAGAATCGCTTGAAATCGTCGATTCTGATGGAAATATTATAATGGACTCTTTGAAAGAATATATTCGTCCTTTATTTACTTCAGCTCGAGAAGCTATAGTCACATGTGGAGACGAAATTAAAACTGTTACGACCTGTGATGATATGGAAAAATACAGAAAGTGCATAATGCCACTGATGAAAAACTCATCTTGATTTTTGTAATTACCGCCACTTTGAAATAAAACGTCAAATGACGTCACTAATGTCATTTTTGTTGGTTTGGTCAATCGCAAATAATTGCTTGACGTTTCTTTTTATAACCTCAAAATGACAGAAGAAAAAATTCTTGAATTATTGCTTCCCAAACATTACGATTACCCCAAACTCGAGTCAAACGCCGCTGAGACGATTGCAAAAAGCCTCACTGACATTATTTACGACACTTTGACGCCTAAATCGACCAATAAAAGACTGAACGTTCTTGTAGTTTTGCCACTTTTTGAGGGCTTTTTATCGACTTATTTTTTCAGAAATTGATCAAAACATTTGCGTCACATGTCGATGAGACAAATTACACGACTTTTATTGACGCACTTGAGGGACAATTTGATGATACCAGTGATGATTTTTTAAATAAGGTCAAAAGTGATTTAAAGGGGCAATTACCCAAAAATTTGTGCGAGGAAGTGTTGCAATTTTATCAGAGAAGGAATCAGAAACGCGAGGAGAGGATAAAACGGCTTGGTATTGCCACAAATTAAGTTAGTTCAACCTAACCTCATTTTTTAGAATTGATCAAAAAATACGACCAAGAAACGCTAAATAATGATAATTTTTTGTATAGAGTTACACGAAGTATTACGCATTACGAAACCAGTGAAAATCTTGTGAAACAATTATTAAATAACGAACAGGAGGATCAAAATTGTCACAAATTAGTCGACTTCAATTCACTTGATTATAGGGGGAAACAAGTACAGTTTGCGTACGGATTACTTTACTTGAAGCGTTGGGGGACCTTGAGAAAGGTTTTACAACGGTTAAAAACGTACGAAACTTTGACAGATTTTGAAAAAACATTCTTGAGTTACTTAAACGAAAATGGTGAATGTTTGAGGGAGATCCTAGTCAAGGATTTTATTTTTCTATACGAGAATATTGTTTTGAGTCTGTGTACACGAATAATTCAACTACACGACGCTCAAATACCCCAATTTTTTGCAACTTTGCTCTGTGATAAACAATATCTAATCCTGAAAAGTTTGTGTTCAAATAACAAATTTAGGCTAAAACTGAAAAATTTACTCTTCGAATTGTACGGTTTCAGCTTTTGTAATGTGAATTTATTGAAATTTATAGATTTATTTGAATAAATGATTTCTAACAGCGCCCTCTACACATTTTTTGCTCTTTGAAACCCACCAATAATAGCATTGCCAACCTCTTTATTGTTTGCATGCTGCAATAATGATAATATTGTACGTATTTAAATAAAAATTGGTAGTAAAAAATGTTATACCATTGTTGTGAATTAAAATTTTTTTAGAGAATTTTAATTAAAGAAAAAATTTGGAGTTTTAGTTTTTGGTAAAATTTAGTCATAGTTGGCGACACTGAAGCAGTTGTCATTGCAAGATGGCGTCGATTCTGAAATTGTCGAAATCCGTGGCAAAATTGTCAAAAAATGGGTCAATAATCCAGGTAATTCTCCACTTTTATTCAACTATTCAAAATCTGCGTACTTTGTAACCCAAAAAACGCACTTTCCGTATAAATAAGTATTAAATAACAATTACGTAATAACATAACCTCAAAATCATTTCAGACGGCTAAAACTCTACGAAATGCCTCAACGGCCGCTGAACAAAAACAAGTTGTCTTGAACGTCCCTCCGACAAACGTTACGACACTAAATTCAGGTCAGTGGTGCCAATTTCGTTTTTTGGACTCACCCTTGAGTTGCAGGAATCCGAGTCGCGACTGAAGATTGGGGCTCACACACAGCCACGGTTGGTATCTGGATCGACGCCGGAAGCCGATATGAGAACTCGAAGAACAACGGAGTGGCCCACTTTATGGAGCACATGGCTTTTAAAGGCACGGGTAAACGGAGTCAGACGCAGCTCGAGGTGGAGATCGAGGACATGGGGGCCCAACTGAACGCCTACACCAGTCGCGAACAGACAGTCTACTATTCGAAATGTCTGGCAAAAGACGTCCCCAAAGCGATCGAAATCCTGGGGGACATAGTCCAAAATGCGAAACTGGGGGAAGCTGAAATCGAGCGTGAACGTGGGGTTATCCTACGTGAAATGCAAGAGGTGGAGTCCAATCTCCAAGAGGTGGTTTTCGACCATTTGCACGCGATTGCGTATCAAGGGACCCCTTTAGCTAACACTATTTTGGGGCCCACTGCCAACATCAGGTCAATCAATTCGAATGATTTGCGGTGCTACTTGGATAATCACTATAAGGCGAGTCGGATTGTTGTCGCCGGGGCTGGGGGCGTCAACCATGACGAATTGGTGAAACTCTGTGAACAACATTTGTCCAAATTGAATAATAATTATCCTGATGAAATCCCGATTTTGGCCCCATGTCGATTCACGGGGTCCGAAATCCGGGTCCGGGATGATTCCCTACCCTTAGCCCATATTGCCATAGCCGTGGAGGGGGCTGGATGGACCGACCCAGACACTTTAACCTTGATGGTAGCATCGACCTTGTTGGGTGCATGGGACAGGTCCCAAGCGTCGGCAAAACAGAACGCTACGACTCTGGCACGTGCGAGTGGTGAAGGCGAGTTGTGTCACTCGTACCAAAGTTTCAACACCTGCTATAAAGTACTACCAACTGTCTTAAATTAAGTTCCCTAGATTAATAACTGTTTCAGGATACGGGCTTGTGGGGGATTTACTTCGTCTCAGACCCTCTCAAAATTGAAGATATGGTCTTCAATATCCAGCAAGAGTTCATGAGGTTGGCTACAAGTGTCACTGAGGGTGAGGTGGAGAGGGCAAAGGCTCTTCTCACCGCCAACACTTTACTCCAATTGGACACTTCTACCGCTGTTTGCGAGGATATCGGCCGTCAATTGTTGTGCTATGGGAGGAGATTGCCCCCTCATGAATTGACCCATAGGATTAATTCCATAACGGCACAAAATGTCAGAGATGTGTGCTATAAATATTTGTACGATAGGTGTCCCGCTATTGCTGCAGTGGGGCCAGTCGAGCAATTGCCTGATTACAACAGGATTCGTAGCTCAATGTACTGGATACGTGTTTAAATTTAAAAAAAAAACAGTGTAAATAATTTTTGTTCCAACTAATTTTATTAATAAAGTACATGTCATAGTTGCTTGTTATTTTACAAAACCATGGTAACGAGGGTTGTGCGCATGCGCCTCATGGCTATTGTGAAAAAGGCGCGCTATTTGGTTTATTTACTATACTACGTGAGAAAAATAATGTTGATTATGAAACCGATTTTTATACTTTGGTCGCAAATTTAATCATACAACTGTTCCGTTTGCATTAACGACCTGTTATTTTCATGTGGTAAATACAATGGGTTCAATTTTGATATATTTATAATTCAAAAAGAGGAAATGACGTTGCAAAAGCGGTAATTATTGCTTATATTGTTAATTTTTCGAATTAATGGATCATTACGTACAAAACAAGTTTCGTACAAGTTGTCTTGTTAAAAATTCGTCTCAAATCTTGTTTTGTTGGTCCTTGACGACTTGATAGGTGAGTGTCTTTTAAAATTGAGCAAATTCGGATTAATTGTTTGAAATTGCAGTAAAATGTCTCTACCGTACGAATTCAAAGCTAAAACAGTTGTCGAAGAGGGAAGAACAAGTGCGGTTCTAATTCAAGAAATGAAAAATTGGCTATCGACAACAAATCTCCCCCAACTTCAGGACGAATCAATCGTGTTGTTTCTTTTGTCGTGTCAAAACAATGTGGAGGAGACTCAGAAGACAATTCGGGCTTATTTCAAAATAAAAAGTGAAGCTCCGGAGATTTTTCAAAACCGGGACATTGATGACGAAGTTTTGCAAAAAGCAATGAAAGTTGTGTAAGTCTAAACTATTAACGAACTGGTTTGAGTGCGTTAACAGACTAGGGTATTTTTGTTTTTAATGTTGATGGCAAGTAAATTGCTAATTGATCGAATTTTCGCTGGTGAACATGAAAAAACCTCCTTGCGAATTCATTTCCAATCAGTGTCGCCAACCCAAAGAAATAAAATTCACCAAATCTTAGTTGAAAAGTTGGCAGATTTAGAGCTATTTTCACCAAAGTACAAGATGTGATTTAAATTTTTCTAATACTGTCAAAGGTTTATTCACACACGTGCTTAAAAAGGCAAAAATGACATTATTTTTGGTCTAATTCTGTAATATTTGCCCAATTTTATTTACGTTTCTACCTGAAAAACATGATAAAAAACTTGTAAAAAGCAAAGATTATGAGTGAATTTTATTGGGTTTTAATAAAATCTCGCGAAAACTGAGATTAGTTAAAAAACGTGACTTCAAAAAGGTAAAGTAGCACAGTTTTCGATCAAATTGTGTGTTTTTCGCCTTATTTGTTGACAAAATTACACTAAAACGAGCTAAATCGAATAAAACAAACGAGATGACATTAATTTAAATTTATTTTTGACAAAATATTGCAAATAAGAGGTTCCTAGTTCAAAAACGAACCAAATCGAGCGCGAAGAAGCTAAAACGTTTTGTCTTTATTTCAAAAACGTGTCTAAACACTTTAAAAATGCAAAAATACTGAAATTTCGGTTTGTTTTTCTGTTTCTGGCTAAAAAATGCACTAAAACACCCCGAAAAAGGCCTAAACAATGTATAATTCCTCTATTTTAATGATTTTTTTACCTAATTTTAAGAAACACTTTGGCAAAAAATTGAGTTATTTCTGACAAAAAAAAGGGGAAAACCACTGAACTTGAGAAATTTTCACCAGACCTGGCAACACTGTGCAGAATGAAAACTGTCAGTCCTAGTCTTGTCCTAGTTGCTACGGATTACCAACCGACGCAAAATTCCCTAAATTTAATTCATTTTTTTTCAGAACTTTTAGCAGCCTCCCTGTGCGACTCAATAACAACAAAACTGTGATCCACTTCTTCAAACTGAACGACACCAATTATAGAAATTTCGACTTGATTGCAAACATGAAATTAGCATTTATGCTTATAGACATCAGTCAAAGAAATAATCCTCCCAGTGATTTAATTGTAGTAATTGACATGAAAGGGGTAATTAACCGACTTGGAACACATATTTATTTTTTTATCATCATTGTTAATTATCCTAGGCCGGCTTAATGCACCTCACGTGTCTCAAAATAGGAGCTTTAAAAAAATTCATGGACTTCCTACAGGAAGCAATGCCTCTCAGGATGCTAAAAATACATATTCTGAATGCCAACTACGTCTTCGACAAAGCTTTAGCCATCGGTCGCGTGTTTATGAAAAACGAGCTGATGGAAATGGTAAAAATTGACGCATTTAATAACCAATAAAAAAATCAGATTCAAGCTCATCCATCAAGGTTAACTATGGACGAAATCTACGAAAAATGTGTCCCTCCCGCGTGTTTACCCCAAGAATATGGCGGGGGATTACCCCCATGTGAGGAATTAAACCGGCGCACCGTCGGGCAATTCCGGGAATTGAAGAAATTCTTCGGGGCGGAAGAAAAGCTAATCAGTGGTTGGCAACAAACTGTAGAAAAATAAAATAAGTAGTTTTTTATAAATGTTTTATTTTTTTGTAACTGAAGTTTTTAAAATAACATTTCAATATAAATTATACGTGTGTTATGGCGTCCGAAATGGACCGCAATCGGTTGTGATCCGTGAATCATTTTTTTGTTTTTTTACCAAACTATTCCTTCTATTTTATTAAAACACCTTAAATGGGACATAAGATAATATCTATAACCACGACTAATCAAGAATTGTTCAGCGTGTGAAAAATCTGAAATCGATAATACTGATGTGAAAAAATGAAGCGCGCCAACCAATCGACCATTATTCATAGTTACAGATAGAATTTTACGCGGTAGCCTACTTAATAACATCTATTTTTTACCAATGAATTTTATAGAACACATTACCTTACCTAATATTATAATGTACGGAGTACATCAGCTGCCGGAGTTGTTCTCTTCTTGTAGCCTAATTGACGCGACTAACCGAAACACAATCTTTGGTATTTGTTCTCAAGATTCCTAATTTCTATCACATAAAAAAGTTGCAGGGCAGTTGATGTAATCAATACACGAACAGCCAGATTCTCGTCATGTTTGCCTCAAAACAAACATAAAAAGAATACACACAATCTAGGTATATAAAGTTTTTCTTTATCAATTCATAAAACTTTAAAAAGTACAAACATGACAAAACAAGGGGCAAATAAAGCGCTAAGAACTGGATGGCAGATTTTCGTACTTTCAAAAGTTTTAAACTTTCGTCGAAATAAAAGACGCTTTGAATTTTTTTGCTCAACTTTTCGCAATCAAAAAAATTCACAGCTAAAAGACGCAATAGTTATAGTAATAATGTCCAGCATTTTTTTTAAATTTAAAAATCTCCAATACATACATAAAATTTTCGCAACATTAATTTTTCTTTTTTCTTTATATAATTTATAGTATCACTAAAAAGCTAGTTCTGAGTTTTAATACAATTCTGGGAAAGTTTGGGACAGAGAATGGACGATTATATATCAAACGAGCACAATACGAAATAGCGCCATCTGTCGGCCCCGTACTTGAATTAACCACAAAACTGGCAGTTTCTCATTGGATAAAATTGTAGGAAAAAGAGCACAGACCACGCCCACTTCGTATTAAACAACAAACGAGGTTCTTGTTGCGTAATCTAACAAAACAATGGAGCATTAATCCAAAAATACCGCTTTTTAACCCTACAACAACTACGCAATTCAATAATCGTCCAAACTCCAAGACATGTCCCATAAAAATCAATAGTTGACTAGTTATCTAGAAAAATAAAAAATCTAAAATAAAAAACATCGTGGCAGATAGGATAAATCAATATTTATATAATTTTTATACATATAAAATTTTGATGCAAAAACCTTCTCAAATGAATAATAAAAAAATAATTTAAAACTTTTCTAATCACAATATTTTGTAAGAATGTAATGCTGAGCTAAGACCCGTTAGGAGCTTATCAACTTTTTTTTTTTTTGAGACACCACAACCGGAAACGAAAAATAGCCATCTTGACAATCTTTTTCTAATATAGAAATTGTACAAGAATGTGTTTTTTGGGTCCCGAAACAAAATCCAAAACACAACACCCAAAAAATTGATACAGTGGCGTCCCTTTCTTCCATTCCATCTCCAACAACTTAAAACGAGCTAAATAAATAATTTAGTAATATTTCGTAACATATAATAGAGAATCTAACATTTATAGTGTTTGCAACACTGCACAGAAAACCCAACTCACAACTTATCGTACGGCGGTGCCAAAGTCTCATTTTAAAATTATGCGCATGCGCAGAAGACCAAAACTAAGACCTTGACACCGCTCCTATCCAATTTTATAATTTGTTATTATAATAAATCTAATAGTCTAAAATGGCCGACTAGCCTACTTTAAACTTGTCCCGGTGTCCTGTTGGGTGTTGTTGCCAACCTAGAGAACAAAAAATTACTAGTTTTTCTCCAAACTGGGTTTGAAAAAATCAAATTTTCTCACCAACGGATGCGGTTGATCCGATGACATCCCACCGCCGCCGACGTTCGCTTGTCCAGTGCCGCCGGACACCGCCCCCGTCGTCGACGGTTGCTTGATCTTATCGCAATAATCTGCCAAAATGTCCCTGAATCGAGGCCAGCTCTTCTCCGGAACGGTGATGGCCGTACGAAAGTTCGTCTTAACTTCCGATATACGCATATAGACACCGCGATTGTTTTGTCCAATGTCGAAATAGAAATTTTTATTATCGACATGCATATGTCTACCTTCGGGTAAGTCGGGTTTGTACGCATGCTCATCAGTACTGAATTCGTCAAGTAGGTCGGTAAGAGCATCACGAAATTCGATCATACCTTGGGCGGGAATCGCAACTTGCGAACGCGGACCGCCACGTGTTATCGTTTGCGATACGCGCAAGAAACGACCGCGTGAATTCTCCTTCAAATCGAGGTAATAACGACGGTTGTCCTTTATCATCATCTCGCTCTTCAGTTTGCCGTCTTCGGGAACGTTGTCCGGATTCGGAGGTCCTGAAACATGGCGAATTAGAGGCGGCGGGGCAGGCCGATTGACGTTTAAACACAGCCAACTTTATTTTATGTTAAATGACTTTTGGTAGTGTTTTTTTTTAATTCGATAACAACTCATTCAATAAATAAACGATTTGGTACCATTACATTATGTCTTAATGATGATATACTTATCGATTTTCGTTTTTTATTATTACCTATAAAAAAAAAGTTACAAAAATTATACTTAATAAACTAATGAGAACAATAACCTAGTCAGAAACTTGAAATAATTGTATTTACAAAGCTTAAAATGTTAAAAATACATCCGAGAAAAAAATCTCGACTTTCATAATTATTATGTACACAACCCTTTTCATTTTCATTTTCAAAATCTATAAAAAATTGTATACAACAAATGGTGCACCAACTCGTTGTTGAGAAATATGTGTAAATTAGAAGAAAAATGTTGAAAAGTTTTTAATTTTACAAAATCTGAAACTACAAACCTAATTTCTTAAGTTCCTCAATTCACATTTACTCATATATCGAAAATGACCCTTTGCAAATTTGACAACACTGTGTATTAATTTGAGACGTTGACATGGTAACAATGTTAATTCCCAAAGAAACTAATTTTTTTAGACAATGTTGCCACATTAAATTTATCTTGATACGTTTTTTACTAATTTAAAAAAAAAAGTTATCTTTATACAAGAGGTGGTTCAGAATTCACGCGCCAGAGAAAAATTCCATGTAAGGTAAGATATTAAGAACATAGAAATAATGTTTAAAAAATTACATCTATAAGAATTTCGAAATTATGGAGGTTTAAACTTTATTTATTTCTCTATATTTTCCGTTTTTTGCACTTTTACTGAATAACCGTGAAAAAAGATATACAAAACCATCGGTAACAATAAATAAATGGACATAAAATAGATCAAATGTCAAAAAATTAATGTCAAAATTTTTTGATAATAGAATTTTTTAAACTTTGTTCCATGTTCATGATTCATGAGCGCGAATTATGAACCATGTTCCTCTTTCATTAGGTTGGTGGGTGTCTTTTTGAACGCCCTATATAAGAAAATGTATTTCAAGAAAATGACTATAGACATTTAAATAGTCACATTAATTTTTATACTAAATGAAAAAATTAAAAAAAATATGTTAATGTATTACTAAAAAATTTGATACTTTTTCATGACCCACTGCGTAAACAGACTTTGTTAAATACATAATAATGCTATACATATTGTAATAGGTATTATGTAAAAAACTTCAAAATTCTTTTTCTTTTTAATTTCTCTTTTTTTTAATTTTTGAATTTTGCCCCTTTATCTTTATTTTTGCTTTTAAAACTAAGGTCCAGTTTCATAATCGTATTTAAAGGAGCTTTAAGTTAAGTGTTGTTTAGAATGTGTTGATTATTACGGACTTGTTGACAGAAATTTCTCATTCTAAACCAACATTATTTATAAAATCCTTTTAATTCGATTATAAAACTGGCTCTAAGTGTTTCATTTTTTTAAAGTTACAAACAGGAATAAAGCACCAATTTTAAATCAATTTTTAGAAAAAAAAAAAAATGAGAAAATTTGATCAAAATGTATTAATCTTTATTTTCAAAAAAATTGTTTTAACTTAAAATTAATAATTTTAATACAAAATTTCTTTAAAACTCACCTTTATTAAATATTTTAAATAAAAATTAACACAAAATGTAATCAAACAACTTGGAAGATTTTTTTTTATATAAATCAACTATTTAAATTATATCGATTAGTCTTTTATCCATTTACTAGATTTGATTTATACTTTATAATACATAGTTGTTTCTTTGTTTAATAATTTCAAAAAAGTTTTTTTCATGACCAATTGCGCAAACAAATACTATACATAATGTATCAGAAATAGGTGACCAAGCCAAACAACTCTCTAGGTAATTTTTTTGATTTTTTTTTTTGATTTTTAAGTCGGATCGTGTCAAATTTAAAATATCTTCGCTTTTATTCTTATTTTTTGGTTCTAAACCCGTTTTACAAGTTTCTTTTACACTCTGTATAGTTCAATTTTTTTAAATAACAATTTGAAAACGAAATCATACAGTAGTTAAATAGAAACTCAAAATTTCAACTTATTTTTCATTCTTACCGAGTAAACAAATTTTGTTAAATACACTATTTTTCGTGGCTATTTGTGCAAAAAAATTCTTAGAAACAATAAAGTCAGCGTCAGTAGCACAGCAATGCGGAAAAAAATTATTTCCTATGTTAACCTTGACGAATAAAAGTTTCAAATAAATTTAAATATTTTGACAAGTTTAAAATTCAATTAAGTCAGCGAAATCCTTAAAAATATCGAACACTTTCTTAAGTTTTTCAGTGGGCGAATGCGTAAATAAATTTTTGCAAAAGAAATTCTCATCGATGACTAATTTCGGCACAAAGAGCGAACTTTCAGTGATGATTAGACGAATTATAAAAAAATGTTTCCTTCGTTGGCCAATGAAAAGCAACCAATTGAGTAACGAGATTTCATTGAATATTCGTAACATATTTAAAATAGTTTGAATGACTCACTGATAAAATAATGTTTGGGTTTGTGATTGCGAAATGAAAAAATTCGGTTACTGTGTTGGCACTTGTCAAAACGTGAAAAAAATAGCGATGCAGGCTTACCCAACGAGGAATAAAAGTCACTAAAGGCAGAGAGGTGATCTCTAAATTCGGCAGCAGTGGAAAGGGCCAGGAATATCTGTGAACGCCTGCCATCTGCTCCGATCTAAATAAAACAACAGGAAAACTGTAAAAATACAATTCAACCAACTAATAACTGAACTCTAAAAAATGACTAAACAAAAAAGAATGAAAACAAAAAAAATAGTGAGAGAGTTTAAGGTCACTTACCTCAGCAACTTTGATAAACCTTCCTCTCCGATTTTGTTTAACGTCTAAATAGAATCGTTTACTTTGAATTTGTAACATTTTTGTGGCCAACTCTTGCTCCACCTGACCCTGTTGACCTGTAAAAAAAAATAAAAAAATTAGAAACAAAATAAAAAAAAGTTGAATTAAAAAAGCCAAACTGTACTTGGGTCATGCCAATATTGTATAGAAGAGGCCCAATCAAAATCCATTTGTAGCGTCCTGAAAACATGAATGAAACGCGTCTTTGGGGCTACAACCCATCAATGAATCACCAGCCGGCAAGTCTCTAGTAATGTCTTAGTAGAGAATTCCCGGAACGTGCAATGAGTCATTCATTCATGACCGGTGGGGGGCTTACCTGGGTCGTATTCGCTGCTCCCCTGTTCCATCCCTTGATGATACTCTAAAAAACGCTCTGTTAGTAACAGTTAGTACGACAGCCCCCCAAATCCTCCCGTTAAGTTGGCGAGTTTTCACGCTTGCCAACGCAACAACGTCAACATTGGCCAAGGTCGTTGCGCGACTGGGGCAAGCAGGGGCGCAACAGCCCCCGAGACACAACGGAAAAAATCGCCATTTTGGTTCGCTTGTCAGATTTCGAGGAGGATTTTCGGGGCTCGGGATGGCACAGGAGAGGGGATTTCGCGAGGGCCGGAGGGGTGCAAGTGCCTGAAAGCGAGACGATCACGGAAATGGGGGCTGCGTACTCACTTTGCGAACTTGAACCCTCATCTCCGCTTCCTAAATCCGACATCGCAAACCCGACACACACACAACCTTCACTGGGTTAGGGGAAACGCGAAAAGTCACCAGAAACTCACCAACTTGATCCGGTGTAAACATCGAATTTTACACTCAACATCGAATTTTGTTGACCAACGCAAGGTTTTGTAAGTTGCTCCGGGGGCGCGTTTTATCACAGCCTTTCAGCTTATCGACAGCTTCGGCCACAATCACAATCAGCGCATTCACACAATTTGCCGACGAAGAAATGCGAAAATCAAAAATTCGACGAAAAAAACAAAATTACATAAATAATTCTTATTCAAATCACACACATTATGTGAAAAGAAAATAATTTCTAGCACACAAACACAAAATTTTTATCTAAAGCCCCTTTTTCCATCCTAAACGAGTCAGCTAAAATGGTGAAATTACATAAATTTGTGTAGTTACCATGGAAATGCACTGAAATTTGTACGTAACTATGGTAACAAAAAAATTACAATAATGAGTTGTCGTAGTAACAATCGAAAATTCGGACCAATGGCGGGTTTTTTTCGACACTCTGTATGTGAAATATTTTTACTTATTACTAATTTATTACATCACACATCGTACGACATTGAAATGACGCCGTCTATGGCAATAAGTGACCTAGCACACTAAAAAATCGTTGAAACGTTCAGAATTTTTCACTGATAATGACGCAAAATTCGTTTATAACTCGAAAATTGGTGCAAAGTGCGTTCGATTACAGCATTGCTATTTATAGCTCGATTATGCAACCGGATTAGGCGATGACATAACATCGATAAAGTCCCAAAGCGCGTCATTGTTTCGATGTTCGATGAGTTTCATCGAATTTCCGGCGCATGCGTGTGTCATTCGCCGTCGCGTCCGAGCGAGGGGAACAAAGATGGCTATGGCTCTATCCGCCATTTTCTAAAGTGAGATAGACTAAAGTGTTTTTCGTGAAAATAGCATGTTTGGGTGGGAAATTGAGCAAATTTCCGTGGAAAATTGTTAAAAACAGTTCGACGAACTTATCTTTGGGGCTGTGGCAATGCGTCGCATTGAAAATTAGTCTTTTTCGGCGTCTTGAAAATCGGCGTCTCTGTGGAAACAGCGCCGTGTGAGAGTAAAGGTAAATGGTTTTCTTTGTTACTTCTACACTTATTTCATTTCAACTTTATCAGCGTCTTTGTTGTAAAAAGAGATAAATTTGAGCGAGATGTGAGAGTTTTGAAATGCGAATGATTGACGTCGGTCTATGTGTAAATAGAGATGTGGTGATTGTGGAGGCATTGGGGGCGCGCCCAAATCACCGGTTTTTCGACCAGGGACTGTTTAAACCCGATTTGGGGGTTTACTGGCATGGGGGAGTTTCGTTTTCGGGGGTTGGTGCACATTTCGGAGCTTTTTTGGGAGGCATGCCGGTACGGGATTGGAGGAAGGGCTGTGACGTCACAATGCATGGGTGATTCGATTCAAGCTCATTGGGGCAATTTTAATTGATTTGCAATCAAACTAATGATTATTGAATCTTCATGCCAAAAACTTAAAAAAAGATTAAAATCAAGATATCAACTCCGTATGGAAACATTCTAATAAAAAAAATACTACGATTAGGGGATTTGTGGTCAGACTATATGTGAAAAAAGTCTAGTGTTTTTCTTCAAAATACCAACTGAAAATGATTTTTATTTTTTTATTGAAATAATGTCAAAAATTTAGAAAATTATTATAAAATCAAATTGTCTGGGCAGTATGGAAATATTTTGGAAAAAACAGTAGGATTAGGGAATTTATAGTCATACTGTTTGAAAAAATTTAGTGTTTTTCTTTAGTTTATTAATTTTTATTGAAATATGTCAAAAAACTTGCAAAAGTATTAAAATCAAGATATCTGTGCAGTGTGGAACATTACAATGAAAGAAACACTAGGGGTCGGGGATTTGTGGTTAAAATACCAACTTGAAAAAAATAAATTCCTTTGTTTAGTTATTATTTTATTGAAACAATGTCAAAAGTTTGCAAAAAAATATTAAAATCAAGACATCTATGCAATATGGAAACATTCTAACAAAAAAAAAAACGGATTAGGGAATTTGTGGTCAAACTGTTTGACGGTTTCTGTCCAAATTTGAAAGAAAAATGTTTTGTTTATTTATTTTTTATTGAAACAAAGTCAAAATCTTGTAAAATTATTAAAATAAAGATATCTACGTAGCCTGGAAACATTCTAGTAAAAAAAAAACACTAGGATTAGGGGATTCGTGGTCAGACTGTTTGAAAAAAAAGTTAGTGTTTTTCAAAAAAAAAAAAACACCAACTTAAAAAAATTTTTAATAGTTTATTTTATTGAAATAATGTCAAAAACTTGCAAAATTATTAAAATCAAGATATCTATGCAGTCTGGAAACATTTTAATGAAAAGAGAAACACTAGAATTAGGGAATTTGTGGTCAAACTGTTTGAAAAAAATCTAGTGTTTTCTTTCAAAATACCAACTTGAAAAAAATGTCTAGTTTATTTTTTTTTTATTGAAACAATGTCAAAAACTTTACAAAAAAATTAAAATCAACGTATCTACGTAGCATGTAAAAAAACACTAGGATTAGGGGATTTGTGGTTAGACTGTTTGAAAAAAAAAAAAATAGTGTTCAAAAAAAAAACACCAACTTAGAAAAAAATTTTTGGTAGTTTCTTTTTTATCGAAATAATGTCAAAAACTTTCAAAATCATTTAAATCAAGATATCTATGCAGTCTGGAAACATTTTAATGAAGAATAAAAAACATTAGAATTAAGAAATTTGTGGTGAAACTGTTTGAAAAAAATCTATTATTTTTTTTTCAAAATACCAACTTAAAAAATTTTCTTTAGTTTATTTATTGAAACAACGTCAAAAAATTAAAAAATTCATTAATTAAAATCAAGATGTCTATGCAGTCTGGAAACATTTGAATGAAAAAAACACTAGGATTAGGAGATTTGTGGTCCAGACTATTTGTAAAAAAAAATAGTTTTTTCAAAATACCAACTTAAAAAAATGATTCATTTATTTTCATTTTCAGTTTATCAATTTTATTGAAGCAATGTCAAAAACTTAGTGCATAATTATAAAAAATCGAGATATCTCTGGAAACATTGGAATTAAAAGCACTAATATTAGGGGATTTGTGATCAAAACACCAACTTGACAAAAATAAATTCTCTAGTTTTTTCTTCTCGTTCCAGTTGCTTGAAAATCTTCCGACCATCACAATGTTCGACCCAAACGCAATCACGACCCAACAGTCCCAAATCCAGTACCAGCAGCCCCAACCCACCGACAAGGACAAAAACCAAGAGCCCCAAAAAGACACTTTCCCCTCCTTCTGCTACGCAAACGTCAACATGATCCACAAAATAACCCCAAACACCACCCAACCCCACAATTCCACTGTCAACATGTCTCAACTCTCCGACGACAAATGCTACATCACTCAGCCCTTCTCCTACAACTACGCCCTCGTCAACCAAATGTCCCTAACCCAAAACACCATCTCGAATATAACATTCAAATGCGACGTGTGTGGCCTAATGTTCGCCCATTTGTCCCTTCTCAACCACCACAAACGGGTACACCAGCCGCAGGGTGACCAACCCCAGCAACAAATCACCGTCCAGGTCCAACAACCCCAACAACCAACCCAAATCCAGATTGTCTCCGCTGATAGGATTCGGTTTCCGTGCGAGGAATGTGGACTCACTTTCAACACGCAAAATGATCTGAAATCGCACAAGATACAGACACATCAGCCCCAACAACAGCCCCAAAACACACTAAAAATCAAAAATTGTGAATCGTGTGGGGCCCCCTTACCGCAAGACAATAACAAAAAAAGAGCCGTAATGAAAGTCAAGTGCGAGAATTGTCTCTCAGCGGAGGCTATACAGCCCCAGATTTTCGTTGTAGCGACAGCGAGTGACTCGAATGTGAAGTTTGAAGAGTCCACGGGGACACAAACGACCAATCAGTCAAGTCTAGGGACCCAAAACTCGATTCCTATTGGTGTAAAAAATAATCATCCTGTGAAAAGGAGGGGCGTGGCGAGTGTCACTAAATGTACTAAATGTAACGGAAGCGGGATTATTTTCATAGGGGGGTCGAAAAATCAACAAAATAATGTCGATAAGCCGTTTCATTGCAATATCTGTAATGGTGAGTAGCACGAGCCGAAGGCGAGTGCTTCAATTAAAAATACTAGTAAGTTTTTTTTTTCATTACAAAAACTAATTTTTAGGTTCCTTTAGTCGTTACTCTTCCCTTTGGTCACACAAACGCCTCCACACCGGCGAGAAGAATTTCAAGTGTAACATTTGCGGTTTAGCCTTCGCCAAGGCCGCCTATCTCAAAAACCATTCGCGTATTCACACCGGGGAAAAACCGTACCGTTGCAACGTTTGTGGTATGCAATTTTCACAATCCCCCCATTTGAAAAACCACGAACGGATTCATTCGGGGGAAAGACCGTACGTTTGCGAAGTGTGTGAAAAATCCTTCGCGAGACATTCGACTTTGTGGAACCATCGGAGGATCCACACGGGGGAAAAACCCTACAGGTGCGACATCTGTGGTTCGTGTTTCAACCAAGCTACACATCTTAAAAACCATGCCAAGGTGCATTCGGGCGAAAAGCCGTTCAAATGTGATATTTGCTCGGTGGGATTTTCAGACAGGTTGGTTTTTTTTTTTGGTTTTTGTGTCATTGTGATTGTGATTTTTTTTGTAGATTTGCACTAAAGCGACATAGGAATATTCATGAAAAATACGGGAGGACTAAGCCTAACCCTCCAGCTTCCACGACCGAAGATACTCAAACAAATAATACGACAAGTGATTCGACGACTACGACTGTTACGACTGTCGCAACAGCGACGCAAGACACAAACGAACACGAAGAACTTTTAGAAACGAAATATGAGGAGAAATTTGTGCCGTCGGATGAGATAACTGAAGAAATGACCGATATTTCTGAACTACAAGTCCAATTATCTTAAATGACAAAGTATTATTTGGTTTTTTGTATATAAACTTCCTTTTAGTATTGTTAGGCTGATATTTTTACGCAATTCATTTTTATTTAGACTTTTTTTTATGACATCAGCTTTGTTATCTTGAAATATAATGCTAGATAGGTTTAGAATAACGAAAAAGAATATAATTGCCATTTTTGTTGTTACGAATTTTTTGGCTGCGCTTTGCCCTCCATTATTTTGTTAGTCATTACTTTACAGTAATAAATGCTCAAAGTATCGTAAATTGCTATTTTTATCTTCAAAAATGCAAAAACTGCAATTGTTAGGCAACCAACTAAACATCACGCGTCCGGTGTTGACCACTTTTTTTTAAAATCACTGCAAAACAGTTATAGAACACCACTAAATTGTTCCTTAATTAGTTAGTATAACAAAAATTATCATTCCAAAAGAATGCGAATTCTTTACATTTTTTAATTATTATGCAACCAACTCTTCACCGCTTACACCAAATTTTAAATCAAAAGATGACTGCAAAACAGTAATAATATTCAAATAAAACGCCAGCAAATTGTCATAAACTGCTTTTTAATTAATTACTGTTGCAAAAACTATCACTTCAAAAAAAAACGCAAACATTTAATTTTCTTTTCTGTTATGCAACCAATTATACATTTTGCGACTAAACTGTAATAACTTTTCAACACATTTATTTTAAAAAAAAACACCACAAAGTTGTTACAAATTGCCTAAAACTAATTATTATTACAAAAATTTCATTTCAAAAAAGAATGCAAAGACCTATTCTTGATTGTTATGCAACCGACTATACATTACGTGTAATACTTTGACCACTTTCCTGAAAATTATCACAAAATTGTGACAAAATATTTATAAAATACCACCAAATTGTCACAATTACTTATTATATTAGTTACAATTACAAAAAATGTCACTTATTTAATTAAAGTTAAGTTTGTTTAACTAAATTGAGTCAAACGTTAGTCACTTCCAGTTCTAGCCTCAAAAGTCAAAACTACTAAAGTAGTGTGAATTTTTCTAATTTATAACTACAAAAATGGTTTAAGTGAAAGCAAGTGATGTGAACCGCTCGAACGCCTTGTTCGCCCCCTTATTTACCTTAAATTAAGTTCAATGGGGGCAAATGTGAGCCACTTCCAGTCCTAACCTCAAACCTGTTCTAAATTTTCTAATTTCAGTGATGTGAACGTCGAGAATGCCTCGCTCACCCCCTCGCAAACGTCGGCGTTCACCCCCACGCCCCCTCTCATCCTACGCCTCTTCCCTAGCCCCCTTCCTCGCCCACTACGCTAACATCACCAACCCCCGCGACTTCTGGAAATTCCACTCAAAATACTCCTCACTGGGCAAAACCGACCGGAGCAAAATCCTCAATCTCACATTCACCGATAATTGTCTCTACGACAAACTCCCAGTTCGGGTCCCCCATGAAGACTTCAACGACTTCCTCATCGCAATCCGCGTGTATCAGGACTTCCAACAGAAGTCCAAATTTGCAAAACTGCGTAAACTGCGACAGGGGCAAAGCGAGCTTCCAATTGCGGGGTACAAACGCGAGATTTTGGACAAGTTGGGGGGCTGTCGGGTTATGTTAATCGCCGGGGACACCGGCTGTGGGAAAAGTACACAAGTCCCCCAGTTTGTGTACGAGGGGGGCTATCGGAAGATCGTGTGCACACAACCACGAAGAATTGCGTGTGTGTCGTTAGCGAAAAGGGTGGCGCATGAGACTTTGACCGATTTTAAGACAACAGTGGGGTACCAAATCCGGTTCGAGAGGAGTAAAAGGGCTGATACTTGTATAGTCTTCATGACGGAGGGGCTATTACTGAGACAAGCCCAAGAAGAGACTTTAAACACCTACGATGTTATTATTTTGGATGAAGTGCATGAAAGACACCTCCATGGGGATTTTCTAGTGGGGATCATGAAATGTCTCCTGTATAAAAGAGACAACTTTAAGTTGATTTTAATGTCGGCGACGATAAATCTCGAATTGTTTACGAATTATTTCAAACGTGAGAAACTCGAAGTTGTACGAGTCCCCGGTCGGCTATTTCCGATCGAAATCGTGTATAAGCCGATCATTAGCGACCCCTATGAGCGCAAACGGGAAAAACTCGACTGTACTCCTTACTTGCAAATCATCCAAATGATTGATCAGAAATACCAACCTAACCAAAAAGGTGACTTATTGATTTTCCTAAATGGCTATAGTGAAATTTCGACACTAGCCGATGCAGTGATTGAGTATAGCCAACTTAAGAAAAACTGGATTGTGCTCCAACTTCACTCAAGTCTAAGTCTCGAAGAACAGGATAAAGTCTTTGATTATCCTCCAGAGGGCGTCCGTAAATGCATAATAAGTACGAATATAGCCGAAACATCTGTCACAATAGACGGAATTAGATTCGTTATAGATTCGGGGAAAGTCAACCGAATGACATATCACACCTCTGGTGGGGTCAATAAACTCACCGAAACAACAATATCCCAAGATAGTGCTAAACAACGTGCTGGAAGAGCCGGTAGAACAGGTCCCGGTATTTGCTATCGCCTCTACTCTGAAGAAGACTTCAAAAACTTCGAAACTTTCACACCGGCTGAAATCCATCTTGTCCCCTTAGACACACTTTTACTACACATGATTTCGTTGGGATTGACCGACTTGAACCACTTCCCTTTCTTGGAAAAACCCAGCGAGAGGAGTATCGAAGAAGGCGTGGAAAAATTGAAATTCACTGGGGCTTTAGAATTGCAAACTGATTGTCTTTTGTTGACGCCGCTAGGGGACGCTTTGGGACAATTACCGGTGGATTTAAGCATCGGTAAAATGCTGGTTTTGAGTACTGTTTTTGGTAATGTCAATGCTGTTCTTGCGGTGGCAGCCCTGCTTAGTATCCAATCACCGTTGACACAAAACGCTTATCGGAATAGTGAAGCACAGGAATTACGTCGAGTCTTGGATTCGAATCATGGTGACCCGATTTCGTTGCTTAATTATTACAAAGAGTGGTTGTCGGTAAAACAGAGTTCTGTACCGATGGTCAAGTCCAAGGGCGAGTCGTCGAAGGTGTGGGCACGGAAGAGGTGTCTCGAAGAGCAGAGGTTTTACGAGGCTACTAAATTACTAGAACAATTTCGGGATATTTTAAACGAGGCTAATCTCTTATCAAAAGTCGCCTCACAAGACTTATCAAGTGAGCAACGTGCTATGAGACACGGTGAACTAAAACAGTTGAAATCACTGAGATACAAACTAAAAAATGAGAAAAAGTCCGAGAGGAAACAATTGAAATATGAGATTTTTGAGGAGAAAGACGAGGAGGAAAAGACTGATTTGAGAGATGTTGAGTTTCGGATAACGAATGATTTTACTCGATTACAAAAATTGTTAAATGAAGCGTCAGCTGATAGTTACAAAGACTTGATTTTGTTGAAATTGATACTGACGAGTGGGTTGTACCCCCAGATTGCCGTCGAGGATGAGTTTAATTCGAGTAAAACTGTATCTGAACGGTTGTACCACACTAAAAACAAAAATTATGTGTTTTTGCGCCCTTTGAGTTACTTTGCGACCAATCCGGAGGTGCTAGAGTTGCATAATGATGATATAGAGGTGCCCCCTCCTGGCTATTTCAGTAAACGACCAATAAGCAAAAAACACCAATTGTTGGTGTATCAAACTATTCTTGAGACAAAAAAAGTCTATCTTGTTAACACAATGCGAATGCCTGCGATCCAAACTTTGATACTTTTTAGTAAAACAATTGCGAGTAACAAAACTTTGACCAAGTTTGTTTTTGATGATTTTTTACTCCTCGATGTGCCATTTTACGGCCAAGGGAAGACATTGTTAATGCGAGGGTTGAAATTGAGACACAAATGGAAACGTGAGCTTGAATCGAAACTAAAAGACCCTTCGCAAGATTTTAACAAAAAAGAAATCTTTTATTTTATCGACGATTTGGTCAATTTTGTCAATACTGATGTCAGTTATAACATAAAAAGATTACTTCCGGCCGATTTGAAAGAAATCTACACGCGGGAGTCAGGTGGGGTTGAAACGACCGAGAAAAACCCCTTTGAGGAGTCTTATAAAATTGTTTCAAATGATGTGTTAGGGGGTGTTCAAGTGACTGAAAATTTCACATATGGGTGTTTGTTGCAAGAGGAATGGGCGTGTGAGATTGAACAAAGGGTCGAAA
Organism: Tribolium madens; assembly: GCF_015345945.1. Lineage (NCBI taxonomy): Eukaryota > Metazoa > Arthropoda > Insecta > Coleoptera > Tenebrionidae > Tribolium > Tribolium madens. The sequence continues at coordinate 3,565,111 of NW_025401041.1, forward strand.
TGGCCCCATTTGAGTGTCAGTATTGTAAATCAACGAAAATGGGGCTATCGGTGTTTAAAACAATACAACATGAAGAGTTTTGTCGGCCGGTGAAAAACAGGCCTGAAGTGGAAAAAGTTGTAGTTAAGGCCAACTCGAAGGTGTTTCATTGTGATAAGTGTGGAAAGGACTTGGTTTTAACTCCGGTTGAGATTTTGAGACACAAAAAAACGTGTAATTAGGGGACTGTGTCCAAGTGTATAAATTGTAAGAAATAAATTTTAAGATTATATTCAGACGTTTTTTTTTTATAATTTACTACGGAACACATTCAAAAACAATAGAAATATGAAAAATGTTGTTTGGTTTAATTTTATGTTGATTTTGTCGAGATTTTGATCAATTTTCGGTATTTGGAGTGATCTATCGCCAATGAGCCCAGAATTATTGGTGATAACCCCTTATGTTTGGTACCGTAGGAAAGCAAATTTAGTTTCCTATCAAATAAAAAAAGATCATTGTTATACGTTTAATAGTTATCGAAAAAAATGTTGATAAAATCAAAAATTTACAAAATAGAAAATACGACTATAACTCCTAAACGATTGCGAATTTTGCATTTTTCTTGGCGTAAATCGATTCCCCGGAACTTTTTACATGCGTATGGTGTAAAACATTAACTATTTTGGAAATAGTCCTCCCACAATTTTCAAAATAAAAAAGTAAAAACATTTTGAACACACTCCCGTATAAAAATGGCTTTGTGGACATGATTTGCATCCTAACTTAATTTTTTTGTAAGTTTGCTCCTCATGCAATTACTCAGTGATAAACAAGACGAAACAATTACGTAATTAATTGATATTTTTAATTACTGCGAGCAATAAGGTCAAAAAACCGGTAATTTTCTCGCATTAAATCATTGAGGTTATGTAAGGGCCGGTAAAACAGAAACCTTGCAAACTTAATTGTCAATTATCCAATTTCCCGTAATGTTAATAGATAATTAGTGAACTATTCAATCTGTTTCAACATAGTTGTGATAAGATTCGTAAATTTGTCCCACGATTAGGCGTATTTTTATCATTTATTTGTCGAGTCGTTAAAACAGATCCCTAATTTTCCCTCAAACGTCATAAGGTTACAGAGAAGGTCAAGAAGTTTAAATCGCGATAATCGCAGTCTTTTTCTTACACAAGAGCTTTAAAAATGTTCTCGAGATTAGTCCGCCCTTCCCTTGCGACTACCCGCGCCTTCAGCACATCGAAACAGGTGAGTAAACAAAATTCCAGAAGCCCACTAATAACCCTTACATAACTCCAGAACAATGTCAAAGTGGCCGTCGCCGGCGCCTCTGGGGGCATCGGCCAGCCCCTGTCGCTCCTCCTCAAACAGAGCCCCCTAGTCACCGAACTGTCCCTCTACGACATCGTCCATACCCCAGGAGTTGCCGCTGACTTATCCCACATTGAAACCCCCGCTAAAGTCAAAGGGTAGGTTTGAGACCCCCCGAAGCGTCCCTTAACCCTCAATTTTAGTTTCAACGGTGCTGAGAACCTCAAACAGGCTTTCGCTGGGGCCGAAGTTATCATAATCCCGGCTGGGGTCCCCCGCAAGCCTGGCATGACCCGCGACGACCTTTTCAATACCAACGCCTCAATTGTGCAAACTTTAGCCGAAGCAGCCGCCGAGAGCGCCCCCAAAGCCCTAATCGGGATCATCTCAAACCCCGTCAATTCCACAGTCCCCATCGCGGCTGAAGTATTGAAAAAAGCCGGGAAATACGACCCCAAACGACTTTTCGGAGTCTCAACTCTTGATGTAGTCCGAGCCAACACTTTCGTGGCCGAACTCAAAGGCCTGAACCCCTTAGAAGTCAAAGTTCCCGTGATTGGGGGACACTCAGGGGTCACTATAATCCCCCTTATTTCACAAGCGACCCCTTCAGTGTCTTTCCCTCCAGACCAACTCAAAGCTTTGACTGAAAGAATCCAAGAAGCGGGGACTGAAGTTGTGAAAGCTAAAGCGGGGGCTGGTTCAGCCACTCTTTCAATGGCTTATGCTGGGGCCCGATTTGCAATTTCGTTAATTAGGGCCCTCAAAGGCGAACAGAATATAATCGAGTGTGCTTATGTCGAGTCGAACTTAACTGAAGCCAAGTATTTCTCAACTCCGCTACTTTTGGGTAAAAACGGAATCGAGAAGAATCTAGGATTGGGGAAATTGAGCGATTTTGAGCAAGATTTACTCAAGAAAGCGATCCCAGAATTGAAGAAAAATATCCAAAAAGGTGAAGATTTTGTTAACAAGAAGTGAGCTTTTGTAAGATAAAATAAAAAAACAATTACGAGTCAATTGTTTAATAAAAAAATTTTACTCATTATCTTCCTCATCGTCGTCTTCCTGACTATTAATCTGGAAGTATCTCAATTCATAGCTGTCTTTCCCGGATGCTACAACTCGCAACCAATCCCTCAAATTATTCTTCTTGAGGTATTTCTTCGTGAGGTACTTCAAATATCGCTTCGAGAACGGAATTTCCGAATTTAACACGACTTTCGTGCTCTTCTCGCGTCCTAAAGTAACAGCATGTTGGCTCCCTTTCCCCGAAGCGAAATTTCCGGTTTTTCCATTAATCTTAATCTTAGTTTTCAAGTATTGTTCCTGGAATTAAAATTTTAGAACCGTCACACGTCAGGGGGCCAAACTTACGAAACTCGCAACATCGAGAATGCTGTCTTCGACAGGGTGAGTACAATCGATGACGAACCGCAATGCCACCTTCTTCTTCTTTAACCCTTTACCGCGGATTTGTTGTTTCTTAGCTTGGGGCTTCAAGGCTGGGGCAGGTTTTGTCTGGAATCCACAACAAATAAGTTGTGTTTCGACCAGACATGAAAGTGAGGTTAGGTCGAATCTGGACACGAAAATGCCCATTTACACGCATAATTAACAATAAAGCCCCCCTAATAGGGATGCACACACGACCCGATTGAAAATTGAAGGTTTTATACGATTTTTGCCCGTTTCGAGGTTAAAATAAATCTGTCAACATCCGTCAAAATGGGGCAAATTTTCGCCCAAATTACATAAATATTGAATAAATGAGGTGTTAGGAAACGAAATTGAAAGATATTGACGCGAATTTAAGTCTTTTTCCCATTTTTTTCAACATTTTAGTACTTACCGGAGCCATCGCACACGTTCGCGTCACTGTCAAAAAACAGAAAAGGAAGGGGGGCAAGTTTGCCAACCCACCCACAAAATTCCCCAAAGTGCGACAAAATTTAAAAAACCCAAAAAATATAATTAAAAACGTAATTTGTGTTATTTTTCTTTAATTACACTACGAGTTTTATTTTTTTGGGTCATTGCCCTGCTTAATTATACAACAAAATCGTCAAAGTTGAACTAATGAAGAGTTTACATGACTTGAATGTTATTCCAGGGCAGGCTCCCAATATTAATGAAACTCACATTTTTTAGTAATTTTAGTGTTTTTCGTGTGTTGCGATTGACAGTATCCGAGCCGGCGTGATTACCACTACGTTAGAATCACCTCCAGTCAAATTTCAGGCCATATTTGGTCATTACGGGCCTGGTAAAGTTTGTTTACATTACCAAAACTAACTTCTTCATATGTGAGAATGAGAATCAAAACTTGAATGTGGAAAAACGAGTTGATATAAAATACTGGTTGAGGTGTTTTTCTTGTTTCTTCTTCGTTTAGTGATTGTGCTGCGTACGTGTTATTGTCAAATTTTCCGATTTTGGTTAAAAGGTAAGCGAGAAAATTGGAAATTGTGACATTGCAATGTCAGTTTTGACAAGGACAGGGGCGGGGTAAGGGATAATTGTGAAGGGTCAGTGATAAAGGGAAAGTGATAATGACCTTCCGAGGCCACGTTGGAGATAATTTGCAATTAAAATTCTCAACATTAATCGATAATTGTTAAGATAATTAAATTGCCCAACTGAATAAGTAATTAATAAGTAGAGTAGGTGGCTATGCACCATATAAAAATGACCTTGTTTTATCAAAAAAGCACTAAAACGGCAATAAAGTGGAAATATTTTAATGGTTTTGTCATAATAGGCCATAAATTTCGCTTTATGGGCGCTTTTTACATTTGGAAGAAATAAAAATTTTTTTTTTATTATTTTTATCTAGCGTGCATAATAAAAACAAGAGAAAGTTGAATATGTTTTAATGATTTCCGGTTGAAATTGGATTCATTTCTCATTTAACATAAAAATGCATATTTGTTATTATGACGTTGGTAACTTTCATTTACCAAATTTTACACGTCACGGACCCTTAATTTGTTTACACAGCCTGCTAAATCTGGTTTATGAATAAATAATACGACGAATTAATTTCAGTTTTATTCCCAACCTTGTCTATTTTTTACCATTTCTAATATCCACATTACAACAGTACAAATTTCAAGGCTTTTTGGCGTATTTTTGTTACATTCATTTGAGGTCATTCAGTTTTTTAGAAACTGCAAGTTGCAAAAACAAATAATCAATTATGTCAGCAACTTGTTCACGGAAGAAACAAAACAATGTCGATTTTTGTTGTACTTTGCGTTCAATTACTTAACGAGACGTAGTGAGCCTTGAAAAACAAATTACAACAACGTAATTAGGGAAATTCCTAAGCGCTACCAACGTTTAAGAAATTTTGGTTCCTAATTTGATTTTTTCCAGAATGTCGAGCAGCGAAATAGTGTCATTTTACACCGGTAAAAATTTCTTCATAACTGGTTCCAGCGGTTTCGTTGGTATTTGTCTCTTGGAGAAGATTCTCCGTGTGATTCCCAACCATGGTCAGATATATCTCCTCCTGCGCCCCAAGAAGGGCAAAGACATAAACGAGCGCCTTGAAGAAATCAAAAAGAACCAAATTTTTGAGAAATTACTAGCCAATAAGAGTGTCGAAGACGTGTTTCGTGGCGTCCAAGCAGTTGCTGGTGATGTTGGTCAAGAAAATTTAGGGATTTCCCCTGAAGATCGTCGCCTACTTGTCGACAATGTCAATGTTATAATTCACTCAGCCGCAACTTTGGATTTCGGTGATACGTTGAAGACTACAGTAAATATCAATCTCTTGGGGACACGTCGCGTCACCCAATTGGCTAAGGATTGCAAACAGTTGAAAGTTTTGGTACATGTCAGTAGTGCATACGTCAATTCATATCGTCTCGACTGTGAAGAAATCATCTATGATAAACCATGTGACAGCGAGGAGTTGATTTCATTGGTCGGTAAGCTAAACGAGGCGGAACTTGAGAAAAAAACACCGGAAATACTCAAAGACCATCCAAACACCTACACCATAACCAAACATTTGGCCGAACATGAAATTAAAAATTGTGAGACGATTTTTCCTTGTACTATAGTACGGCCTAGTATGAGTGAGTCGCTAAATTACTTGTCAACCACTTATTACAGTTTCCTGTAATTGTAGTTATCGGCGCGTGGAAGGAGCCGATTCCTGGGTGGACAATTAGTAAAAATGGGCCACAAGGGTTTCTCATGGGGGCTGCGAAGGGGGTGATTCGTCGACTTCCGGTCGGTAAAAGCCTCATTTATGACTACATCCCAGTCGACGTGGTTGTCAATAATCTACTAGCGGCGGGGTACAGTGCTGCCAACCATCAAGCCAAACAAGTGGAAGTGTATCACTGCACTTCAAGCACCCGAAATCCATTCTCGTGGATTTTGATCGAAGATCGAATTAATAACTATTTGCACGAATATCCGTTAAAATCGGCCGTTTGGTATCCATATTTGAAGTTTCTGCCATCGGTCACGTGGTACAAAATATCGGCGTTTTTCGTCCATATTTTACCAGCGATACTTCTCGATTTTGTCACTAGGGTCGCTGGTGGCCGGCCTATGTAAGTCAGGAAGTGGCTAAAGCTACACCACTTGACACTACAATTTTTTTTTCTAGTTTAATGAAACTACATCGAAATGTAAACACGTCACTAGACCGTCTGGAAAAATTCATTTTCACTGAATGGAAATTCCACGCAAATAAAACAATGGAGTTGCATAAATCTCTGTCAAAAACGGACCAAGACATGTTTATCCTTGATATAACACATCTCGTTTGGTTGGATTATTTCAAGGATTTAGCAGTCGGAGCTCGAGTCTACTTGAATCGCGAACCGTTGAAGAATCTAGCCGGCGCGAAAACAAAAGATAACATGTAAGTGTCAAAAATGGACAATCACGTGACTTGATTTTGGTGTTTCAGATTGATGATTTTGCATTTGGCCATGCAGGCGGCGCTGTTTTCGCTCATTTGGTATTTGTTTGCTTGTATTTTCGGGATGAAGATGTCGTCGTCGGCGTTCGTCGTTCCGATTGGTTATTTCATATTCAGTTTGTTGTAATTTTTTGTATTTGTAATTTGAATATATGGTTGAAATGAAGTGAGTGTTTTGTTTGCGGTCCGCGTGTGACTATGTGACGTGACAACGTGCGAACGAAGCGAAGAGTAGAGGTAAGAATTTTATCTTGTCAAATTTTATTGTGGTTTTTAATTTTATTTAACAACGAAATGTGTTTGTTTTTATGTAGTTGTTAATTAATTTTTATTGCACGTGGGGTTAATGTGCAACAAATTGCATTCACTAATTTTTCATTGTTTGTAAACCGCTCATTGTTTAATCGAAAGAAAACAAAAAAAACATTTTTTCGATTATTAATTAATTAATTATGGCTGTAGTAAAAAGGCAAAGTGGGCGAACGAAGCGAAGAGTGGAGGTAAGAAAATATTTTTTGTTACATTTTTTAACACTTGTTTGATTTAATGAACTACAATGAAAAGTATTTATGAATTTTTATGCTCATATTAATTATTTTTTATTGGACGTGTTTTTAATGTGCCATAAATTGCATTTACCACTCACTGATTTTACAGAATTATTTGTCATTGTTTGTAAACCAGCTATTGTTTGGTGAGAGGAAAAACAAAGTTACAGTTTTGTTTTTTAATTATCTGTAAAATAACTAAAAAAAGGCTTGCCAACTTGGAAAATACAAATTTCGAAGAAAAAACATACTTTTATTGTGTTTAAATTCAAAATAAATTGTTTTAATCTGTGTACTTGTATTTGCTGAGCTTATTGATAAGAAAAAAAATAGAATTCTTGTAATTTTTTGTACTTTACTTTTTGCATAGCTACCAACCATTTAAATGATAAATTTGTTAAATGTTTTTTAAATATTTACTTAATTTTGCTTGATTTGTGATAAGGAAAATAATTTAGGTGCGACAATAAGAACGTAAAAAGTGAGTTTATTGCAATGGTGTGAAACTTTTCGACGCGCCCCGGTAGCTAAAAAGCTCGAAAGCTCTCTGCTTTATCATCAATTGATTTCCGCTACCAGCGCCGGATGTCACTGTAATCGCCCGCCTTTCCATGGTACTCGCCCAATTTTAAAGGCTGGTATGTGTCATATTATATTGATTTTTTCCTAAAACAAGTGAAATTTTTCATTAATACGTCCCTGTGAATTCGTAAAAGTTCCTTTTTGGTCCCTTGGTGTGAAATCGACGTGTTAATGAATATTCGTGTTGGTTTTTTGGAAATATCAAGACGCCCGTGCCGGCCTTCCATCGTTAGGTAAGAATTTCGTATTTCGATTGGAGGGGGCCCGAAACCGGTGAATGAAACTCGGACTTTGCCCCCCATTCACTAATTATACAATTACGGTGCTGGCAGACGCCCAATTACCGCATAATCGGACGCTGAACTTAACCTAACCTAGAAACGTCAATCCCCACCGCGGGAGGCGTCGCGACGCCTAAAAAGGCACTAGGATTTTTTTTGGTTCATTTCAAGGAGGCTGAAATACTGAATGTCAAGTCGACGTCAGTGCTGCGGTGGTGAATTTCAAACGGTATGACAAGTTTTGACATTTTTTCATTAAGGGGGCTCCCTTTGTAACATCTCCGGTTTCATTTTGATTGGTGGCAATTTTTGCACGTGGCCTTGTAATTAATTAAATTGTCGATTTTTACTTAGAATTTAATTAAAGGCGTTAATTAATCGATTATTACATCATGTCCTTCATAAGAACGTGCGGAATGTTTGAATATTTATGTTCGCATGTTGGAGTATTGTTAGGCAATGTAAAGATAATTTAATTATAATTTCCAAAGTGTATTTGTATGTAAATAGTCTTTTTAGAGTTTCTACCGGGTAACTAAATTATTGTGATTTTTTATCTCTGGTGGTGTCAAATTTAAAATTTTAGTTTGGCAACCTTGACTTTCAAATTCAAACGTCATATTTTTATAGACAATTGTCATTCATTTGTGACGGGCGACTGCAGATTTAGCCGTCATCTGAAACATTCTGATGTAACAAATTAGAAGGATTATCAATAATTCAGTGTTGCCAATAAATTTTTTTTGTCACATACATTAATACTCATGTACCAAGAGTAGTTTAAATAGTGTGGTACTTTATTTCCTCGGGAATAAAACAAATGAAATATCGCTTTTTACCATCGCCGTCTCCATAGAAATAATCCTTTTCTCGCCTGGGCATTTTTTGAGTTCAAGTGATTCCCGTTGGCGCTTTAATCTGGGGAAAATTTTTTGACAAATCCAGTTTTTTAGCTTAAAGGGTTCAATCTCATAATATCAATTCTCCCTGGCGTATCTAGTTTTGTTGTATCCTTCCTTCCCAGCATTTATTAATTGCGTTATTTTTCCTTAATAATTAGAAATTATTCAGTTTTTCCTTAGTAACCCCCGTAACTAAGAAAAAATCGGAATCACTGCTCCAATGCATTTTTTACGAAATGCCCAGGCGGGATATTGATACATTTGATTAAGGAGGCGGTGCTTTTTACTCTTAAAATTGAACAAATTTGACTGATTTATTATTTTCTTATGTTATTATTAATTTAGATGTAGGGAGAAAAGTTCTGTATGCACGCACCTCTAGAATAAACATGTAGGTAATGCCAGAGGCGACCGAATTGAGCCGAGGGCGTTGTCATTCCAGGGACTAAAATAGTTGTTTACTTTCTTGATACATAAATAACTATTAAATTTCAAGAATTTGAATAAACAATGTTTAATTATTAGAATTATATATTTACTACAATAGGAGGGAAAGTAACTTGAAGTGAAGACGTGAAAACAAATATTTCGTTATGAGAAATACATGACAACCGATAAAAGAAAATTATAGACTCTACTCTATTCTTATTTTACTAAGTAAGCGAAACAAATGCATTTGTAATGTTTAATTGAAAAAATGTGTACATATTGATAACATTTTCTTGGTATCGGAACAAGTTTCACCTTTATTTACATCAGTTTCGCCATGGATTGTCACTTGTAAAATTTAATAAAAATATTTTTTTATGTTTTGGTTTTAAATAATATTATTAAAGAACTCGTCTAGGTGCGCTTATAGCGTTTCAGAGTGCGTTAACAGTCTGGTGTACTTTATTTTTTTAATGTTGGTGACAATGCCTAAATTGTTTTCAATATCCTTACCATTTTCAGATTACACACAATACTAAATGTCAGTTTGAGTTGAATTTTCCAACACTGTTGCGTATCACCAACTAAATTCACAATTTGATTTCTTCCGAAACCTCATAAAAAGCGCATAGAAAAAAATTGTATAAAACACTTGTTACAGAAGACCAATAAAGCAATTATTTATTCTTCAACTCGCCACTACGCGGCTCGTATCGGAGTTTAAAACTCTTGCTTTTTTATTGTTTTTTTACTTTATCTTTGTAAATAACCTAATCACCGGTATTGTATATTAAAATTTTTCTATATGTATTTTCCAAATTCTGTTTATATGATTCTTAAAACATTTTTTTAGCTTATAGAGTGTTAGTTTTAGTTGAGAGACCTTGTATATTTTTGTTTATATACAGGTCGTTAAAAGTATAATACAGCTAAATATTTTAAAAACAGTTTTTTAAATGTTTAAAATTATTTAAATTCCATCGTCTTAAATATTGTTCAAGTTTCAACCTGCAAGGATATACCGTGTGTTTAATGAAAAATTTGATCAAAGTGGCCTGTGACTTTGAAATTAAATTGGCAACATTGAATAATATAAAGACAAAAGACATAAACGTTACTATATAGTTTCAGTCTCTACATTATTCATTGTTGCCAACTGAATACCAGTCATGGCACATCTTGATCAGGGATTTAATTGGCATTTTCAGACTGAAAGATAAAAAATACAAAATAAAAAATTAGCTTCTAAAACGAACGAAGCGAGTTACAAGTTTTTGTTTGGAAAACATTGCCAAAATATTACTTTATAATTGTTTTCTGATTAAAATAAAGACAAAAGACATAAACATTACTTCACAGTTTCAGTTTTTACATTATTCAACTTGAATTTCAAAGTCACAGCTTACTTTGATCAGATATTTAATTAGCATGTTTGCAATTGAAATTTAAGCAAGACAAATAATAAGTATGAATAAAAATTAGTTTTCATTCAGAAAAAAGTTAAGAAAACTAGAAGCTGATATCAAATCTTGTTGGATTCGAAAATGTTGTGTAGAAAGTAAAAATTATAGGGTGCTCGCGGCTTTGCCGCTTGCTCCCCTCTTTTAGACCTTACACTATCTGATTCGCAAATGTTTTGTCAAAACTACACTATGAGGTTTTGTCGAAATTTATACAGGGTGTTTCACATAATTTTACGAGGCCGGCGCCTGTAATATGCAATCAATAATCCATTTCCGATACGAACTCGATTACATATTTTGAATATTTGGATAATCTTCTCTTGTTTGTTCACCCTTTCAAAAATTACCACGTTTTTAGTTAGTTAGTGATTAAGGTAGATAAACTAATTGTTTCTGAAAAACAGCAGTTTATGACTATTAATGAAACAACGATTAGTTTGACAAATACTGGCATGTGACTTTTGTATATGTGGGTACATTAGACGGAAGCCTCGTAAAGTTGTGTGAAACTCCCTGTATTATATTTATTAAATTTTCGGTGCTTTTTGTTCATGTTTTTTAATTTTTATAAAGTAGAAACGTCGTCTTTGGGTCTCAATATTAGTTTATCTTTTATTATTTAATTTTTATTACATAATAATAAGACGACTTTTCACGCACTTTCGTCTCTTATCACCTAATTCAAATATTTGTTTTTTAATGTCGCCGATTATTTTCGAGTTTTGCTTTCCATAGTGAAAACACCGTTTCACTGCATCTAGTAGGCCACTGCACAATCAACCGGTTTGAAAATCTCACTAAAATTCGTATTTCGAATAAGTCAAAAAAAAAACAAACTTTTACTCATTACGTCAAGTGTCTTTTGTTTTTAATCCTTATCAAATGGAAAACCTTGTAATTCGCCGGTATTGGGTGGGAGTGTGGTTTATATCACCTCAATGCGGATTCAATGTGATTCAGTTCTGGCGTCGTTCGTGTCCGTATCGCGTATTTTTTACCGGTTTAGTGGGCCATGCATGCGACCATCCGAGTGCAGCGACTCTAACGGAAGACATTGACCTTCTAGAAGATGTTGTGATTCACTCGACCCACTTCCATAGCCCACTAACCCCTCACTTTTCACTCTAAAATAGAAGAAGAATCTTAGTCGTGTCGTTGTCGTTTACAGAATCACAGCGAAGAAGAAAGAAATGAACTGAACGTGAAAAAAAAAACACTATACTCTTCCATAAAGCACAAATTTTTTTTCGACTTCCTATTAAATGTTGGACGATTTTTCGAATTTTTACTAAATGGTGTCTGTAAGAAACGAAATGGCTGCTATACAAAACGGAGTTTGTTCGTCGCACACAACTGTTGCCGAGTTCTACAATGGCAAAACTGTTTTTATAACGGGCGGAACAGGATTCATGGGAAAAGTACTACTTGAAAAATTGCTCAGGTCGTGTCCAGGAGTCGCCAAAATCTATCTACTGATAAGGCCCAAAAAGGGACAAGATGCACACGAAAGGCTGAAACTGCTACTGTGTTCACCGGTAAGTCATATACCTTTTTTCCTCCATATCTTCCTTAACAAGCAAAATTGGGCCCTTGTTTATATAAAATTTTTTGCTTATTTTTGACCGACTAACACAACCGTGTGATTTTGCGAAATTTTTTGGAGTCACCCTCTATATTATTTTTTGATTAGGTAATCTTTTTTCTAATTTTTGACCAATCAGTACACTGGTGTTATTTTAGGACACTTTCTGGAGTCACTTGTATATTATTTGATATATATTTTTTCGTCTATATCCTCTGTATAATCTTAAAAAGCAAAATTAGGCCTTTGTTTATATAAACTTTTTTGCTTATATTTGACCGACTAACACAACTGTGTGATTTTTCGAAATTTTTTGGAGTCACCCTGTATATTATTTTGTAAGCTTTTTCTGACTATATGATTTTTTTTCTTAATTTTGACCGATTAATACACTGGTGTTATATTAGGACTCTTTTTGCAGTCACTTGTATATTATTTTATATATCTTTTTTTTGTCTACATCTTCCCTATCTCCCTTTAGAAACAAAATTAGGCCTTTGTTTATATAAGTTTTTTTGCTTATTTTTGACCGATTAATACAACCGTGTGATTTTGCGACACTTTTTGGAGTCACCCTGTATATTGTTTTGTAAGCCTTTTTTTTTTAACTATATCGACTTTTTTCGTATTTCTGACCGATTAATACACTAGTGTTATTTTAGAACACTTTTTGGAGTCGCCTGTTTATTGTTTTGTATATCTCTTTTTGTCTGTATCTGCCGTATCTTTCTTAGTAAGCAAAATTGGCCCTAGTTTATATAAGTTTTTTTTTCTTATTTTTAACCGATCAATGCATTGGTGTTATTTTGGGCTATTGTTTGGGGTCACCCTATACATTATTTTTGTGTTTTTAGCTGTTTGATCCGATTCGGAAGAGCCGTCCATCGGATCTGCACAAGGTGTTACCCATAGAAGGCGATATTACACAGCCCGAATTGGCGATAAGTTCAAATGACAGATTAATGTTGGCTCGAACCGTCAATATTGTATTTCATAGTGCAGCAACGATAAAATTTGACGAAAAATTGAAATTATCGGTGACAATTAATATGTTGGGGACGCAAAGATTAGTTGAGTTGTGTAAAAGGATGACGAATTTGGAGGCATTGGTGAGTATTGTTTTTTTTATTGCCAATGAAGGAAACAAGTTGTGATTCATGGTAAACAAGTTCTTTTTTTAAATTATATAATCAAAGTTTTCTTTGAAAACGTTAACAATGTGGAAAAGTGAATGAAGATGAGTTTTTAATTGGATTAAAGATTTTTATTGCCAACATATTATTGATTATGTCAGGTGGCATTTAATTGGAATAAATATTGTAGAAAAAAAGCTTGTTTACTTTATGCATTTTCAAGTAATTTTATTGCTAATGGTTTTAAAAAATTTAAAGTTGTTTATGAGATTCTGTTTATTTGATTCTTAAAACATTTTTTAGCTTATTTTATATATCTACAGAGTGTTAGTTCTAGTTAAGGCACGTTATATATTTTTTTATATACAGGGTCGCTAAAAGTATGAATACAGATAAATATTTTAAAAGTGGTTTTTTAAATTGTATAAAAATTTGGCACATGGTTAAAATTATTTAAATTCTATCATCTTAAATACTTTTCAAGGATATAACGTGTGTTTAATTAAAAATTTGATCAAAGTGGCCTGTGACTTTGAAATTAAGTTGGCAACATTGAATAATATAAAGACAAAAAACATAAACATTACTTATAGCTGTTTCAGTCTTTACATTATTCATTGTTGCCAACTGAATATCAGTCACAGCACACCTTGATCAGAGATTTAATTGGCATTTTCAGACTAAAAGAATAAAAATAAAACGATCGAAGCGAATTATTTGTTTGAAAAACATCACTTTTTAAACTTTGTAATTGAATTATTAATTGTGTTTATTTAAATATTTTTGTTTAAAAAGGTTTAATTTTTTTTCTTTATTTAAAAAAATGTTTAATGATAATTTTTTTATATTTATTTGGATATGAGTTTAATTTTAAATTGTTTTGTCATTTTTATTTTCTACAATTACTGAATATTCAAGTGTTAAATTATTACTCATCCTGTGACTCAAAACATTCCAGTATCAACCGGTATAAAAAAACACCATCATATTGCACAAAAATTGAGTTATTGTCAATTAAAACGGTTTTTTAAAATTTGGGTCGCATAATTTGTGGTACCGTTCCACAAAAAAATTGAATCATGTGACATTTGACACTTTTGACAGGTGCACGTATCCACCGCCTACTGCAATTGCGATCGTAGTGAAGTAAAAGAGACCATCTACCCGCCACCTATGGGTCCGGATCAAGTAACCTCATTGGTTGATTGTCTGGATGAAAGCCTTCTTGATTCTTTAACATCACGTCTGGTTGGAAATCGGCCCAATACTTACACATTTACTAAAGCATTAGCTGAATGTTGGTTGAAAGAAAACAAAGGCGATTTACCATTGGTTATTGTACGACCCAGTATAGTTTTATGCAGTTTTGGTGGACCTTTAAAAGGCTGGGTTGATAATTGGAATGGACCAACCGGAATCATTGCAGCAGCTGGAAAAGGACTCTTCCGGACGATGTTATGCGATCCGGAAAAAATCGCCGATTTAGTTCCGGTTGATATGGTGATAAATTTGATGTTGGTGGCGGCGTGGCGCATCGGTACGACCAAAACGAAAGATATGCCCATTTATAATTGCAGCACAGGTGAGTGATTACATTTTTTGTGTTAAGGGACTCGCCGCTACGCGGCTCGTGCTGTAATTTTTTTCATTAGGTCAGAGAAGGCCAATCACGTGGAAGCATTTCGTTGGTTTGTGCTTCAAGTACATGAGGAAACACCCATTTTCGGACGTCACGTGGTACCCTGATGGGACAGTAACGGCGTCTCGTACCTTGAATACAATCAATAAGTATTTATTACATTGGTTACCGGCGTATATAATGGATGGTTTAGTTTGGATGGCTGGAGGGAAACCAATGTGAGTTTTTTATTTGAGAGAAAAAAAAATTGAATGAATTTTTTACAGAATGGTTCGGATCCAGGATAAGTTGTGCAAAGCAGCGACCTGTTTGGAGTACTTTACAATGAATGAATGGCATTTCGATGATGAGAATGTCCGCACTTTGAGTCAACATTTGAATGAGAAAGACCGCGAAGAGTTTTGTTTCGACGTGGCGAAAATCGATTGGGAACAGTATGTCGAGGATTACGTCCTTGGTATCCGACGTTTCATCTTCAAGGAGGACTCATCATCGATACCAACCGCCCGACGCCAAGTGTCGCGTCTTTATTGGTTCTATAGATGCCTGCAGGTGGCGTCGGTGATGTGCATGTGGCATTTTCTAACATTGCGTTACGCCCCCTTGCGGCAGTTGTGGGGTAATGCCCTCAGACTGCTCATTCACTTAGCCCGAATGCTGCCATTTGTATAGATAATAATTAGGTAGGGTGTCGCGACGCGGCGCGACGTGACGCTTTTCTTTTTCACTAAAATTGGTCCCACTTTCCCCTATTTTATCGTGTGTCGTGAGTGTATTGTAGATAATTGTATGTTATGTAATTAAGTGGGAAGGAAAAGCGACGCTGATTGATACATTTATGGTTTTGCTTCGTTTTTTATTCGATTGAAGCTCATTCCAGCTGTGTAAGTGAAACAACGGTTCTTAGGGAATTTTAATTTTTCAGCCGGGGGAAAATTACAATTCCTGGTTTTAAGTGAAAATGTTGCGTGGTTTATTTATTTGTTATTTTTACCATTGTACTAGTCTTATAGTGAATTAAAGGGATCGCTTAGTTCGTAAATAAAATTATTTATTATTTATATTTGTGGTTCTTGAATAACAGGTTTAAAGTTTTGCCAACTTAAAAAATTAAATCATGATGATTTAGATATATCTAGTGAGTGTAGGAGAAAATTGTACAATTTTTGACGATGATTTGCTTGTTTTCCACTGAAATGATGTAATTGTTAATTTTTATTATGAAATAAAACAAATCTCTGTTTAAGCGAATTGAATTAAAATATTAGATATTGTTTATTTGGTGCTTTATTCCAATCTTCGACTCAAATACAGATGATGTGAAAAATTTTTCATGTTTTTATTAGGGATATTTCGGGTTGATAGTTGGTGACAAAGTCGGATGATTTTAATACATTTTTGCAAGTCTTGGTAGTTTGACCGGACACAAAGCCTAGCAATGATGAAATTTGGGGTTGAAATAACACTATTAAGTGTTTTTTATACTTCCCAATTATAAGAAAGAGAAATAATAAATACAACTGAATTTGGGGACTTTCGATTTTTCAGTTTTACTGCCATAAGTGTAGTTCAAGCACAGATTGTTCAAGCAAGTGATTTTTTTAATCGTCCCTTCTCCTAAAAGGTGAGTTTTCTCATTAATTTTTTTTAATATATACATGAAAAAATATCAAAAATGAATAGTCAAGTCTCAAAACAAATTCCCTAAATTATTTTTTACATCAATTATGGCATTTAAAACTACAAAATCGCTACAAAAATAAACAATATGCTACAAAACCAATGACGTGTGCATTACGTAATGCTAAAAAAGTGTCAGAAAACAGTAAAACCCCCATTTGACTTCCTCCGTTAACTTTTACTTCGGGATATTTCGGTTTGACAAATCGGATGGTGTTAATAAACTTTTGCAAGTCTTGATTATTTTGCGCTGGCAGAAATCCTAATAAAGATACAATTATCGATTAAAATAAGAGTATTTAGTGTTTTTAAATCACACAATTATGTATATGAAAAATAAGTTAGAAGTGCAAGTCAATTTGGGGATTTTCGATTTGTTAGTTTTGCCACCATGAATGCAGTTCTAGGAAGTGGTTTTTTCGAGCGTTCGACACTTCTACTAAAGGGGTGAGTTTTTTTAATTAATTTGTTTTATTTTGGTCATTTGCTAATAAAGAAATGTCAAAAATGAGGATTATGTACTACAGCTAAGATTCAAAACAAATTTCCTCAACTGTTTTATGCATCTAATTTTATAACTTTTAAAATATAATTAAGTACTATAAAAGTAGACAAAACGTGACAAAATCAATAACGTGTGTATTTAGCAATGATAGCATAAATATGAAATTATTGTTTAAAACAATACTATTCAGTGTTTTTTATTTCAGTTATGTGAAAAACAAAAGTGCAAGTGAATTTGGGGATTTTCGATTTGTCAGTTTTGCCGCCATGAGTGTGGTTCAAGCAACTGATTGTTTTCTTGCGTCTACTTCCACTAAAAAGGTGAGTTTTTCTCATTTATTTGTTTTATTTTGGTCATTTATAACGTCAAAAATGCGGATTATCAATAGCCAAATTCCCTACATTGTATTTTATTCAACTGTTTTTTACATCTAATTAACTTTTAAAACTACAAAAATAGACAAAACCAATAACGAGTGTATTTCGGAATGCTAAAAAGTAGTAAAAAACAATAAAACCCCCATTTGCCCCCCATTAAAATCGCACAATACCAACTACACAAATTAAAAATTCCTAAAATTATCGGGCATGTTTTTTAAGCAATTCTTTGACTTCCTTATCATCTTCATTATCGGCCCCATTATCAGTCTTGACTTCATTTGCCTTTTCTAAAACCCACACTCCCTCCTCCACTAGCCCCATATTAAGTTTACACTTAGCTATAAATAACAAATTCTTCTTCCACTCGTCCTTATTTAGCCTCTCAGCCTCCTCAAAGTGCCCCAAAGCCTCCTCGTACGTCGATTGGGGCAAATCTGCAGCAATGGCAGTCGCTACTTTCCTCTCATACCACTTTAACGCCGCCATATCGTAACAAAACCGCCCCAGCATGTGGTGTAGGACCGAATCATGGGGGCTCAAACGCAACGCTGCTTCCACATGCTGTTTGACTTTCAAACCGTCAAGAATCTTGTCTTTGAGGGGCTGGAATTTGGTTCGTGACCCTAACAAAATTGCCAACCATTTGTGGACATTAGCGAGCTCAGGGCGCAGCCCTAGGGCTGCATTGCAAGCCTCAACGCCTTCAAATAGGTGCTGTTGCTGGTCAGTCTTCTCAAACAAGCGATAATGGGCTTTGGCAACTCTCCACAACAATTCGGGGTTGTCGGGGGCTTCCAGACGCAAGGTTTGCAACTGTTGGAGACACGTCTCGAGTTCGGTTACATTGCCTTCATCCAAAACTGAATCAATTTGGGTTAAATCCTGAAAAATTAAATCTTTTTTTGAGTTTGTTTACCCCCCCATGTTTACCGTGGACGTGGCCCCCTCGTCGTCGCTCACGTCGTAAAACTCCAAATCAGAACTGTCCGCATCCACCGCCGATGAGTAGTCCTCCGTCGTGGTCGAAGACGCAAAACTCTCCGATTTCTTGGTCTTTTTAGCCCGTTTTAGCCCCCTAAAGACACCCGAAAACTCAGTTTGACTGTTTGTCGTTAAATTATAGAAATACTTTTGTCGTTGCGCTGCTAAAAGGTTGTCTAATTCGCGTCGTAAGACTGAAAGTTCGTTATCCAAACGGGCGAGGTCTTTGGCCATGGCATGGCGTCTCCGGTCTTGTTTAAAACGTTCGACGACGTAAAGTGTGGCCGCACATACGATCCCAAACACACCGGCGCCCAAAATCACGTTCACGTTCTGCGGTAGTGGCATTTTGTGGGGGCTCTCGGCAAGTGAGGTTAGGTTTCTAATTCTGGTCCAAACATGACTCGAGACAATCCCGGGGGCGACTTAGGCGACACACATCGTTTTAAAACACCTGGAATGAGAATTAGGCCGGGAATCGGCCCGAAATTGGGGCACTTACGTTGACGTTTTCACGGAATGACAGATAAAATGTCAAATGTCAATTTTTTTTTTAATTAAAACTCGAAATTAACAATTTTTACTTTTATTGTGTGAAAAAGACGTGAAAATACGTTTAAAATTGAAGAAATGCTATTTTTTTGCAAATTAAACCGGAACTGGCCCAATTGCAAGAAATGACAGTTGAATTGTCAAATTTTTTTGAATAAAAACACGAATTTAACAATTATTTCTTACTTTTATTGCATTACAAAGACGTGAAAATACACAAAATTGAATAAATAATAAATTTTATTTTTTGCCACCTGAAAGCAAAGTGTCATTAATTTATGTCACAAAAGTTGCATAATTTGATTACCTTTTTTGCCCCCTTTTTGGGTACTTTGGGTACTTGCGGTCTTTTGATCGGCTGCTTTAGTAGTTTGCGTCCCCTTTTTTTGCTGAAATTGCAAAATTATTTGGGAAAAGTTAAATAGTGTTGTTTCTTACGTCACTTTGGCCACTTGGTGGGGCTCCTTTTCCGCCTTTAGGCCCTTTTCCCATCGTCGGTTAATTGCGCTTGTTGTTTATTCAAGTACGTTCAAGTACAAAATTCTATTTCAGATTTGGCACAATGTCATTGAATTTAAAAAATTAGCGCGCCATTGTGATTGATTAGGGATTTTTGTGTTGTCAGGTTTGTTACTAAATTATTTATTAAACAAAAAAAATATTGTTTAAAATTGTAAAAATAATGATTGAAACATTATTAATACATTAAAGAAATCAGAAATAATTATTTATTTTCAATTGTCAATAATTTTTTACCAGTATACGGGGGTTATTCGCAAAGTTTCATAAAAAAACACATGTGAAAAGCTTTGAATTTATTTCAATTTGGTCCAATAACAATTCAATCTAGAATTTCTTCGGTTAAATTATGCCAAGCTTCGTGTCTATGATCGGGATATCTAATCATATCTAGCCACTGTTTCAACCTTGAGCCCTTCGATCCTGTGCCCCCCACAATCAAGCCCCCCAAATAGTCGTTACTTTTGCCATAATCCTTATCGTAGACTGTGATATAAAGACTTTGAGTGGCCAACTCAGTGGGGCGTGTCTCAAAAGCGAATTCCTCGTTATATACCGGATTTAGATTTTTCCACTTAATGGAAGTTTTATGTTTCCTGTGGTAAGGATCTGGTCGTAATTGCCTGAAATAAATAAATCGTCACATATACAGGGTGTTTCCATTACGTACAATTTGACAAAAGGGTCCGAAAACCCGTTATTATCCATCGGTAGTAAGTTGGCACACCTGCAAACCATCACAAGCAACGCCCTTCTCTTCGTACTATAGCACAGCGAGAGGAGAATTTGTCCACGTGACCAGAGATCGTCGAACCATTGGTTCAATTCCGGTGTTGGGAGTGGCCCTTTTTGCTCCTGTCTCATTTCCTCCAATGAGGCGGCAACGTAGATTGTGTTTTGTTGTTTAAGTTTGGCTAGTCCGATTCTAGTCTCACCCATGTAATCATGTCCGAATTTGTCGTCGTCGACCACCAGGATGTGGAGGGATTTCTTGGAGAGGTCGGTTTCGGAGATGTCGTAGAAGGTGAGGTTCTCGTTGAATTCGGGGTTGCGTGTCTTGTGGACGGTCTTGGTGCGGAGACGGGTGGAGGGTTTGGCGTTTGGGAGGATGTTGAGTTTGCAGAAGGGGTCGGAAAGGCCGTTGATGTCCATGGGTATGAGGTTTTTGGCACGGTAGACGGTGCAGTGGAGGGTGGAGGTGATGGGGTCATAGGAGAGGGAGAGCTCGATGGTACCCAGGGAGTGGTCGGAAGGCTTATGCTCTTCCAGGATGCTCTGAGAATTTTTTTTTAATAACAGAAAGAAATGAAAATAAATTCATTAAAATATGTTTAAGTTTTGATATAACCACTCGCTTCATTCGTTTGTAAACTTTATCATTTATTGTGTTTACTTGTACATTATTTACAAAGATAAATAAATAAAGTAGTAGCACAGGAAAAATAAAAGGATAAAAGAAAAATTAAATAAATTTAAAAAAAAAGGGGCAAACTCTTCAACCAACATTACATAATTTGACACAGTTTTTTCAATCTTACGAACGATTTCAAGTAAAAAGTACTACTTTACGGACTATTTTGGAAAAAAATAGTTTTTCAGGATTTAAAAACCAAAAAAAAAAAAATGACAAACAGTGCTTTTACATAAATTTGATTATTTCGGAAATTTGAAGTTTAGATTCTATTTTTTTTACATATTAGCAAAGAAAACAGTTAATTTTAAGTAGCATATAAAATGTTACTTCTGCATCAAGAAAAAGTTGACTGATAAAACAGTCTTCATATTGTGTAATGTTAGTTTCATGATTGTCATTTTTTATTCTTTTTTTTCTCTTTTTATTTTTTCTTTTTGTAACATTTTATTTAAAAAAAACAATTTTTTTATTTATATTTAAATCGAAATGGTTGGACAATTTAGTAATTTTATTAAAATAGTAGTAGTATATAAAATGTTACTTCTGGACCAGGACATTTGACGTCTTTAAAAACAGGTTAGAATCCCACAAATTTAGCTGTTTTCCCAAAAGTCGATAACCGAAAAAGGCCTAAAACCCTTCAAAAAGCATTAATTTTTATTCACTCCAAAAGTACCCAAATATCTGTAGACCACCAAAAATTGGGCACATGAAAAAACGGGATAGAGTCCTACAACCTCATTCGCATCCTAATTGTTACGATTTTACATTGTCTAAAAAATTATTAAGTACACCTAAGTCATGAAGCTTTTTTTTAATTTGTTTTTGTAACACAACTATTTACTAGAATATTATTTTCTTTTTTTATATTTGAAAATAATAAATTACAAATTACTTAAAAGTTTAATTGAAACGCAAAACCCATAGCAAAACGCAAGGCCACCTGAATTAAAAGCTACGCTTATAAGGCCGTTTCAATTTCAAGAAAAATGAATGAATTTCAAAGAAAAGAATAAAAAATGACAATTATGCAACTAATATTACACAATATGAAGACTGTTTTGTCAGTCAATTTTGCGAACAATTTGATGTATGAGTCCGGACTATTTCAGAAAAAATAAATTTTGCTGGACTCAAAAAACTGTGCTTTTACATAAATTTGATTTTTCGGAAATTTAAAGTTTAGCTTCAATTTTTTTTTTACATATTAGCAAAGAAATCAATAAATTTTAGTAAAAATACTAAATTATTCAACTTTTTTGGTTTAAATTTTGATAAAAAATTGTTTAATTAAGCAATTTTTTAGAAAAATAAATAATTAAAATATTAGAAAAGGAGAAAAAAAAATAAATTTCAAACAAAAAAAAGCTGTCCAACCAACATTACACAATATGAAGACTGTTTTGTCAGTCAACTTTACGAACAATTTGATGTATGAGTTCGGTAAAGTAGTACTTTACGGACTATTTTAGAAAAAATAAATTTTGCAGGACTCAAAAATCAAAAGAAAATTAACTGTGCATTTACATAAAATTGATTTTTTGGAAATTTAAAGTTTACATTCTATATTTTTTTATACATATTAGCGAAGAAAACTGTTTTTAATAAAAATACTGAATTATTTAACCTTTTTGATCCAAATTTTGATAAAAAAATCTATATTTTTTGCATATTAGCGATGAAAACAGTCAATTTCGTTAAAAATACTGAATGTTTCATCCTTTTCGGTCTAAATTTAGATAAAAATTGATTGTTAGAGTCGATAATTCATGTCCTCGCCTCAAATCGATACTTTATTTTATACTCACTTTAAATATGCTGCTGCTGACACTCGAAGTACTCGGTGAAACTCTATCCTCGCTCCTGCTATCGCTCCAATTCCACTCTGATAAGGATCTGCTAACTGTGGATTCCCTCCGGGATAACTCGGATCCCTCTGCTTGATCCTTGAAACTTGTCTCGCTTAAATTCATAGATCCTAAGCCCTTTAAAGCCTCAAGTTCTTTGGTTTGTTGGGATTCGCTAGCGCTGGATTGTCTTCTTTACAAATTAGTGAAAATATTATCCAAATTAGTTATGTTACAAACTACATTTTTATGTTAAATAGTAGTTAAAAATTAAAAAAATAGTACTGTGCGATCAAAAAAAATAATAAATTAGAGTAGGCGACGATTAATACTCTACATTTGACCATTCTCCGTTTTCGTCTTGTACAGCATTTTTCTAATAACTTGCAACAATAAAAAATTTCTGTTCTAAAGTGAACATTATTTCACTCAAAATAAATAAAACGCAAACTTGTCAAAGTTTCCGTTGATATTTGATGTCAAAAATCAGGATTGCCATCTGAAGGACTTTAATTACCGCCTACTCCAATTAATTTTTTTTTGATCGCACGGTACTTAAAACAGCCGAAAAAAACTCACTTGAATCAGTCCGTAAAATAGCTATTTTTGTGTGTGTAAATAAAAAATAGTGAAAACTCACTTGTGGGTCGACATCGTGGCAACGTCTTGGACGGACTCGTGACCATCTGTGGAAAAACCGACAATAGGATCGTTTTATAAAAATATGGTACAGTCCAATATAATTATAGAGGGTGCGTTTAGTGTTATCAATTTTTAATAGGCTGCTATTACGGGGTTTTCAATAATCAATGCCGATTTAGAGACATACGTGGTATTTGTTTTTGTACTTTTTCGAGTTCTAGGAACTTTTTTACTGTGTCTACCAGTGGCGGCACACGGGGGGCAATTTTCATAAAAAAACTCGATTTTTATATTTATAAAACTTATAGTTTGTGCATGAAACGATTTTGAAACTATCGATTTTTGGCAAAATTTTAGTTGTTTTTTGGTACCTACTTTATAATTGTTTTAAACAATATTTTTTTGCAAAAGTAGAATATATGGCACATGTCTGTACTAAGACAATATTTTCTAAGTATTAAAAAATATTGCCTAAAATACTTAATTATGACATTTAGAAAAAAATTAATTTTGTCAGCTTATACTATATTAGAAGCCATTTAATTATTTTTTTTTTAATTTGTGTAATCGGGCCATAAATAAAAATTCTACAGCGCCTCCCGTTTTTTAAATATCGCCCTGTATAAGTTGCTATTTTGAAAAAAAATCGCGTAACTCAAAAACCAAACAAAATTTTATTTCCAAAATACGATCACATTTTATAAGCATTTTAATTTTTTTAATCATTATTTTATGAAGGCAATAATTACAAAGAAAATTATTTTAAAATTATAACTATATTTTCTTAAAGCTGATACGATTGTGTTTCTTTTTTGTGTCATAATTACCGTTTAAATGTTGACAAATAAAATTTGGTTTGTTAAAATTTTGAACGCATTTTTTGGAAATCATAGATTTAAAAAAAAACAACAGATTCTGCTTTTGATTATCTATCGAAAAGCGTAAACTCGGAGTTATAAGAACTTAGTTTTGGTTAGGGGGGCATTTACAATTTTTCGATTTATTGTAATAAAAAATCATTTTTTTCATTGTTTTACAAAGTTGCATTTTGTGAAAAACTCATAAATGTGCTTTTTGTGCAAAAATTAGGGCGATGTGGAGGCTGCATTGTTTTTAAAAAATAAAATTTAAATAAAATTCCAAAAATTGCCGTTTCATTTTGAAAGTGTATATTTGGTTGCCTAAATTATCTATAAAAATTTCGAAATTATGAGGGTTTAAAGTTTGCACTTTGACTCTATTTATTTCTGTTGGAAAAATAATTTTCCAAGTTTTTTTGCTATAGGCTATTAAAAGTGGAAACAAGGAAGTTGTATCCTAAATTGTAATTCTGTTCAATGTTATTTGTGGCTTTTATTGGGAAAATTTTTGTTCCTTTACTAAATAATTGTAAAAAAACATATACAAGATCATCAGTATCATTAAATAGATATAAAAAATTCTCAAATGTCAAAAATAAATGTCAAAATTTTTTGACAGATAGAATTTTTTAAACATTTTTTTCATGTTCCTAGTATCTTTCCTTACTTGAAAATTTTCTCTAAGATAATATACCAAGAACACGTAAAAAATCTGTCAAAAAATATTGACATTTGACATTTTTTATATCTATTTAATGATCCTGACGATCTTGTATATGTTTTTTTTACAATTATTTAGTAAAGGTACAAAAATTTTGCCAATAAAAGCCACAAATAACATTGAACTCTCATAACTTCGAAATTTTTATAGATAATTTTTTTTAACATTTTGTTCATGTTCCTGGTATCTTACATTATATGGCATTTTTCTCTGGGGCGCGAGTTCTGGCGCACCCTGTATATTTTGAAAAAAATATGCACGAAATGATTAGTTTTCTACGAGATATGAATACATAAATGTCGAAATATTTTTACTTGGCATTTTATTCTTATTTTCTCATACTCGTAATTGTTTTGCAAATAAAACTTGACTCACCTGGTATATATTTTTTTATTTTTTAATAATCAAGAATACCATGCTTTCAATTACATTTCTTATCAAAGTGTGCTGGGATTTTAAAATTAAGTTGACAACATTCAACATATGTATAGAGACGGAAAACATCAGACTTCACAGGCTTCTTTGATCAGAAACTTAATTGAACACATTTTTTGACTCTCCCATTTTGAATTTCTTATAGAAATTGAAACAGAAAATTAATATAATTTTAATACAATTTTTTAAGAAATGTGTAGAGAATGAAACTAGTTTCATATTTTAGCTCAAGAATTCCTAGCTGGGTCACCCAGAAAAGGGTTGATGATTTTTTCAAAAGTTGCTTTTTTTTTAGAAAGTTATTCATTTTTTTTAAATAAATACCGTGGGTGCTTTCCGTACTGGAATTCCTCCTGTGTACCCTGGTCCAAATTTTCCTCTCCTCATCCGACGAGCTGTCCTCATCCCTGTAATTCCCCTTGGAATTCCTCCCAATTTTCCCAAGACTGTGTCTAAAATTTTGATTCTTCTCCGCTGGAAGAATATATTTGGGAATACTCTTAAAAAACCACGCGCCTGATTTTTTCCAAATTTCGCGTGTTTCGGCACAAATCATACACAACCAATAATTTCTCGCGCTTTTGGTGTACGTTTCAATGGCGCATTTTTGGCACACGAGTCGTCGACAATCGATACAGAGGACTTTCTGGGCCCCCAACATCCCAAAACCGTCACCACAGAGCAGACACTGCGAGGGGCTGCGTCCCAGAGCGTTGCGACGCATGTTTTCGAGACGTTCAACCAGACGTCCTACCTATTTCACGAAGTAAATAGAAACTCAAGTTTTTTCGAGGGGCCGTTAACTTGAAAAAATGTGTACAACTAAAAAAGTCAACAAAAATTTATTATTCTTAATTAATTCCTGTAATTTCAACTTAATTATCGTAATTCCAAAATAATTTCAATTTAAATTCCAAATTAATTAAGAAATTCAACGCAATTTTCAAAGAATAAATTATCTCCGATAGTTGCAAAAAGAATTCTAGTA
>NW_025401041.1:3591707-3604908 GCF_015345945.1 Tribolium madens
TTAAGAAATTCTACGTAATTTTCAAAAGAATAAATTATTTCCGATAATTGCAAAAAGAATTCTAGTAATTCCAAAAACATTCTAGAAATTTTAGTAAATTTTAGTAATTTACAAATAATTTCGGTAATTCAATTCCAGTAATTCTATTATTCCATGGTAATTCCATTGTTTTTAGATTAATTCGTACAATGTTAAATTAATTTTTGTAATGTGAACTTAATTCCAACTTAATAATTTTTGTAATTTTAAAAATATTTCAGTATTTTACAAATAATTCCTATAAGTAATTAAAAAAATCCACCGAAATACTATTTCAATAATTTTAATATTAAGACAATAACAATATTAACAATAATACTATTTCAATAATTTTTATTGATTAATATTGGATTCATCGTAATTTAATTGTTTTCGGATTAATTCTAAGTTAATTCTTGTAATTACAATTTAATTCCAACATATAATTTCCGTAATTAAAAATTAATTACTATACTTTTAAAATATAACGTTATTTTGTAATTTACAAGTAATTCCGGTAATGCAATTTCTTCAATTCAAATCCATTGTGATTCCATTGTTTTCGGATTAATTCAATTCCTAAAAATCTAAATTAATTCCTGTAATCCAACTTAATTCTAACTTAATTTCCGTAATTTTGTAGTTTTAAAAAGTAATTTCGAATTAATTCCAAGAAATTCAACGTAATTTTCGAAAGAAATTATCTCCGATAATGAGAAAAATTTCACCAAAATTCAATTTCAGTGATTTTATTAATCCATTATTTTCGGATTAATTAAAAAATGTGGTAATTCCAGTAATTAAAATTATGGTGGTGATTCCAGACAATCCAAAAATAATTTTAATAATTCCAAAAAGTTCCAAATAATTCTAAGCAATTACGATTAAATTTCAAAAATTTGTAAAACTAATTCCAGAGTTAACGGCCTTTCGAGTTTTTTCAAGGTTGATTATTTTACTCGCTCTTGCTCCGTGAGGTCGATTTCTTCCGCCCGTTTGATAACATTGACGATGGCTTCTTGCTCTTCAGGCCCCAAAGGCTGCGTGGGGGCGGTTCCGTGGGTGTTTAAGGTGGCTGTTTTGACACTCCAACCAGCTTTGAGTCTAGAAAAAAACAACATCTGGTCGTGATAAGAGAGATTAGTTGTAATCACAGTGATAAACACTTTGAGATTTATACAGTGTGATTTTATCAAAATGGACAATGGGGGCGCTGGGACGAGGAAGATTTCACTGATGGTTTTATTGATTTGAGGCTCGGATGAATGGTGAAAGTATTGGGTAATGGACTCAATAAATTGATCAATCAATTGATGCTTGGGGCGCTTTTTATCGAGAAAAGCGGCTGCTTTTACAATTTAAAACAATCATTTTATAAATCTTGTACTTTTAAAAAATGAGGTGTCAATGCATGGTTAGTGGAAAATAATTAACATTCAATTGTGAAAAATATTTATTTAGCGTTTTGTTTACAAAAATCTTCAAACAACTCGAAATTATTGACTTATTTGAATTAATATTTCTTAAACAGTGGGTCAAAAACCCAGGAAATTTTCAGTTTTTGTAAAAATTGTTATAAAAATACAAATCAGCGTTCGGCTTTTTACAGTTTTTAAAGTAATGTTACGTAAAGACCTACATTTCTATTTGTGAAAAAAATGTTTATTTACCAAAACTTTCAAAAAACTTGGAATTATTATTTAACTACTATACAGGGTGTGTCAGAACAATAAAAGCCACAAATAACATAATAGAGTTACTCTTTACGTTACAGCATCTTTGTTTCCTCTTCTAATACCCTGATCAAAAAACTCGGAAAATTATTTTTCCAACTGAAATAAATAGATGAGTCAAAGTGCAAAATTTAAATTCTCATAACTTCGAAATTTTTATAGATTGAATTTTTTTAACATTGCTATCTTCTCTGGGGCGCGAGTTCTGGCGCACCTGTATAGGCCTGTTCGGACAACAGTAGAAATTTTAAAAAATCTTTTTTAAAAAATTAAAATTTTAAGGGTTAAGGGGATCATATGAGTAAGTAAGTAATAAAAATCTGCAAAATAATTTCATTATTATGAATAAAAAGTATGGAACCAAGTGTTTTTTGCATAAACTAATTACTTTACAAAAAAAATAATTAGTGCAGCTTAAAATACTGTAAAAATATGATCGTTTTTTGAGAATAAAATTTTTTTTTAGTTTTAGAGTTGAAAATGTATTCTTTTTATGGCAACCCACCATGACACTTTTTTAAATTAATTATGATCTAAGAGTGATTTCTAATTAACCAGTCGTTTTTTTAAATAAATTCTTAAATTTGCGTTTTTTGTGCAGGAACTTCGGGGTGGTTTTAAAAAAAATTGCTAAACTCGAAATGTTTATTCTTGAAAAGCGAGTTTATGCAAACTAATGGTTCCATACTTTTTATTCACCCTGTATGTACATACATACAGGGTGACCTAGAGTTGCCTGCAAGCTCCCTTAACTATTTTTCTATCCAAGTTATCGTCTTGATTTTTTTTAATTTTTAGGTTAGACAATGAGACACATTCTAAAAACATTTTTATACATAAACAGGGTGTCTCAAAATAAAATACACAACTAAGTTCGTTTTTTTTTTTAATGAAAACTTCTAATTTTTGTTAAATTTTTGGATTCGACACTAAATTGTCGATATAACACACTCGGATTGTTTTACTTATCTGTAATAGTTTTTGATGTTTTTGTGTCAATTTATGTGTCAAAATAGTGGTGTGCTTAGACCCACAGAAAAATTCATAACTTGGGAACCATTCAAGATAACTTTATCAACTTTTTTCCAGTCGATTTCTTCAGCTTCAGTGCATCTTCTGAGATAAAAGCGAACTCTTATTCGATTTTTTGGAAATGACAAATTACAAATGACTTTTTTAACAAATACAACACCCTGTACTTTATTGCCACAATGCTATGTTTTGATGTTTTATTCAGCAGTTTTTTGGAAAATTTACCAGTTTTTATAACTAAATTTTTCAAAAATTGGGTTAAAAAATTTGCAAATTGCTGGATTTAGTCGTTGCACGGCTTTATTTACATCCGAGTACAAAATTCATGAAAAGCACAAAATCAATAAAACATCCGTCATCCTTTAACAATCCTCAATTACCATCACCAACAAACAAAAGCGAAAAAACAAACAAATTTCCTTCCATTTACTCACTTCGCTCTAAGCGCCAATTGCCTATCGTTGGGACAAACAAATCTGTTGGTAGCATCGTTGGATCCACAATCGACCATTGTTTACCATCGACGAAAGAGAAATAATCACGTGATGTGGACGACGACGACGACGTCCGTCACGACGCCTACCAACACGATAACTGTCGCCTGTTGATATCGCAGCCTGTTGCTCGCTCGGCGTCGCGACGTCGCTTGTGACGTCATCCCAGATCGATATTATTATTTCGAATAGACACGCGTTCCGGACGTTTGTTATCACTGATTTGAGGCGTCGCGACGCCAAATTTTAAATTAAATAATCATATCAAAAAAATTATAAACTTGATTAAATTTTTAACAAAACTTGGAAATGGTTTCAGTTACCAACTAACTTGGTTTTAATTAAGGTCAGAAGGTTATTTAATGAAACTCTCATGTTTCAAACCGACCAATTTTTGAATTAAATTAAATAAAACGCAATTTGAGATAAAATCTTTATTTCTTATAGCTAATTATTGCACATAAATAAGAATATTGCACATTTCATGTTATTGCACTTAATTAAAATAGTCTCCCTCTAGCAACCCTACCGAATCTTTAACCCCCCCAAAACGAAAGAAATGGCATTTTTTCCCCACTAGGGCAGATAACCTAACGAATTTTCCAGATTACTGCTGTTTTTTTTTGTCAAATCAAAATAGTTTTTGTCTTCGCTCAAACTGGAGCGTCTGGATTCGTCCGATTGGCTCTGGATGGTGTATAGCCCATTTCGGGCACTGTACATTTTGGGATTATTCCTCACATAGAGCCCATTTTGAATGATTTTTTTGGCATCGTGTTGCGATTTCAGTTTGTTGTAAGCGTTCCGGGATGAAATAATCGTGTCCATGTCACAAGTCCGGGGTGTCAAATGGGCAATGTCGGTGGTTTGGCTCAGTTTGATGTCGGCGAAGAGGGCCGCGATTTCGGCGGATTTTTTCACGGAGAGGGCTTCGGTACAGGCGCCGGAAATGGCAGTGGATTGTAATGTGCGATGATCATCTGGGGGAAAAATAAAACATTCAAGAAATTGCGTATTCGTGAGGGTTTCAACCCTGGCCTATTTTTCCGGGATTGAATTGATGACGACGGGAGACGTGGCGGTTTTGTAAATGGGGTTGGCGACACTGACATGGCCTCGATTAAATTAAAAGGGTGGAAGGTCTAATTTGCGGAAAAATTATTTTTTAACGAGAAAATTTCCCACTTTATTTTTCTTTCAATTTTTTAATTGAAAAATAAAACTTGCGTTTTGTCCAAATAACGTTTTCTGAGTCCCTAGGACCTCTAAAAATGTGAAAAAAGTTAGAAAGATCAGTTTAAAAATTGTCGATTTTTTTGATTTTTGACGGGATTTTGGTCAATTTTTGGTACTTGAAGCGGTTTATTGCCAATAACTATGGGATTATTAGCACTAGCTCTTTATGTTTAGTACAGTTTGAAAGCATATGTAATTTTCTATTATATGAAAAAAAAAATCATTGTTGTACGATAAATAGTTATCGAGAAAATTGCTGATAAGTCAGAAATATCTAAACTATTCTTAACTTTATTACTCAATATGCTCAGCGTATAATTTTACGCCTAGAAAACCATATTTTAAGCGTTTTTACGATGATTCAAGGTAAATTGACTATTTTTACCGCTCACCTTCAAAAAATCCAAAAATTTGTAATTTTTCTAACTTGACCCAATAATGTTAAATGCTCTTTTTTTTGAGTCTTTAGGAGCTCTAGAAATGTATAAACCGTTATATTATTATATTTTAAAGTTACATTTTTTTTGGTCGAGATTTTGATCGATTTTTGGTACCAATAGCAGTCTATTGATAATAACTCCGGAATTATTGGCGCTACCCTCTTGTACTTATGATCGTTGAAAAGCAAATTTAATTTTCTATCATATACAAAAAATATTAGTGTTCTGCGATAAATAGTTATCGAGAAAATTGCTGATAAGATTAAAAATATCGTAAATATAAATTCGACTATAACTTCTAAATTTTGGAGTTTTCTTAACGTCAATTGATTTCCCGGAACATTTTACATATGTTTATGTTGAAATTTTATAATCTTTGAGGTGCAGTTTTGTTGCAGTTTACAAAATAAAAAAATATAAAAAAAACTTGTCTAGAAAAACTCAAAAAATTCTTAATTTTTTAAACTTGACCCAACAGCGTTTTATGCACTTTTTTGAGTCTTTGAGACCGCTAAAAATGTAAAAAAGTTGAAATTCTTTTTCATTTCTGTCAAGATTTTGGTCGATTTTTGGACCCGCAGTGGCCTATTGCTCATAACTTCGGACTTATTGATGATAACCTCGTATGTTTGGTACCGTTGGAAAGAAAACTTAATTTTCTATCATATACAAAAAAGATTAGTGTTCTACCATAAATAGTTATCGAAAAAATTGCTGATAAAACCAAAAATATCGAAAACATAAATTACTATTATGAATTTTGGAGTTTTCTTGACGTCAATTGATTTCTCGAAACATTTTACATATGTTTACGTTAAAATTTTATAATCTTTAAGGTGTAGTTTTGTCGTAATTTACAAAATAAAAAAAGGAAAAATTTGTTGATTTTACTTACGTCTAGAAAACCTCATTTTTTTTAAAACTTGACTTAATGGCGTTTTATGCACGTTTTTGAGTTTTTACAAAAACGTTTTATAGATCAATTTTAAAGTTAACTTTTTTTAAATTTTTGTCGTGATTTTGGTCGATTTTTGGCACACGGAGCGGTTTATTGACAATAACTTCGGTCTTATTTAGTACCGTTGGGGAGAAAATTTGCTTTTCTATTATACACAAAAAAGAAGAGTGTTCTAAAACAAATAGTTATCGAGAAAATTTTTGATTAAGTCAAAAATATGGAAAATATAAATTCGATTATAACTTCAAAACTATTACGAATTTTTTAGTTTTTTTGACGTCAATTGATTTTCCGGAACATTTTACATATGTTTACGTTGAAATTTTGTAATCTTTGAGGAGCAGTTTTGTCGCAATTTACGAAATAAAAAAAAAGTTAAAATTTGTTGATTTTACTTAAAATTCGGAATTTTTTAAACTTGACCCATTAGCGTTTTACGCACCTTTTTGAGTTTTTAAAACTTCTAGATTTCTAGTTGGTCTATATAACGTTTTTTTTACATTTGTAAAAAAAAACGTTATATAGACCAATTTTAAAGTTGAATTTTTTTTTATTTTTGTTGAGATTTTGGTTGATTTTTGGCATTCTATTGGCAATAACTCCGGACTTATTAGTGATAACCTCTTATGTCTGATACTTTTGGGGAGAAAATTTAATTTTCTATGATATGTATACAAAAAAGATCAGTCAAAAATATCAAAAATGTAAATTCGTCTATAACTATAAAACTATTACGAATTTTGCAGTTTTTTTTGACGTCAATTGATTTCCCGGAACATTTTACATATGTTTACGTTAAAATTTTATAATCTTTGAGGTGCAGTTTTGTCGCAATTTACAAAATAAAAAATAAATAAAAATTTGTTGATTTTACGTCTAGAAAACCATATTTCAAACTTTTTTGCAACTTAAGGTAAATCGACTATTTTAAGATTAAAAAATTACTTTTGCTCTAAAATGACACAAATGTTGAATTTTTTGTAAAAAAGGTATTAACAAAACATAAGAAAATGGCACAAAATTGGGTTAATAATAATTAAGTTTCTTTGATATATGAAGGTAGCAATTTCACCCTTTATTCTCTCACTAAACATATCATTTTAATTCTTCTCCCTTGTCATATTTGACGTAATAACCACTTTATTACTCTATTATTTCTCAATCAATTTCCTCCCTCATACTTACTTCTCGCGCCATATTTCCCGTGCTTTCCTTCACTCCTCCCTCTCCCACTCCTCACACTGAACAGCTCATAATCCACCGCCACCCCATTGTAATTCTTCCTCTTCGACCCCAATTTCTCATAATACGGCCCAATGTACTCCAAACTTTTTGTACTCCGGGAATTCGAAGCCCTGCGACACAATTTCCGGTCTTTCTTCAAACTCCGGCGTTTCAGTTCTTGAATTGTGCTCTTCCGGGGAGGATTTTGACAATAACATTTATTACTTTCAGTGCATGAGTCGGTATCACACCCACAAAACGTCACCGGACCGTCCAGATTGCAATCACATTGATTTTTTTTCTTAGGGACGTGTTTATTGCCCAATGAACAATAACACTTATCGGCTGAGACACAAGTGCAAGTGTCACTGTCGTACGAACATTCCGAACACGAGACGTAACCACTCGAAGAGTTCCGATTTTGGTGGTGGTGATTCCCCGACATTTTTTTCCGCCTCAGACTGAAAAAATCGCTTTCTTCCGATGTGGAAATCCGGTCGCGGCGTTTAGCAATTTTCTTCACTTGTTCTTCGCGTGGCGAGAATTGCCGAGTGTCGTAACTCGATGTCGAAATACTGCTTTCGGGGATTTTCGGGTCGGGGCCGGGGTCGGACCCAGATTTGTTTTTTCCGAGTTTGAGTTTTAAGTTTTTTCGAAAAATGTGTTTGAGACGTTTGAATTTGTTTCCGACTAAGATGTGATGAGAGGAGGGTTTTGGTTGAAGGCTATTTCGGCGCAAAAGTTTCTTCTTCTGGCGACGCATTATCGATTTTGAACGTTGGTATAGTTCGTCTTTTGTTAATGTGACGGAGAGTTTTAGGAGGAATTCTTTGTAGATTGGTTTCAAGTCGTTGAATGACATTCCTTCGGGATCGATTATCACACCCAGGATTTCGTCCATGGAGTGGAGACCTTCCTGGAGACGGAACTCGTTGAAGAGCTCGTTGAAGCCGAGAGGCGAACCGCCGGTTGCTTGGCCGTTGCTTCTGGAACCAAGACGGCATAAGAGAAATCACAGAAAATAAAAAATAAAAACAAACTGAATATGAAAAGAAGAAAATAATCATAAAGAAACAAGAAAAATAATACGAAAAAAAGTAAAAAGTAAAAAACAACGAAAGGGACTGAAAGACAAAGATTTTGGAATAAAAAATACTATATTTTGTTAAATTAACCATCAGGAAGGAGAATAAAATAGCTTGGAAAATAAAAAAACAATGAGATAGAAGAGTTGGAAAGACAAGAATTATTTAAAAAACGAGAAATAGAGGTTTGAAACAAAACAAAAAACTTAGAATTTGTCGTTCTCAATGTATTAAAAGAAGTAAATATAAAAAAATCTAATAAATAAGCGAATTTAAGCAAAACTTAAGAAAAAAAATAAAAAACAAACAACTATAGACAAAGACAGAATGCATGAAGTAGGAATAAAGTTTTTTTATTTGACTGAAATAAGATCAAACAAAAAGTACAAAATGTACAAAGTTAAAGTAAAGCAAAAACTCAATAAAAAAGTATAATTTGAAAAAAAAACGATAAAGATTTTGCCAGCAAGACAAGTTAAACAAAAAATCGAGAAATAGAGGTAAAAAACAAAACAAAGAACTTAAGAGTATAAAATAGCTGAGAAGAAGATACAAAAAAATAAATGAATAATGGTCAAAAGAAAATATGAATTTAAACAAAACTTAAGAAAAATGCAAAATAAACAACTAAAAACAAAGACAGAAATTATGATGTGGAAATAAAGTTTTTGGTTTGAATGAAAATAAGATGAAAAATGCTGAAAGCAAAAAGGAAATGATAAACGTTTAAAATAAGTAAATTGAAACAAACAATTGCAAAGTCGGATTTAAAAGAGAAATGTAGAAATATTTAAAAAAGAGACACGAAGAGATGACAGAGATAAATAATTTAGAATAAAAGAAGGTATAAAAATGCGAACATAGAATAGAATAGATTAAAAAAGATAAAAAAAATTGTAGATAACAAAATACACTTCATAAGAAATAAAAACGAGGAAAGCTACTTAGGAAATAAAGGATCCGATAGTGAAACAGAAAAAGTTGGAGAAGAGAAAAATAAGCGTAAAAATGAATAAATAAAGAAAAAACAAACAAATAAAGACAAAAAAAACTACAGAAAGAGAAAAAAGATAGAAATTATGCACTTAATAATATTTTTGAAATAAATATAGTTTTAAATAAGGTTTTTAACAATGTTTTAAGTACGAGTTAGAATGAGAAAATAAAAACTTTCGAAAATAAACGAAGGAATTCTATTTAGATAGGAATGGAAAAAAAATTGAAACAAGTAAAATGCGAAATAGAAAAATTAGAATTATAATAAATAAATAGATACACTTGAGAAATTTAATGAATAAGCGTAAAAACATTTGAATTGAAGCAAAATTGAAGAAGAAAAATACAAAACAAACAAAAGCTAAAACAGAATGTATGGTGTAGAAATAAAGTTTTTCATTTGATTGAGAGTAAGATGCTGAAAGCAAAAAGGAAAAAAAATAAAATAAGAAAATTGAAACAATAAGAAAGAAACATTAAAGTCTGATTAAAAAGAGAAATGCAGAAATATTTAGAAAAAAGACCTAAAACACGAGAGACGAGGAGATAAATATTTTGGAACAAAAGATGGTAGAAAGTAAATTTAGGAAACTAGGAATCAGATAAAAGAAATAAAAAAGTGTTGAAGAAGACAATGAATGAGCGTAAAAATAAATAAAGACAAAAGAAGCAAATAAGGACAAGAAAAAGTTACGGAAATAGAAAAGAGATAGAATTTATGCACAAGAATAATAATAAAATTTTTGATTTTTAATTGTATTAAATAAGATTTTTTATAATATTTTAAGTACGAGTTAGAATAAAAAAAAAATAAAAATTTTCGAAAATAAACGAAAGAACGATAGGAGTAGAAACAATATTAGAAACAAGTAAAACGTAAAAAAGACAAATAGTAATAATAAATAAAAAAAAACATAACAAAACTAAAAAACTTCATCAATCTGTATAAAATATCTGAAAAGGAAATACAAAAAAAAATAATGAATAAGCGAAAAAAAAAATTGAATTTAAGCAAAACTGAATGAGCAAAATACAAAACAAACAACTAAAAACAAAAACAGAATGTATGATGTAGGAATAAAGTTTTTGATTTAATTAAAAATAAGATGCTGAAAGCAAAAGGAAATAAAAAAAGTTTAAAATAAGAAAATTGAAACAGTAAGAAAGAAGTATTAAAGCCAGATTAAAAATAGAAATGCAGAAATACTTAGAAAACACGATAGACGACGGAGATATATATTTTGCAACAAAAGATGGTAGAAAGTAAACTTTGGAAACTAATAATCTGATAAAGAAATAAAAAAGTTGAAAGAAGAATGAATGAGCGTAAAAATAAGTAATGGAAAAAGAAACAAACAAGGACAAAAAAGCTACGGAAATAAAAACAAGATAGAAATTTTACACAAGAATAATCTTTTTGAGATAAAAATAAATAAGATTTTTTTGACAATATTAATTAGAACGAAGAACAATAATAAAACAAATGAAAAAGAAGAAATAAACATTTACTAGAATTTAATAGCAAAATAGGAGCGTTTTCAAAAATTCTGTTTGAATATGGAGTAAAACGCCAAAAATAAGAGGCAGAAATAATAAACATATAAATTGATCGAATTTTTGAAAAAAAGTTTTAAAAAATTAGTGAGACAGAATGGAACAAATAGACTAGAAAAAAGGCAATGTTTGTTTCCTAGAAAAGTTTAAAAAAAGCACTTTTCTTACCTTGAAACTTTCGATTTATACCGCGTTAATCCCCCAGCGTTAAGGAAACTCCCCGATCTGGGTATCGTAACTTTAGTCAGGATATCCCCCGAATTATCCTTTTTCCTTAAACTGTTTCCTTCATTATTTTCCGCCATTTTCACCTTATCAGTCATCATTTGTTTAATTTCTGCTGTGATTTGTTTCTGTTCCCGACTCATGAAAGTATTGATTTTATCTGAGAACGTCTTCGGTTTGATTTCTTCCGGTTTAACCGGTTCTTCGTACGGCAAAATGGCGTCAAAGTCGGGGGTTTTGGGGGCCGGTCGCGATTTAATACTTTTCCGGACGTTCTTTTTCTGGATTAGGGGTTGAGTATCAGAGACCTGAAACAGAAATTTCTGAATAATTAACTAAAACAATGATTTTTTTTTACATCTTGTTGTTCAGTTTCACTAATTATGGATGAAGTAGTGCTCCGTTTTTTTCGTGGGGGCCGAATTGGGACCGATTTTTCGTTAAAAACGCTCGAAGTAGTCGATATACAAGTGATTCCGTTTCGGTTTTTCGGTCTTTTTTCCTTCGCTTTCATGTGGGCCATTAGCGACTTGTAGAGAGTTGCGGCGATGACGATGGCATCTTCGGAAGTTTGACACACAAAACTGGGGGAAAAACTGAGTTAAGGAGAAATTGTAGGGTTTGGGGGACTCACCCGTGGCATTCTAATTGCTTCTGAAGGCCTATTTTGCGCATAACGACGGCAAAAAGTGGTGAATGTGTCTCACTATTGATGAATTTCTTCTCGTTATCAGTCAATTCCCGGAACAGAGCTTTCTTATCAATATTATCAGGATCGGTAATCAGTGGCAAAAAAGCGTAACTTGTCCCTTTTTGTATCACAAACTTGACCGCAGACCACACAGCAATGGTCGGAAACGAATTCATTTGTTCCAAATCACCTTTCTCCCCTTGATATTGCACTTTCAGCCCTTGACCGGAAATCTCTAATTTTCCGGTTAGAGTCTTTTTTAATTTCGTCGTCCTTTTATATGCAAAATAGAGTTCTTTAAGAGGGGTTTGTAGTCCGGCTAGACTTGTCACTTTATCGGTTAAACCGACCGAACCCAAATAATCGACTGAGAAACGATGGGTTGTCCCATCACTTAGAATAATACCATTGTCTTGGGCTACGTCACTAAACATTTTCTCAATTTGTGCTTGAACGCTGTTTTTTGTATTGGTACTTGAATCGGATTCAAACATGGCGTCGATTTTTTGCTTGTAGATGGAATAGACACTTCCGGTATCGCCTTGGTCTTCCATTAGACGGAAACCGGAAGGGGTGCTTGTCACACTAGGAGGGACGAGGGGCACCGGCGGGAGGGCCGGAGGACGGGGGATCACCACGCTGTCCATGATTATCATCATGGGAGGCAATGGATATCACCAGCTGCAAAAAAATTATATGTTATTAAAGATAAAAGTCAATAATGGTTGTTTATGTATCAAGGTAATAAACAACTATTTTAATCCCGAGAATGTAGGCCATTTCCCCTATCAGACTAAATTTGTCAAAACGAGGGAATAAAGTGTCCCTTTGTTTCCTGTTAAAAAAATAAAAGTAAACAATTTCAAAACACGTGAATTAACTTTGAAAAAAAACACAGGAAGTTTGACATAAAAATAGAGGAAAGAATTAAATGGAACAATTAATTCTAACAAAATTAAGATAATGATAGAATAACATAAAAGTGGCAATACAAATTAGAAAAACAGTAAAAATGTGGCTATAGAAACAAAAAAATCGAGGGACCGTTAACTCTGGAATTATTTGGAAGTTTTTGGAATTATTAAAATTATTTTTGGATTGTCTGGAATCACCATAATTTTAATTACTGGAATTACCGCTTTTTTTTTAGAATCTTCTCAGCAAATTTCATTTAAAAATGGCGTTAAACTTTTTAAAATTCATTTTAAATTACAGGAATTATTTTAGAATTATGAAAATTAAGTTGGAATTACAGGAATTCATTTGGTATTGTAAGAATTTATCTGAAAACACTGGATTAATAAAATTACTGAAATTTAATTTCGGTGAAATTTTTCTGAAATTACTGGAATTCTTTATGAAATTACGAGTATCAAAGATATTTTTGTTTTGAAAATAATGTTGAATTTCTTGGAACTATTGGAATTAATTCGGAATTATAGAAATTATTTTAAAACTACAAAATTAAGTTGGAATTAATTAATTACGATGGATTAATAGAATTACTAAATTAAA
>NW_025401041.1:3605008-3625906 GCF_015345945.1 Tribolium madens
AATTCCAAATTCCAAAATAATTTCAATTTAAATTCCAAATTAATTAAGAAATTCAACGTAATTTTCAAAAGAATAAATTATCTCCGATAATTGCAAGAAGAATTCTAGTATGTAGTTCTAAAAACATTCTAGAAATTTTAGTAAATTTGAGTAATTTACAAATAATTTCGGTAATTCAATTCCAGTAATTCTATTATTCCACGGTAATTCCATTGTTTTTAGATTAATTCGTACAATGTTAAATTAATTTTTGTAATGCCAACTTAATTCCAACTTAATAATTTTAGTAATTTTAAAAATATTTCAGTATTTTACAAATAATTTCTATAAGTAATTAAAAAAATCCACCGAAATACAATTTCAATAATTCTATTGATTAATATTGGATTCAACGTAATTTAATAGTTTTCGGATTAATTCTAAGTTAATTCTTGTAATTACAACTTAATTCCAACATATAATTTCCGTAATTAAAAATTAATTACGACACTTTTAAGATACCTAACGTTATTTTGTAATTTACAAGTAATTCTGGTAATGCAATTTCTTCTATTCAAATCCATTGTAATTCCATTGTTTTCAGATTAATTCAATTCCTAAAAATCTAAATTAATTCCTGTAATCCAACTTAATTCCAACTTAATTTCCGTAATTTTGTACTTTTAAAAAGTAATTTCGAATTAACTCCAGGAAATTCAACGTAATTTTCGAAAGAAATTATCTCCGATAATCCGAAATTCAATTTCAGTGATTTTATTAATCGATTATTTTCAGATTAATTAAAAATGTGGTAATTCTAGTAATTAAAATTATGGTGGTGATTCCAGACAATCCAAAAATAATTTCAATAATTCCAAAAACTTCCAAATAATTCTAAGCAATTACGATTAAATTCCAAAAATTTGTAAAACTAATTTACTTATCACTGATTTGAGTCGTCTCAACGCCAAATTTTAAATAAAATAATCAATCAAAAAAATTATAAACTTGATTAGATTTTTAACAAAACTTGCAAATTGTTTCGGTTACCAACTAACTTGCTTATAATTAAGGTCAGAAGGTTATTTAATGAAACTCTCATGTTTCAAACTGGTCAGTTTTTGAATTAAATTAAATAAAACGCAATTTGAGATAAAATCTTTATTTCTTATAGCTAATTATTGCACATAAATAAGAATATTGCACATTTCATGTTATTGCACTTAATTAAAATAGTCTCCCTCTAGCAACCCTACCGAATCTTTAACCCCCCCAAAACGAAAGAAATGGCATTTTTTCCCCACTAGGGCAGATAACCTAACGAATTTTCCAGATTACTGCTGTTTTTTTTTGTCAAATCAAAATAGTTTTTGTCTTCGCTCAAACTGGAGCGTCTGGATTCGTCCGATTGGCTCTGGATGGTGTATAGCCCATTTCGGGCACTGTACATTTTGGGATTATTCCTCACATAGAGCCCATTTTGAATGATTTTTTTGGCATCGTGTTGCGATTTCAGTTTGTTGTAAGCGTTCCGGGATGAAATAATCGTGTCCATGTCACAAGTCCGGGGTGTCAAATGGGCAATGTCGGTGGTTTGGCTCAGTTTGATGTCGGCGAAGAGGGCCGCGATTTCGGCGGATTTTTTCACGGAGAGGGCTTCGGTACAGGCGCCGGAAATGGCAGTGGATTGTAATGTGCGATGATCATCTGGGGGAAAAATAAAACATTCAAGAAATTGCGTATTCGTGAGGGTTTCAACCCTGGCCTATTTTTCCGGGATTGAATTGATGACGACGGGAGACGTGGCGGTTTTGTAAATGGGGTTGGCGACACTGACATGGCCTCGATTAAATTAAAAGGGTGGAAGGTCTAATTTGCGGAAAAATTATTTTTTAACGAGAAAATTTCCCACT
Source organism: Tribolium madens (assembly GCF_015345945.1). NCBI lineage: Eukaryota > Metazoa > Arthropoda > Insecta > Coleoptera > Tenebrionidae > Tribolium > Tribolium madens. Next base: position 3,606,901 of record NW_025401041.1, read on the forward strand.
TTATTTTTCTTTCAATTTTTTAATTGAAAAATAAAACTTGCGTTTTGTCCAAATAACGTTTTCTGAGTCCCTAGGACCTCTAAAAATGTGAAAAAAGTTAGAAAGATCAGTTTAAAAATTGTCGATTTTTTTGATTTTTGACGGGATTTTGGTCAATTTTTGGTACTTGAAGCGGTTTATTGCCAATAACTATGGGATTATTAGCACTAGCTCTTTATGTTTAGTACAGTTTGAAAGCATATGTAATTTTCTATTATATGAAAAAAAAAATCATTGTTGTACGATAAATAGTTATCGAGAAAATTGCTGATAAGTCAGAAATATCTAAACTATTCTTAACTTTATTACTCAATATGCTCAGCGTATAATTTTACGCCTAGAAAACCATATTTTAAGCGTTTTTACGATGATTCAAGGTAAATTGACTATTTTTACCGCTCACCTTCAAAAAATCCAAAAATTTGTAATTTTTCTAACTTGACCCAATAATGTTAAATGCTCTTTTTTTTGAGTCTTTAGGAGCTCTAGAAATGTATAAACCGTTATATTATTATATTTTAAAGTTACATTTTTTTTGGTCGAGATTTTGATCGATTTTTGGTACCAATAGCAGTCTATTGATAATAACTCCGGAATTATTGGCGCTACCCTCTTGTACTTATGATCGTTGAAAAGCAAATTTAATTTTCTATCATATACAAAAAATATTAGTGTTCTGCGATAAATAGTTATCGAGAAAATTGCTGATAAGATTAAAAATATCGTAAATATAAATTCGACTATAACTTCTAAATTTTGGAGTTTTCTTAACGTCAATTGATTTCCCGGAACATTTTACATATGTTTATGTTGAAATTTTATAATCTTTGAGGTGCAGTTTTGTTGCAGTTTACAAAATAAAAAAATATAAAAAAAACTTGTCTAGAAAAACTCAAAAAATTCTTAATTTTTTAAACTTGACCCAACAGCGTTTTATGCACTTTTTTGAGTCTTTGAGACCGCTAAAAATGTAAAAAAGTTGAAATTCTTTTTCATTTCTGTCAAGATTTTGGTCGATTTTTGGACCCGCAGTGGCCTATTGCTCATAACTTCGGACTTATTGATGATAACCTCGTATGTTTGGTACCGTTGGAAAGAAAACTTAATTTTCTATCATATACAAAAAAGATTAGTGTTCTACCATAAATAGTTATCGAAAAAATTGCTGATAAAACCAAAAATATCGAAAACATAAATTACTATTATGAATTTTGGAGTTTTCTTGACGTCAATTGATTTCTCGAAACATTTTACATATGTTTACGTTAAAATTTTATAATCTTTAAGGTGTAGTTTTGTCGTAATTTACAAAATAAAAAAAGGAAAAATTTGTTGATTTTACTTACGTCTAGAAAACCTCATTTTTTTTAAAACTTGACTTAATGGCGTTTTATGCACGTTTTTGAGTTTTTACAAAAACGTTTTATAGATCAATTTTAAAGTTAACTTTTTTTAAATTTTTGTCGTGATTTTGGTCGATTTTTGGCACACGGAGCGGTTTATTGACAATAACTTCGGTCTTATTTAGTACCGTTGGGGAGAAAATTTGCTTTTCTATTATACACAAAAAAGAAGAGTGTTCTAAAACAAATAGTTATCGAGAAAATTTTTGATTAAGTCAAAAATATGGAAAATATAAATTCGATTATAACTTCAAAACTATTACGAATTTTTTAGTTTTTTTGACGTCAATTGATTTTCCGGAACATTTTACATATGTTTACGTTGAAATTTTGTAATCTTTGAGGAGCAGTTTTGTCGCAATTTACGAAATAAAAAAAAAGTTAAAATTTGTTGATTTTACTTAAAATTCGGAATTTTTTAAACTTGACCCATTAGCGTTTTACGCACCTTTTTGAGTTTTTAAAACTTCTAGATTTCTAGTTGGTCTATATAACGTTTTTTTTACATTTGTAAAAAAAAACGTTATATAGACCAATTTTAAAGTTGAATTTTTTTTTATTTTTGTTGAGATTTTGGTTGATTTTTGGCATTCTATTGGCAATAACTCCGGACTTATTAGTGATAACCTCTTATGTCTGATACTTTTGGGGAGAAAATTTAATTTTCTATGATATGTATACAAAAAAGATCAGTCAAAAATATCAAAAATGTAAATTCGTCTATAACTATAAAACTATTACGAATTTTGCAGTTTTTTTTGACGTCAATTGATTTCCCGGAACATTTTACATATGTTTACGTTAAAATTTTATAATCTTTGAGGTGCAGTTTTGTCGCAATTTACAAAATAAAAAATAAATAAAAATTTGTTGATTTTACGTCTAGAAAACCATATTTCAAACTTTTTTGCAACTTAAGGTAAATCGACTATTTTAAGATTAAAAAATTACTTTTGCTCTAAAATGACACAAATGTTGAATTTTTTGTAAAAAAGGTATTAACAAAACATAAGAAAATGGCACAAAATTGGGTTAATAATAATTAAGTTTCTTTGATATATGAAGGTAGCAATTTCACCCTTTATTCTCTCACTAAACATATCATTTTAATTCTTCTCCCTTGTCATATTTGACGTAATAACCACTTTATTACTCTATTATTTCTCAATCAATTTCCTCCCTCATACTTACTTCTCGCGCCATATTTCCCGTGCTTTCCTTCACTCCTCCCTCTCCCACTCCTCACACTGAACAGCTCATAATCCACCGCCACCCCATTGTAATTCTTCCTCTTCGACCCCAATTTCTCATAATACGGCCCAATGTACTCCAAACTTTTTGTACTCCGGGAATTCGAAGCCCTGCGACACAATTTCCGGTCTTTCTTCAAACTCCGGCGTTTCAGTTCTTGAATTGTGCTCTTCCGGGGAGGATTTTGACAATAACATTTATTACTTTCAGTGCATGAGTCGGTATCACACCCACAAAACGTCACCGGACCGTCCAGATTGCAATCACATTGATTTTTTTTCTTAGGGACGTGTTTATTGCCCAATGAACAATAACACTTATCGGCTGAGACACAAGTGCAAGTGTCACTGTCGTACGAACATTCCGAACACGAGACGTAACCACTCGAAGAGTTCCGATTTTGGTGGTGGTGATTCCCCGACATTTTTTTCCGCCTCAGACTGAAAAAATCGCTTTCTTCCGATGTGGAAATCCGGTCGCGGCGTTTAGCAATTTTCTTCACTTGTTCTTCGCGTGGCGAGAATTGCCGAGTGTCGTAACTCGATGTCGAAATACTGCTTTCGGGGATTTTCGGGTCGGGGCCGGGGTCGGACCCAGATTTGTTTTTTCCGAGTTTGAGTTTTAAGTTTTTTCGAAAAATGTGTTTGAGACGTTTGAATTTGTTTCCGACTAAGATGTGATGAGAGGAGGGTTTTGGTTGAAGGCTATTTCGGCGCAAAAGTTTCTTCTTCTGGCGACGCATTATCGATTTTGAACGTTGGTATAGTTCGTCTTTTGTTAATGTGACGGAGAGTTTTAGGAGGAATTCTTTGTAGATTGGTTTCAAGTCGTTGAATGACATTCCTTCGGGATCGATTATCACACCCAGGATTTCGTCCATGGAGTGGAGACCTTCCTGGAGACGGAACTCGTTGAAGAGCTCGTTGAAGCCGAGAGGCGAACCGCCGGTTGCTTGGCCGTTGCTTCTGGAACCAAGACGGCATAAGAGAAATCACAGAAAATAAAAAATAAAAACAAACTGAATATGAAAAGAAGAAAATAATCATAAAGAAACAAGAAAAATAATACGAAAAAAAGTAAAAAGTAAAAAACAACGAAAGGGACTGAAAGACAAAGATTTTGGAATAAAAAATACTATATTTTGTTAAATTAACCATCAGGAAGGAGAATAAAATAGCTTGGAAAATAAAAAAACAATGAGATAGAAGAGTTGGAAAGACAAGAATTATTTAAAAAACGAGAAATAGAGGTTTGAAACAAAACAAAAAACTTAGAATTTGTCGTTCTCAATGTATTAAAAGAAGTAAATATAAAAAAATCTAATAAATAAGCGAATTTAAGCAAAACTTAAGAAAAAAAATAAAAAACAAACAACTATAGACAAAGACAGAATGCATGAAGTAGGAATAAAGTTTTTTTATTTGACTGAAATAAGATCAAACAAAAAGTACAAAATGTACAAAGTTAAAGTAAAGCAAAAACTCAATAAAAAAGTATAATTTGAAAAAAAAACGATAAAGATTTTGCCAGCAAGACAAGTTAAACAAAAAATCGAGAAATAGAGGTAAAAAACAAAACAAAGAACTTAAGAGTATAAAATAGCTGAGAAGAAGATACAAAAAAATAAATGAATAATGGTCAAAAGAAAATATGAATTTAAACAAAACTTAAGAAAAATGCAAAATAAACAACTAAAAACAAAGACAGAAATTATGATGTGGAAATAAAGTTTTTGGTTTGAATGAAAATAAGATGAAAAATGCTGAAAGCAAAAAGGAAATGATAAACGTTTAAAATAAGTAAATTGAAACAAACAATTGCAAAGTCGGATTTAAAAGAGAAATGTAGAAATATTTAAAAAAGAGACACGAAGAGATGACAGAGATAAATAATTTAGAATAAAAGAAGGTATAAAAATGCGAACATAGAATAGAATAGATTAAAAAAGATAAAAAAAATTGTAGATAACAAAATACACTTCATAAGAAATAAAAACGAGGAAAGCTACTTAGGAAATAAAGGATCCGATAGTGAAACAGAAAAAGTTGGAGAAGAGAAAAATAAGCGTAAAAATGAATAAATAAAGAAAAAACAAACAAATAAAGACAAAAAAAACTACAGAAAGAGAAAAAAGATAGAAATTATGCACTTAATAATATTTTTGAAATAAATATAGTTTTAAATAAGGTTTTTAACAATGTTTTAAGTACGAGTTAGAATGAGAAAATAAAAACTTTCGAAAATAAACGAAGGAATTCTATTTAGATAGGAATGGAAAAAAAATTGAAACAAGTAAAATGCGAAATAGAAAAATTAGAATTATAATAAATAAATAGATACACTTGAGAAATTTAATGAATAAGCGTAAAAACATTTGAATTGAAGCAAAATTGAAGAAGAAAAATACAAAACAAACAAAAGCTAAAACAGAATGTATGGTGTAGAAATAAAGTTTTTCATTTGATTGAGAGTAAGATGCTGAAAGCAAAAAGGAAAAAAAATAAAATAAGAAAATTGAAACAATAAGAAAGAAACATTAAAGTCTGATTAAAAAGAGAAATGCAGAAATATTTAGAAAAAAGACCTAAAACACGAGAGACGAGGAGATAAATATTTTGGAACAAAAGATGGTAGAAAGTAAATTTAGGAAACTAGGAATCAGATAAAAGAAATAAAAAAGTGTTGAAGAAGACAATGAATGAGCGTAAAAATAAATAAAGACAAAAGAAGCAAATAAGGACAAGAAAAAGTTACGGAAATAGAAAAGAGATAGAATTTATGCACAAGAATAATAATAAAATTTTTGATTTTTAATTGTATTAAATAAGATTTTTTATAATATTTTAAGTACGAGTTAGAATAAAAAAAAAATAAAAATTTTCGAAAATAAACGAAAGAACGATAGGAGTAGAAACAATATTAGAAACAAGTAAAACGTAAAAAAGACAAATAGTAATAATAAATAAAAAAAAACATAACAAAACTAAAAAACTTCATCAATCTGTATAAAATATCTGAAAAGGAAATACAAAAAAAAATAATGAATAAGCGAAAAAAAAAATTGAATTTAAGCAAAACTGAATGAGCAAAATACAAAACAAACAACTAAAAACAAAAACAGAATGTATGATGTAGGAATAAAGTTTTTGATTTAATTAAAAATAAGATGCTGAAAGCAAAAGGAAATAAAAAAAGTTTAAAATAAGAAAATTGAAACAGTAAGAAAGAAGTATTAAAGCCAGATTAAAAATAGAAATGCAGAAATACTTAGAAAACACGATAGACGACGGAGATATATATTTTGCAACAAAAGATGGTAGAAAGTAAACTTTGGAAACTAATAATCTGATAAAGAAATAAAAAAGTTGAAAGAAGAATGAATGAGCGTAAAAATAAGTAATGGAAAAAGAAACAAACAAGGACAAAAAAGCTACGGAAATAAAAACAAGATAGAAATTTTACACAAGAATAATCTTTTTGAGATAAAAATAAATAAGATTTTTTTGACAATATTAATTAGAACGAAGAACAATAATAAAACAAATGAAAAAGAAGAAATAAACATTTACTAGAATTTAATAGCAAAATAGGAGCGTTTTCAAAAATTCTGTTTGAATATGGAGTAAAACGCCAAAAATAAGAGGCAGAAATAATAAACATATAAATTGATCGAATTTTTGAAAAAAAGTTTTAAAAAATTAGTGAGACAGAATGGAACAAATAGACTAGAAAAAAGGCAATGTTTGTTTCCTAGAAAAGTTTAAAAAAAGCACTTTTCTTACCTTGAAACTTTCGATTTATACCGCGTTAATCCCCCAGCGTTAAGGAAACTCCCCGATCTGGGTATCGTAACTTTAGTCAGGATATCCCCCGAATTATCCTTTTTCCTTAAACTGTTTCCTTCATTATTTTCCGCCATTTTCACCTTATCAGTCATCATTTGTTTAATTTCTGCTGTGATTTGTTTCTGTTCCCGACTCATGAAAGTATTGATTTTATCTGAGAACGTCTTCGGTTTGATTTCTTCCGGTTTAACCGGTTCTTCGTACGGCAAAATGGCGTCAAAGTCGGGGGTTTTGGGGGCCGGTCGCGATTTAATACTTTTCCGGACGTTCTTTTTCTGGATTAGGGGTTGAGTATCAGAGACCTGAAACAGAAATTTCTGAATAATTAACTAAAACAATGATTTTTTTTTACATCTTGTTGTTCAGTTTCACTAATTATGGATGAAGTAGTGCTCCGTTTTTTTCGTGGGGGCCGAATTGGGACCGATTTTTCGTTAAAAACGCTCGAAGTAGTCGATATACAAGTGATTCCGTTTCGGTTTTTCGGTCTTTTTTCCTTCGCTTTCATGTGGGCCATTAGCGACTTGTAGAGAGTTGCGGCGATGACGATGGCATCTTCGGAAGTTTGACACACAAAACTGGGGGAAAAACTGAGTTAAGGAGAAATTGTAGGGTTTGGGGGACTCACCCGTGGCATTCTAATTGCTTCTGAAGGCCTATTTTGCGCATAACGACGGCAAAAAGTGGTGAATGTGTCTCACTATTGATGAATTTCTTCTCGTTATCAGTCAATTCCCGGAACAGAGCTTTCTTATCAATATTATCAGGATCGGTAATCAGTGGCAAAAAAGCGTAACTTGTCCCTTTTTGTATCACAAACTTGACCGCAGACCACACAGCAATGGTCGGAAACGAATTCATTTGTTCCAAATCACCTTTCTCCCCTTGATATTGCACTTTCAGCCCTTGACCGGAAATCTCTAATTTTCCGGTTAGAGTCTTTTTTAATTTCGTCGTCCTTTTATATGCAAAATAGAGTTCTTTAAGAGGGGTTTGTAGTCCGGCTAGACTTGTCACTTTATCGGTTAAACCGACCGAACCCAAATAATCGACTGAGAAACGATGGGTTGTCCCATCACTTAGAATAATACCATTGTCTTGGGCTACGTCACTAAACATTTTCTCAATTTGTGCTTGAACGCTGTTTTTTGTATTGGTACTTGAATCGGATTCAAACATGGCGTCGATTTTTTGCTTGTAGATGGAATAGACACTTCCGGTATCGCCTTGGTCTTCCATTAGACGGAAACCGGAAGGGGTGCTTGTCACACTAGGAGGGACGAGGGGCACCGGCGGGAGGGCCGGAGGACGGGGGATCACCACGCTGTCCATGATTATCATCATGGGAGGCAATGGATATCACCAGCTGCAAAAAAATTATATGTTATTAAAGATAAAAGTCAATAATGGTTGTTTATGTATCAAGGTAATAAACAACTATTTTAATCCCGAGAATGTAGGCCATTTCCCCTATCAGACTAAATTTGTCAAAACGAGGGAATAAAGTGTCCCTTTGTTTCCTGTTAAAAAAATAAAAGTAAACAATTTCAAAACACGTGAATTAACTTTGAAAAAAAACACAGGAAGTTTGACATAAAAATAGAGGAAAGAATTAAATGGAACAATTAATTCTAACAAAATTAAGATAATGATAGAATAACATAAAAGTGGCAATACAAATTAGAAAAACAGTAAAAATGTGGCTATAGAAACAAAAAAATCGAGGGACCGTTAACTCTGGAATTATTTGGAAGTTTTTGGAATTATTAAAATTATTTTTGGATTGTCTGGAATCACCATAATTTTAATTACTGGAATTACCGCTTTTTTTTTAGAATCTTCTCAGCAAATTTCATTTAAAAATGGCGTTAAACTTTTTAAAATTCATTTTAAATTACAGGAATTATTTTAGAATTATGAAAATTAAGTTGGAATTACAGGAATTCATTTGGTATTGTAAGAATTTATCTGAAAACACTGGATTAATAAAATTACTGAAATTTAATTTCGGTGAAATTTTTCTGAAATTACTGGAATTCTTTATGAAATTACGAGTATCAAAGATATTTTTGTTTTGAAAATAATGTTGAATTTCTTGGAACTATTGGAATTAATTCGGAATTATAGAAATTATTTTAAAACTACAAAATTAAGTTGGAATTAATTAATTACGATGGATTAATAGAATTACTAAATTAAATTACCGGAATTACTTTGGAATTACGGAAATTATATGTTGGAATTAAGTTGTAATTATAAGAATTAGTTTAGAATTATAGAAATTAATCTGAAAACTATGGAATTACGGTGAATCCAATATTAATCAATAGAATTATTGAAATTGAATTTTGGTGGATTGTTTTTAATTACTTATCGAAATTTGTAAATTACTGGAATTTTTTTGAAATTGCAAAATTTTTTTGGATTTACTAAAATTATCAAGTTGGAATTACGTTGTAATTACAGACATTAATTTAAAATTGTACGAATTAATCAAAAAACAATGGAATTACTATGGAATAATAGAATTACTGGAATTGAATTACCGGAATTTTAGTAAATTACTAAAATTATTCTTGAATTACTAGAATGTTTTTGGTACTAGAATTCTTTTTGCAATTATCAGAGATAATTTAATTTTTTGAAAATTACGTTGAATTTTTTAAAACTATCGGAATTAATTTTCAATTGAAGAATTATTTTGTAATTACGATAATTAAGTTGGAATTACAGGAATTAATTGAGAATAATAAAATTTTGGTAATTTTTTTTTGTAATTGGAATTAGTTGTACACATTTTTTTTTTCAAGTTAACTTCGCCTCGAACAAAATTAAAACAAATTTACAAAGAAAAGTGAAAAGATAAATTAAAAAAAAGAAATGGATAATTAACTGCGGAACAGGCACAGAGAAACCAAAATTAAGAAACAATAGAATGACAATTAAGTTGGCAAATCATGTCTTGTTATTTTTATTTGTCAAAATAAAAAAGTACGCAAAATAAAACAAAATAAGTGTGCGACTGTTTCAAAATTAATGAAATAATATATACGTGTACAGCCAGCTCCAAAATTAAGTAAGAACTCTGACACTACTTTTGCTAGTGACTGTACGTAATAAACTCAAAATGGATGTATTGACGTCAAATAAATGAAAATTGGAAACTAATTTTGAATACTTTTTTATTTATTTTTAAGTTAAAAAACGAGGCAAATAAAAAATGACTCAACTGTAATGTTTTCTATTAAAAATTATAAATTGTCTCACTTCTTCTGTGACACTACTTTTGCTGTCGACTGTACATAATAAAATTTGTTATACTTATATTAAGTAAATTGTTACCAATATTAATTTAAAGAATTGTGATAGAATGAAAAACATAGCCTTTTGCTTTTTTTGTAGAAAAATTGTTATTACTGCCTGTCAATTTCACTAAAACCGTAACCAAAAAAAAAGCTTTGTTATTAAAACCGCCAGTCAAGCATTGAAATTGAATAAATTCTGTCACTTTCATCTCTCATCTCCGACATTTCTCCATTAAACAATTTAATTAAGTTTCAAAATTCCTCATAACCTGAAACGCTCTCTTCAAAGTGCCTTTTTTCTCCATCAAACGTTTAGCAGAGTATGCGTGCACCGACTTAACTGTTGTTAACACGCATCGGTCAATTAAAGGCAATACCTGATTCCTAACTGTACGCAAAAAGAACAGGAAGTGTTTGTCTTCGAGGAACGATTCGTTCCTTGCAAAATTTTTCATTAGCTTCAAATCTCACCCCTTTCATCTCGAAATTCCCGTTAGTAGCACAATTAGCGAAAACAAAACCTCAACTAACGGTGTATCATCTCTTTGTGGGTCTTCAATTATGCAAAAATGGTGTAGAAGAGGTACCATCAAACACATGTCGTGATCCGTAAGTGGTACCGCAAGAAGTACGCTTTAATATCGTTTTGAATCTATGCTAAATGGACAAATTTTATCATCTTGTTTGTGTCGCCGAAGGCTTGCTCGCATTAAATCATCCATTACATTGCGTTACTTTCACTTGTTGTGTATGTATATGAGTTTATTGGGTCCCCGGAGGCTCTTTTATGACTTAATAACACACTTAAGTATCCTCAGGTACCTGTTACGCGTATTGTACACTTTTTTGTGTAAAATTGGCTGTTGTAAAAACTATTTGTTGAGAATATAAAAGCATTTAACAGTTTAGTGCTTTGAATGGGAGAATATTAGAATAATAGCCGAGATAATGGCGAAATTATAGCGCCTGAGGTTATAGTAATCGATGTAGCAGCAAAAACTCAATAAATTCAAGAAGAAAAAACGAAATAGTTTGATACTGAAGCAAAACATGAAATTTAAAAAAATATGAAAAACTTAAGAAATAAATAATATGAATATGAAAGTAGGAAGCAGAAGCAGTGGAATGACAGAAAATAAACAGCAAAGAAATAAAAATACAAGTATGAAGAGACATAAAAACAAAGAAACATAGAAAAGCAAAAAATAAAATATTAGAGATAACAAATAGCTGCGATAAGTTAAGACGGTCCGAAAGAGTATGCAAACAAAAAAAAAATTTAGAAATAAAAATTACCAAAATAATTGAATTTAAACACATCAAGAAAACTTGAAAAATTTCATATATGGAGAAGCAAAAAACAAGACTGAAGTAAGTAAATAGCTGTAGAAAAATAGAAATAGAACGAAAGTGTATAAAAAGCAGAGAATATAAGAAATTTAAAAGAAGGCAAGAAAACACTAATAAAGTGAATGAGACACCAAAAGAAAAAAAATTAAAACACACTTGAACAGCAATGAAAAAGACAGGTATATTTATAAATAAACAAAACGAAAAATGAGAAAGGGAAATAAGCTGATGCTGTAGTAGAAGTGGAATAAATGATTGGTAAGCAAAAGAAAAATTTCAACAGAAGGAAACCAAAACAGAGCAATAGACATAAAGAATCAGACGTAACAAATAATAACAATAAGAAACAAATAAAGTATTAAAACTATAAAGTTATAGAAGCAAAAAAGAATACGTTTTAAATTATGTATTTTGAACACATTAAGGATAATAAATAGCTACAGATAAATTAAAATGGTCCGAAAGTGTGTAAAAATTAACAGAAAGAATAAGAAATTTAGATACAAGAAATACGTAAATAAAAATACCGAAAAAAATGATACTATGGCAAAACATGATGAAGATAATTATGAAATTAAGAAAAATTATGAAGATTTTGAGAAAGAATAGCATGAAAATAGTAGACGCTGAATCAGAAGTTAAAAATTACAGACACAGAAGCAAAGAAATAAAAATAAAAGTCTGAGGGGACATAGAAACAAAGAAACATAAAGGGAGAAACAAAAAAATACTCGTTAAATTATTTTAAAAAGATTAGACATACTAAATAGTTACAAATAAATCGAAATACTCTGAAAGAGTATGAAAAACAAAGAGAATAAAAAATTTAGATATAAAAAAATACGTAAATGAAAACGTGAGAAAACAAGTAAATAGAGAAGCAAGAAAAGACAGTTTAAAAAAGGAAATAAATACTTGTAGATAAATAAAAGTAGAACAGTAATAACGAAATAAGGAAAAAAGGCAAAAAATAAATAGAGAAGCAATAGAAGCACGCTAAATAATTTTAAAAAGACTGGAGTAAATAATTAAAAACTAAACGCAAGTGTATAAAAAAACAAGAAGAAAAGGAAAATGAAAAGGAATTAGCATAAATATAACAAAAAAAAAAAACTATAAAGTGAGAAAGACAAAAAGAAGAAATATTACAACACATAAATAGGAGTTGATTGGAATGTAAATTTAAAAATAGCTGTAAAATTGTAAATAAATGAAGAGAAAATGAGAAAAAGAAATTGAATCTGTGGCAGAAGTAGACTTAAAAATAACAAGAAGAAAAGTAATGACAATAAGAAGAACATTACCTAAAAAAATTGTAATAGGATGAGGAAACAAGATATAAAGTTGTAAACAGATAAATACAGAAGCAAAAGAAACAAATTCAAAGATAGTAAAGATTCTGATTAGCTGTAAATGAATAAAAATAAAACAAAGATATGTAAATAAGAAGAGAGAAGACGAGTAATGAGGAAGAAGTTTAGAAATTCTCTCATTTTAGGGGGAGCGGATAAAGTAGTGCTTTAGTGTTACTGTTGGGAGGAAAAATTAATAAATTCTGATCTATTTACTCAATTATTATATAGAAATGAAACTGTAATAAAATTTCACATTTTATAGTCGTCGTCGGAGAGACTTATGAGAAACTAATAATCTCTATTCAACGAAATTAAACGACAAGAAAGTTTCATTGCCACAAATCGCAAAACTTCTGCTCATCAAAAACTAATAAAAATTGAGAGCCTCCGATTTTGTTGCACTTTAATTTATTACGTGAGCAAAGAAGTAGCATAACCCAGAAAATCTTTCTCGTTTCACTTCATTATAAAAACTGGTATCGTGCGATATCTACACGATTTTGATTGATGAACATTTCCCCTAAGGCCTCACGAGGAAACGGAAGCATCAAAAATTACGTTTTGTTGACATAACGCCAGCTTTCTATTTATTACTATTATTATTATTTTTGTAATTTTACACTTGTGTGAGCACACGTGACCAAACCGGTCGCCATTTTTCCCCGAGATGATGCGCAAATGTTGTAACAAGTGACTTGATACTTAAATTAAGTAAAATTTAACAAAAATTCGATTAAAGACTACACAAACATAAAACAAATAATTTCAATGGAACAGATGGGTTACAGTTAAGTCATTATTTCGTTGCGTAACTGTTCACTTACTGTAAACCTGCCATGTGTTGATTTTTGATCGCATTTTCGGAAAGTCGCAATTTGGGTCATTGCAAAAAAAATCAAACAGTTTCTCTAATGTCCAGGAAAATTTTTCGATTTTCTTGAATTTATACACCTTTCCAATTTCGACTCGTCGTAAATAATTTTCCTTGGAAATCCGCACGTTTTAATGCAAATACCTAGTGTGAAAGGCAATTTCGCCCCGAGTTTCAAGTATGCAATTTTCGAATCAGAAGTTAATTTTTTTTCACGCAAATGTTTATTCAAGCTCAATCGATACGTGTTATTTACTCGGTAAACGGCCTCAGATTTTTCAAAATAAAGGTCGACTGCTGTTTGAGTTAAACGAGATAAACGACCGGTTAATTTATCGAGTAAAAGTGAATTGAGGCAAAAAATACACGCAATGATTGAGAACAGGGTAATTAGTTGAATTGATTGGAATTTTTGCGTTACAAAAGTGGTGGGCATGAGTTATATTTAGCAGTTGATTGAAACACGAGTTTGTGCTTCAAGTCAAGAAAAAACAAGCCGCCCAAATTGTTTTTTAGCCTAAAACGAGAGTTTCTAAATAACACGTTGTTCTTTTGTTTATAATTTTTATTTATTTAAAGCTGCTACTGTTTTTTTACTATTTTTGAATTTGTTTTTTTTTTGTTTCTCTACTTGTCTATTTGGAACTTTACATTTTTTCATATATTTTTCTAATTTTGTCATATTCACGCTAATTTCTTTGAAATTTCTTCTTTTCTCTTTTTTTCATATACGTACACCTTCGTTCAATTTTTAATTATTTATTCGTCTTTTCAATATCATTTATGTTTTTTTCACTTTTTTTCTTATTTCATTATTATTATTCTACTTTTATTTAAGTACAAATATTTTTTTTCTTTTTTGTAAACTGTTTTTTTTTGCTTCTACATTTATATGTTTTTTTTAAGTTTTGTTTGTGTCTTTTAACATTTTCATTTACGTATTTGTTTTTTATGTCTAAATTTCTTATTCTTTTTCGTTTTTCATACTCTTTCAGACTATTTTGATTTATTTGTGGTAGTTTGTTGTCTAATCTTTTTAAAATCATTTAACGTATATATTTTTTTTTGTTTCTTCCTTTATGTTTCTTTGTTTTTATGTCCCCTCAGACTTTTATTTTTATTTCTTTGCTTATGTGTCTGTTTATTTTCTGGAATTTTTAACTTCTGATTCAGCTTCTACTATACAGGGGGTACCAGAACTCGCGCCCCAGAGAATAATGCCATATAAGGTAAAATACCAGGAACATGGAAAAAATTTAAAAACATTTTATCTATAAAAATTTCGAAGTTATGAGGGTTTAAAGTTCGCACTTTAACTCTATTTATTTCAGTTGGAAAAATAATTGTCCAGGTTTTTTTGCCAAAGGCTATTAAAAGAGGAAATAAGGAAGCTGCATCCTAAATTGTAACTCTGTTCAATGTTATTTGTGGCTTTTATTGGCAAAATTTTTGTCCCTCTACTAAATAATTGTAAAAAAATATATACAAGATCATCAGTATCCTTATATAGATATAAAAAAATTACAAATGTCAAAAAATAAATGCCAAAATTTTTTGACAGATAGAATATTTGAAACATTTTTTTCATGTTCCTGGTATCTCATCTTACTTGAAAATTTTCTCTGGGACGCGAGTTCTGGCGCAGCCTGTATATTCATTCTCAAAATCTTTATAACTTTGTTTTTTTTCTTAGTACCGATTTTTACTCTTAAAATTACAATTGAAAATTTTGACATCATTTGACAAATTATAATTTTCTTATGTTATTGTTAATTTAGTCTGTTGGGAGGAAGCTTTTCTATGTATTTCTGTAAAAAAAAAAACATCGTTAAACCCTCGAATGTAGGTAATACCAGAGGTGACCGACGAGACCCGAGGGCATTTCTATTCTGTCAAAATAGTCGTTTATTCTCCTAATTCATAAATAATTATTATGGGTTGAGTTAAAATTCTCGAGAAAAATTTAATTTAAAAAATGCAAATTAACACTTAGAGTAAAGCGGGGAAAGATGGACTTTGAAATTACCTTTCTAAGGCTCAATCTCTCTAGCAAAATGTTAATCTTGACTTTTTGTGGCGATAGTTATTAAAAAAATATCAGAAAGCGTCAACATCAATAGTTTTAATTTACGCCGGTAAAAAGACAACCACCTTATATACAGGTTGCCTCAGAACTCGCACCCCACAGAACAATTTCAAGTAAGATAAGATACCAGGAACATGAAAAAAAATGTTCAGAAAATGCTATCAAAAATTTTACCATTTATTTTTTAACTCTTAACATTTTCTATGTCTATTTAATGATACTGATGATCTTGTATATGTTTTTGTATAATTATTTAGTAAAAGTACAAACATTTTGCCAATAAAAGCTACAAATAAGCCTGTAGCCAAAAAACTTGGAAAATTATTTTTCCAACAGAAATAAATAGTAGAGTCAAAGTGCAAAACTCTCATAACTTCGAAATTTTTATAGATAGAGTTTTTTAAAAAAATTTTTCATGTTCCTGGTATTTTACATTTATTTCTGGGGAGCGAGTTCTGGAATGCCTTGTTTAATTGAGTTATTTATTTAGTTATTGTTAATTATTGCTTAAATGTTAATTACATAATAAATAATATTGTTCTCATTTTAATGGTATATTAATCAGACACTGCTATGGAAGTAATGTAAGTATATATTTGTTTTCCATAGTCAACTACTATTACGAATTATAAAAATCATAATAGCATTCTTTTCCTAAAATTTATGAAAATAAGAAATGAGCTTTTCAAAAATGTCATGGCTCCCAATATGATTTTTAAGATCTTGCTAAAATATCAATTTTTGTTTATAACTCGAAAACAAAAGACAATAGCGAAATGTAGTTCAGACCAAAAAATGACCTTGAAAATGTCAAAATATATTATTTTTTTTATCTATTTAAAAGAATGTTTTTTGTTTTGTTACCTCTATAAGTTGTCTTAAAATTCATTTTATGAGAAAAAATATTCGTGGTTGAATTTAAATAAAAGTAAGATAAAACTGTGGTTCACCTCTCCCGGGCTTACCCTACTACTGGAAGTAGTCAAAATTTCAAATATTTACTCTAGTTGAAATAAAAAAACAAGAAAAGTGAATGTGCAAAAACGAACTATATGAACTTTTGCAAGCAATTCTCATTTTATTAATTATTTATTCATCAAATTCTTGTTTACAAAGTTCACCATTAAATTACTTTCGTTCTACTGTTACTCGACACTCATCTATTACCATAAATGAATTTCATTAGTAAAATAGAATATTGAAATTTGTTAAGACTAGACACTGATGTGATTATCTCAAATGTCATACAAATAATCATTTTATTACGTTAAACATTTGCGGTTTTTCGACATTTTAATTCTCCAAATAAAATATAATAATTAGAGAGGCGACTAAATCAATTCATTTGAGATAATTATCGCCATTCACTGTCCTTTCAAAGCCGGCTGTTACGCAACACGGCGAGCGCCATAAGAATAAATCAGAATTTTTCACAAAAACTTCAAATAATTCATTATTGCTTTAATTAAGGCGCGATAAATGGCTAATTAACGAAAGTTTCGAAACTTTGTATAAACACACAGGGTGTTTTCTTAATATTGCAACCACATCAAAAATAACACTAATAAAAAAATTAAAATATCACCTTGTATATCAAAGGACTATTATTTATTTGTCAAATTAGTGCAATTTTGCAATTTTTTGCAATATTAAGAAAACACCCTGTATATCAAAAATGGCATTTTTGAGGACGACCAACTTGTCCTAGACCTAGCGTTTCTCCGGAAAGTCGGGAAAGTGTGCGACATTGACACCAGATGGTCTAACTCTCGTCGCAAAATTTTCTTCTTTATCAAATTATCCATATGTTTGATCATAACGGTACAAAATCAAGTTGGCAATTAAATTGTCATAATTCGTTTATCGCTTGTTTCGTCACGCCATGACGATTTTTCGGTCATGAGACCACCATTACACGAGCAATTGACCACGGCACGCGACGCGACAAAAATTAAAGTTTTCGTTGTATTTTGCAAGGTTGGTAGCGATGTCAATGACCGATAAGTGTCAAATTACGTTCATGGCCCATCTTGATAATTCCCCAAAATTTTGAAAGAAGGACAAGGATGCAACTTCCTTCCCAAATGAGATAAAAATAAACGGTTTCGCAAATCAGTTAGGTTAACGAAAATCCCAGCTGTCTTGATTGAGACAAACACTGAAACGAGGTCGAAAATTCGCCCATTTTTGGTACTTAATTATTATCCATTACGTGCGGATGCCCATGTGGGCCAGGTGTGATGGTTGTGATTTCGGATGGGTGCGCGAGATGAAGACACCACGCCGTTAAAATTTGTGGGTAATTTGGCAAAGAAAGCAAAAGTATCGGAAAAAATCGTGTTGAAGATGGAACGGTTTTTCGATTTTGTTATGTAGAAAGCGTGTAGACTACTTCTTTACCAGAATTGTTTAATTTTAAATGCTTGTGTGTACTGTTACGTTTAAAAAAAGTGGATTGATGGTGGCATGTGGGATATATGAGACCAGTATGGAGACGAGAAAATGAACGAAAAGAATTTTGTAATTTCTGTATGTTTTATAGGGATTAGCATAACTGTGATTGTGATTGGAAAAGTTGTTTCGATGCGAATAAAATGCATTTTTACAAAAAATTCTATTTAGATAGTTGTAATTCTTAAGTGATAAGCTTTGGCTTAGTTTTTTTTGTTTCTCTTTAACAAATAACATATTTTATGAAAATAAAATTGTTTCAATGAGTTTTGTATTGTTAAAAACCAATTTTTTTATTGGTTTGTATTATTTTATTAACAGATAAATATACCAGCAAAAAATGAACAGTTTTATTTCTTGTGTTTTATAAAAGTCAAGTTTGAATTTTCAAATTTTAAGATTACGACTACTTTGTTTGTGAGTTTTATGTTATTTTATTATTTATTGTAGAGGTTTTTTTTTTTATAAGAATGTAACATCGAAATTTTAAATAAATTGGCAAAACTTACTTTATTTTCAAAATTTCTTATTTTAATAAAACTAGAAAAAATTTTTTGTTGAGATATTTAAACCCAATTAAAACTACACTAACTTTGTCCCGTTTCATCTAAAATTTTCACATATTTTTCTCATTTTTGTACCTATTGTACAAAAAAGCCATGGATTTTGGATTTTTGATTTTAAAAGTAAATTACAAAAAGAAACAATCTAAAAATATAAAAAATACAAATGCTTTTACTTCTGTGTTTTAAAAGGATTTAATTTGGATTTTCTTAAGGAATTTTGACAATTTGGGTATTTTTTTTTCTTATAATGAAACAGAAACATCCAAATATTTAATAAATAATTAAAACTGCTTTATTTCCAAAATTTCTTGTTTTTATGAAATCGAAAACGAATTTATGTTGAAATAAATATTTAAGTCCATTACCCATCAAAATCAATTTTATCGCGTTTTTTATTATGTTTATAATTGATAAACAAAAAATTGTCCGGTTTATTTCTTTTGTGTTTAAAAATAAAAATTTAATTTAATTTAAGAAATTTTAA
>NW_025401041.1:3625921-3718093 GCF_015345945.1 Tribolium madens
CTTTTATGTAATTTATATAAATTTAATTTTGAGTTTTTCAATGTTTTTTTTTTATAATAGAAAAGTAACATCAAAATCGTTAATAAATTCCATTTTATTTCCAAAATTTCGTGTTTTGATGAAATAGAAAATGAAAATTATTTAATTCTTGAACCCACCAAAACTAATTTTGTCGCTTTTTTATTATTTTTACAATACACAAACAACAAGCAACACAAAAAATTACAGTTTTATTTTTTTGTGTGTTTTATGAAAAATAAATTTGGATTTTCTCAAGACATTTTACAAATTCGACTATTTTGTTTGTGAGTTTTTTTATTTGTTTTACCTACTATACTGTATTATATTTTTTTCTATTCGTTATTTCTCTTTTTGTTTTTCGTTTCTTGATTTGAAATTTTCAAAGTAAATTAGAAAAATTCAGGAATTTTGGCAATTTGACTATTTTTTTATTCGGTAGGCTAAATAGGCAGTAATAAATTCTTAAGTTCTCTTTTTGACGACTTTTGTCAGGTAATTTTTATTTATTTTGACTTCTATTTGGTCTTGTTACTAAAATTTTAAATATAATTCCTATAAAACAACAAGGTAATTCATAATTAAGCGTTATCTTCATTTAATTTTCAATATTTATGTCTCACTGATAAAACCGGAAATGAAATGTAATGTTAATTAATTAAAGTTTTGCTAAAACAGGTAGGTAAATAATTAAATCTGCACCAGTTTTGTTGCGTTTTGTCTATAATTTTCTAATATTTTTTACAGAATTTGACTTGTGATTTATTTCTAAATAAATTTTTCATTGTTTCCGCTTTTAAGAGAGCACTTATTTAAAATTTTATTAGTAATAATTATGAAAACGTTGACCGGGAAAGTTTTAGCTGGAGCAACTGGGTAATACACAACCTATTTAACTTCTTTATTTTTCAAAGGCCGAATGACGCAATAATCCCGTCAATTATCGATATTTTTCACACTTTTATACTCGTACCAACCAACGCAATTTCTTTTCAAATCAATTAGAGCGTAATTTTTCGCACTATCATTGCAATTTTTTTCAAAAAATCGGCACGCACGCATCTTTATCTTTACAACCGAGAAAATTTGTTTATGCGTTTAGAAATCGTCTTCCTAATTAGAAGAACAATTGACCGAAATTAAAAGTGTGGGAACCCTCTTCAAGCAGTGAAAACTGGAGTAGAATCCAATAATTTATTCTCCAAAAATTCACCAAAAAATTCAACTTTCACTTGAAAATTTCTCAAAATTCTTCGACTAACCTTTGAAATAATCCCTCATTTGGTTAACCCTATGGTCACATTTGTCACAAATCACAATTTCAGCGTCTCATCGCGCGGTATAGCACTCAACACCGTTTCTTGCAAGTGACTGACTTTTGTTGTGGAGTGAATTTCTGTCACGGTGCTTTGGTACGACGGAAAACGGTTTTGGTGCTGTTGATTTTTTAAATAGGAACGTTTTGGTCACTTTCGATGCGATTTGGTGTGGTTTGAGATGGGCTTTGTTGCGGTTGGGACTGATAATGAGAAGAATTGTGCAAACCGCAAATTTGATTGATTGCATTTTGCGGGTATTTGAGAGGTGGAGTGAAGCAATTTGGACGGTTTTTCAAACGGGGAGGCCTACGGCTTTCTAGCTTCGGTGGAAGGTTATTTTGCATAACTTTAAGCGAAAAAGAAAGATTGCTTGATAATTCAGGAAACGGTTTTCAGCATTTAGAGTTGTTACAAAGATCAAAATATTTCATTTTTATCACATACAGGAGTCCCAAAAATAACTGAAATAAAACGTAGTTTCTGTGTTTCTAAAAAAATGTTAAAAAAAGGATTTTCAAAGTATTCTGAACCAGAAAAAATGTTTTCCTGTTTGTTTTATAAAGATTAACTTTGGATTTTCTCAACATTTTCACAGGAGGTTTTTTGTTTAATTTTTTGTTACTACAAGAATTTTTAATTTGAAAATTTAATTTAAACCCCTGATGCTTAATAAATTTTTAACAAAGACCATAAGTGACTTTTTGCTCAATTTTATGTGAGCACGAATCATTTTTCTTACTTTTGTAGAAAAGTTGAACTTTTTTTGTTATACACTGAATGTATAGTGTCGAAAAGTCGCGTTTTAAGAAACGCAGTATTTCATATTTTAAAGTAGGCACTCGATGGGAGTAGAGGAAGTAAAAAAATACTAAATTAAGAAAACAGGAAATTTGAATTAAAATGTGTACTTACTTTTTTAAGTTTATTGTTTTTACATTTTTATTAAAAGATTTTTAATAAAAATGTTGTACTCACCTACCAGAATTTCTTGAAATACAAGCAGTAGATAAAAATTACTTTATTTCACTAGGCGATAAAAGACAATTTTATCTACTGAAATTAGTTGAAAAAAGCACTCATTAACATTGAGTACAAAATAAAATCTTTATACATTCTTCGACTTATAATGAAAATCTAAGTAAAAGACCAAGAAATAAATTAAAAATCTTTAAAAAATTAGTGAGAAGTAAGAAACAAATAACTGTCAAAAATGACAATTTACGTTATTAAATGAATCATTTACATTTTTCAAGATTTTCACATGTGATTTTTTATTCAATTTTTTGTTACTACATACAAGAATTTTTAAAATATTTTTGAAAATCCAATCTAATCTCGTGATTTTTAATAATGATTATAAGCGATTTTTTACTCAATTTATGTGAGCATGAAGCATTTTTCCTACTTTTTTAAAAATTAATTAAAAAAATCTTTAATGTGTTCAAGTCGAACTTTTTTATTATAAACTGAATGCAGTGTCGAAAAGATGCTTTTTAAAAAACGCAGTATTTTATATTTTAAAGTTGGTTCTCGATGGAAGTAGAGGAATTAAAAAAATACCAGATTTCAAAAAAAGCCAGTTTGTATTAAATTGTGTACTTTTTTCTAGTTTATTATTTTTATTACAATTTTTTTTATTTCCATCCTTCGATTTATTACGAAAATATAAATAAGACAGATAATTAATTGAAATTCGTGAAAAAAGTAGTGACAAGTAAAATACAAATAACTGTCAAAAATGACAATTTAAGTTATCAAATGAATCAAGTGGCAATTCAATTTATGAAGTTCATTTATTTTTCAAACCTAGGTTTGTAAAAATATAGGAAACTCTTTGTTCATTTATTATTAAAAATTGTAATAATTATTTTTTCAAACAGTAGATTTTGCTTTAAAAAAATTTTTTTGACCAAAGTGGCCAAAAATTGTAATATTAAGTTGGCACCATGTAGAGTACAAGACATGAAAATTGCCACTGTGACTATGGAGTTAAGTTAGAAACACCGAATTGTTGGTGATATCAAAGTGTGTCAGGTGACGGCCATGTCAGCAAAAGTGTGACGTTTGAATGTTGCCAACTTAATTTCAAAGTCGTAGGACACAATTTATTTGAAAGCATGAGATTTTCTGTATATTTTGTTCAATGTTGCCGAATTAATTTCAAAAAAACCTCTATACAACATGAAGTGTATTGCTGTCATTTATTTTATGAGGCAACTAAAAAAATCTTATTAGCATAACCTGTGAACAAAATTAGGTTTTTAGATAACAAAAAATAAAATTTACTCATAATACACAGTGACGCTTTTTTATCACTGTTTTCTTTGCAAATAAAGGCTCTTCTTATTTTTGTTTATTTTTTTCACCTTTTTTTGCTTCTTAAATAACGTTCAGGTTTTAAAAAATAAAACACACAAGTTTCAATAATCGTCTATTATTTTGCCGTAATCTCTTAACAATGAGATTAAAAAAAAACTAAAAAAATACCAATAGTGCTAATCTGTTTTAAAAATTTAGAGAGTATTTTCGCAAAGTCTTATCATCTTCTCTCCCTCAATCAATGATGATTAATTTTCAACTCCTCCAACTCTCTTTCTTCATCAACCGAATCGCTTTCATCATCACTGCCATGAAGGGACGCCGCTGGGGTAGTCACATGACTCGAACTCGGCGACGGGGGCTCCGAAAAAGGCCTCGGATATTTCAAAGTTCCAACACCATTCTCCATTTCCTCTTTATAATCCGGGAACACGTTGTGGAGGGCCTTCATACGCGCTTGCCTGTAGTACTACCACAAAAATTAAATACTTCAATACTGCCAACTTAATTTTCACATACCACTCCCAGACTCCTCCAATCAAGCATATCGCTGAGCCGCTCCGTCCTATTCCGTTGAATTATCCTCTGACGTCGATTCAATCGTGCAAAATCGTACATATATTGAGCCAATTGCTGGACGGTACCTTCCAACGAGATATACCGACGATCCACGACGTAGATTCCGTACGACATCGGATCGGCAATATGCTCCTGCATGAAACACCCAAACCCGGACAAATTCGTCGTGATACTGGGGATTCCCATGACGGTACACTCGGCTGGCGTGTACCCCCATGGCTCGTAATAACTCGGGAAAACCCCCAAGTGGCACCCTCGGACAAACTCCTCGTAATCCAACCCGAAAAGTGGGTTAGTCGAGGAGAGAAACTCAGGGTGGAAGACAATCTTAACCCTGTCATGTTTTGTATTGAATAAATTGCAACGTCGCACACTATTCAAAACCGGGTCATTCCAATCATCAACAATATTATGCGTTGTCACCGGCGGTAAACCATCTCTTTGAAGCGAAAAAATACACCGCTTCAGGCGTACCAACTCCTCTTTTTTGAGCAAATCATCACCAGGGAGGTGTCCACTGAGACAAATCTCGTACATGCGTTTCCCGATTCGGTTCTGGATCTCGCTGATGGTGTCTCGGAGACTCTTAGTGACAGCATGTCCACGGAGCGACTCTACATTGAAGTTGTTAGTCCGTGCTGGAAAAATAAGGAAAGCCACGACGGTGATGTCCGGGTGTGTGGACTTGAGGTAGTGATTAAGACGTGCCAAAGCCTCGATGAAGATGTCGGCACCTTTATTAGAAAATTCGTAACGACCAGCGATGAAAAAATAGAGAGTTTTATCGAGATCGAAGTCATAGTGGCCGTAGAAATGCCCTCGGATGAACTCGTGGATTTTCTCCTTGGAGATGGCGTGCAGGTTTTGGAATTCGTGCAAAGCGGAGAATTTCTTCACGTTGAGACCGTTGGGGGTGATCACGTCAGGTTTGCGTTTAAGGAGGTGCTCCGCCTCGAAACCTATGACAAAACTGCGATTTTTGTTTGATCAAAATTACAGTTACCTGTAATGTCCGACACCGTGGTAAAGACGTGTGCTAGGTGTGTGGCAGCTCTCTCAATGCAATACCTGTGATAAATCTGTCTTTTCCCCGCCTCCTCATCCACACTAAACTAAAACAAGTCAATGAGCCCCGTCATTGTTACAAAACCGGCCTTACCTTGTCTAAATTGTTATAGAAGTCTGTATTACCGGCACATAGATACCGTCCTAGCAACGTCGCATGTGTGGTAAACACTGTGGCTACTTTAACTAGTCTTGTTCTTAGGATAATTAACCCGACTCCGGCTTGCCATTCGTGGAAATGCGTGACAATTCGTGCAGGAACACCGCCACCATACTCATCAGCGTACGTTTTAAAGGTGGCTATGAAATCGGCAACCATGTAACCGAGGATAATGGCATCGTTGGTTTCGATGTCGAGATGGGGGACTCCCACGTTGCATTTTTCCCACAATTCGGTCTTGTATTCGTCGAGTTTCCATGCGGCTGAGCTGATGTCCATGAGGATGACTTGGGGGTTGCCATCGACGAGCCAACGGCCGGTGTGGATTTTAAAACCGCGATCGCGGAGGGCTTGCACGGCCTCGTTGAGCGGCTCCGCCCCTGTGCCAAATTAATAAATGAGCCAAGTTACAGATTTCTTTTTTACCCAAAGGCCCTTCTTCCACTTCGGTCCTCGCATAGAACTCCTTGTAGGGTCCGATGAGGCAGTACTGGTCCCCCAACTCCTCAGTCGAGACGTACGATTTGGACCGTATGACTGTGTAAATGCCTCCGACTTTGTTCGCCGCCTCCCAAGCTATTTCAAAATTCCAGCGGTTCTCCTCCTCGGCTTGGGTGCCCCGGTCCATGCAAGCCATGAGGTTGAAGTAGGACTCGGAACGGTAAAACCTTTTCGACGATGTCTTTTCACGCGACATTTGGACACTTTTACGACCACCGGACACGAAAAGCTATTTACCGACGATTTTCAGTCAACTTTTTTCGAAAATAAATCAGCGATCGAAATGCATAGTTTGAAATGATGTTACGCAGAAAATGACAAGGAGAGGAGATGGGCTATTGCACGGGAGCGAGAGTGATAGAGAGGGCTTATCGGGTCGAGAAAACTCGTGGTGGGGTGTAGAGGTGACCTTGGTGCCCGAGGTGGACATACAATGCCCAATTTTTTCATTACTATCAATAATTTTTATAACTATATGTTTAAAATGCAATTATTTTGTTATCAGAAGGGGATTAAACTTTTTTTTAAGTTTTTATGAATGTTTTAAGGTTATGTCACTTATGTTTATTTCGGGACGCACAAGTGCGCACGTGGCCAATTTGTTTATAAATAAATGTCAGATAAAGGCTGACCTTTGCAATTATTTCATCATTTCATAAATTTAAATACGTGTCCTAAAGTAACGCAATTACAGGAATCTGTAATACAGAAAACTGTAATTTTGGTCTTGTTAAATTCAAAATGGTGTGGGGTAGGTGATTAAGTCGTGTTAACTATCATCAGGTTTATTAATTCGAAAAATTATTTCATCATCTCTTATATACAATTGATAGAAAATATCAGAATAGAAAAACCTAAACGAATCTTTTTTGCACCTTGGACTAGAAATATCGGGTGCAAAATTTAACCAATCTTTAAACCTACGTAATAAATGCAATAAACGTAACAAGAAATATAATCGAGAATTTTTGTTACACATCGTCCCCCTCACCGTTGCCCTTTCGCCTTCTCATTTTTCATCCTTATCGTCTGCTTCTGATGCTCCATCTCAAAATCTTTTTCGCTCAAATCAAGTCGATAAATATTACTGATTAGATTTTGCTCCGTGAGGACCTCTTCTGGCGGATTCCTCAACTTATTCAACGTCTCGCATAACCCAGGACACTGCTTGCGACTTTTCGCCGTTCCGAGACAACTAATCAAAATAACCAACGCCGTCTTGAACAAAATCTTCACTCCTTCACACAGAAACACATCCCAAACTCTCAAGAGCGAATCCCACGGTAGTGTCCTCGTGAAAGCGCACAAGAACCATTCCGTGCAATAAAACATCGGTTCTGCATTGACTTTCTTCAAGTGTTTGTACGCTGCAGGACACACTTTCTTCAACAGCCCTTGGAGGATGAGACCATCACGTTGCACCACCTCCATGGTTGGAGAGTAATAATCCTCCAAATATCTGTCAGAGATGCTGACGAGACACCAGAAGGCTTGAACGGCCGGCATGTGCATTAGGAGGAAGGCGGCGACGGGGGCTTGCGCTTGACAGTAACCGATTTTGGGGTTTTGAATCGTGTAGGCTTTGAGGACGTTGAACAGTTCCGCTTGACCGGGCTTGTCTTCGGAACTGAACATTTCGTGAGTGGGGAATTGACGATGGATGTCTTTTTTAATGTCATCGATGCATTTCGGGTCGCCTTCGGCGCGGAGACAGTCTTCGTACACGTGCTCATTTTTGTCCATTAGGAGTTTGCCCCCGCAGAGGTAGAGCCAAGCGCGGGGGCGGATCGACATCGGGATGCCTGAAAACATTTATTTCATTCCAAAACTAAGTTGGCAACAGTGAAAATGAATGCAGTAGGTAGGAGTAGAAAAAAGTTACTAAATTAAAAAAAAAACAGGAAATATGTCATAACCTTATCCTATTATTATTTTTATATTTCTCAAGATTTTCACGAGCGATTTTTTATTCAATTTTTTGATACTATAAGAATTTTATAAAAAAAAATTGAAGGTTCAATCTAAACTCCTGATTTTAAAAAAAGGCTATAAGCGATTTTTTGCTCAATTTATGTGAGCATGAACCATTTTTCCTACTTTTGTAGAAGTAAATTTAAAAAAACTTTAATTTGTTCAAGTCGAACTTCTTTATGATAAACTGAATACAGTGTCGAAAAGATGCGTTTTAAAAACGCAGTATTTTATATTTTAAAGTTGGCTCTCAATGGGAATAGAGGAAGTGAAAAAATACTAAATTAAAAAACAGTAAATTTGGATTAAAATGTGTACTTTTTTCTAGTTTATTATTTTCACATTTTTATTAAAACCTTTTTATAGATCCTTCGATTTATAACGAAAATATAAAAAAAAACGGAGTTATTTATTCAACGAGTTTGAGTGTAAATCGGACTCTTTATTTGACCGAGTGGATTTTTACCATTTATTCTTCGAATTAGAGTCAACAAGGCTTAAACTTGCTTTAAGTCTGTTAAAAATAATTTGACGTTTTGTATTGAGAAATGCCAAACAGTTGTCAAAACTTCCTTACACGGGAGAAAAACGGTAAATTTTGACAGTGACGAATAAAATTCTTTAAAAAATAGTGACAAGTAAAAAACAAATATCTGTTAAAAATTGACAATTTAAGTTATCAAATGAATCAAGTGGCAATTCAATTTATGACATTCCTTTATTTTTCAAATTTAGGTTTGTAAAAATATAGGAAGTTCTTTGTTCATTTATTATTAATGGTAATAACTATTTTTAAAAACAATAGATTTTATTTAAAAAATATTTCTTTTGACCAAACTGGCCAGAGATTATAATATTAAGTTGGCATCATGTAGAGTACAATCCATGAAAATTGCCACTATGCTTTCAAATAAAATTTCGATCAAAGTGACCTATGACTATAAAATTAAGTTGGCAACACCGAATTATTGGTGAAATCAGAGTGTGTCAGGTGACGGCCATTTCAGCTGCCGCCCGTCGGAATGACAATTGACTATAAAAGTGTGACGTTTGAATCTGACAGTTTATGTTGCCAACTTAATTCCAAAGTCATAGTACACTTTGATCGGAAATTCATTTTAAAGCATGAGATTTTCTGTCTTTGTTTGTTCAATATTGCCGAATTAATTTCAAAAAAGCCTCTAAAAAACATGAAGTGTATTGCTGTCATTTATTTTATAATTATAAGACAACTAAAAAAAATTATCACTTATCAGCATAACATATAAACAAAATCAGGTTTTTAGATAACAAAAAATGAAATTTATTCAAAATAATGCATTACAATTTGCACAATGACGCTTTCTTAACGAAGATTTTCCTTATTCAAGGTAGCCAACTTAATTTAAAATTCACAGATCACTTTGATCAGATTGGATTATTATCACTGTTGTCTTCGCAAATAAATTTGGCTCCTCGAGACGATGAATAATTTTTGAGAAAAAAAATGGTTTTTTTTTTGTATTTTTGTTCAATTTAGTGAGCACGACCTTTTTTTTTCAACTTTTTTTGCAAAATTGTTTCTTAAATAACGTTCAGGTTTAAAAAAAAAACGCACAAGTTGACAATTGTCTATAAAAGTGTAACGTTTGAGTTTGACAGTTTATATTGCCAACTTAATTTTAAACTCATAGAACACTTTGATTGGAAATTTATTTGAAATGATATTTTTTGTTTATTTTGTTCAATGTTGACGAATTAAATTCAAAAAATCTCCAAAAAAAAAAAAAACAAAATGTATTGATGTCATGTATTTTATGAGGCAATTAAAAAAAATCTTATCAGTACAACTTGTAAACAAAATCAGGTTTTAAGATAACAACAAGTGAAATTTACTCAAAAATACGCATTAGAATTTGCACAGTGACGCTTTTTTAACGAAGATTTTTCTTTGTCAATGTTGCCAACTTAATTTCAAATTCATGGGCCACTTTGATCAGAAATTTAATGGCACCATAAAAGGATTATTATTACTGTTATCTTCGCAAATAAATTGGTTCCACGAAACGATAATTAATTTTTAAGAAAAAAAAATGTTAAAAAACAAAAAATACGAAACTCTAATAAATTTCAAGTTAGGTTTTTAGAAAACAAAAGGTGAAATTTCCACACCGCACGCTTTCCTGAACATGGTTTTGCTTTTAGCCGAGAAACTCTCCGTTTTGGTGCAAAACACCGCAAAAGCCTACCTTTCCTGCACCTCTCCTTGATTTTCCTGTAATTCCTGTCCATGTAAAAATTCCACTGGGACAGCATCTTGAGCCACTTCCTCTCCCTCCGGAGCACGATTTCCGGCGGGGGCCCTTGCCTAGGCTCGGGCGAGTACTGTGAGCCCCCCAAAAAACCGTGTCGGTCCGGCACTGTCGAAATGACACTTCCGTCAATAAGTGTGCTTGCTTCACTGCATTCCGAAATCGTGTCGGCGTTGAACGACGATGCCATTTCAGGGGTTGAAATGGAATTTTTCAAATTTCACATCGATATTTCACTTTCGCAATATGTTTTCAAGTCGTCGACTCGTCGTCAACCATTTTCAGGGCGGGCTTCAACTGGAAATAACGCAAATAATAGGACACTCACGTACGTAATTAGAATTCGGACGTGGACGGCGTTGGTAATTAATTGGTGATTAATTTATTACTCGGGGGGCGAGTCTCGCAGTGTTGACAAAAAGTGACACTGACGGAGGTTGGCACCACTGACTGAATGTCAATCGTACCAACCTTAATGGGTTTTTATTTATTTAAACATAATCAATTAATAAATTTGAAGAGGATTCTACATTTTCAACCGAATACATTAAATTTCACAATTAATTTTTTTATTAAAACCGTTGTTTTTTATTGACGCCTGGATTGCTGGTTGCATAATACACAGGTGTCTGCGTGATACAACTGATAAATGATTTTTTCCGAAAGTATTAGTCGTAACTTTCTTTGTTACCACCGTTAAAAAGCACTTTTAACCTTCTATCTTTCCCTAAAAAAATTAATTTATTGTGAGTAACAATTATCGAGAAAATTAGTAATATATGTAAAGGTTGTATTCGTCGATAATTTCTAAACTGTGTAGAATTTTGCTGTTTTCTTGACACCAATCAACTTCTCGCAACATTTTTCATACATCTAGTTTGAAACATTTTAATTTTGGATCATAGTTTCGCCGAAATTGGAAAAAAATGTTATTCACAAAATGGCTGTTTTCTTGGCGCTGTTGCCAGTTTTAAAATTGAAACACTGTGAATCTTGTACATTTTTATTCAACTAAAGAACAAATCGTGCTTCGCCCACCGGAAAAAAAACTCTTTTCACTTTTAAATCTTAAATTTATTGCAAGACTAGACCCATTCGATGCGGTGCCATACTTGGACACTTCCAATTGTACAAATAATATTGCAAATTGCCATCCCCAATCCCAAATTTGAGCGTCTCCAAAAACTCGCGATTATCCATCAGATCCAAGGCGTTGAAAACGTCGAAATTCAACTGTTTGGCCGAAATTAACGCATCATTCATCAAATCCACCCAGGGGGTTTCCCCCGACACGTTATAAAACGAATAAGCCGCCTTTAAACTTGTATGAACCGGATGATGCATCACTGTGGAGGGCAAAGTGTAATAACTGACGAAATCCGTCACTTTGCCCTCCTTCTCCACCACGAAACTCTCAACGATGTCGGGTCGAGGGAGGAACCAATGGATGAAATCCTCCTCGGTGAAAACCGGCGACAAATCGAATTTTCTCAAGTACTAAAAAAAAACACTTAGGGAAAATTTTTAATTAAAAAAATTGTTACTTGAGTTAAAAGTTTGTGTGTTTGGGGCACATCCGCCTCCGTCATTTTCCTAAATCCCGGAGTTCTTGGACTTTCCGGGAGTTTGTAAAGTTTGAGAGTCCTTTGCATAGTCATGTTTCGCGACAAGTGTGAAAATTTCACTTCGATTAGTTTCTTGGGGTTGAGAGACCTGTGCCAATACCGACACGTCCCCACCGGCTTCGGTAGGACGATTCCGGCGGTGTAAACCGCCTGGAAAAGTCCGGTGAGGTGCACCCGTCGTGTAATCTCCCGGATTAAAACCGGAGCGACTCGTTTCGAGCGCAATCTTTTATGCACGCAGAGGAAATTGATCTCGACCATTTTCTGCATCTTTTCGTAGATTTTCAACGTTGCGGGAATGGCGGAAATGAAACCGACGAGACGCCCACTCTTGACCACACGGACCCCACAATGCCAGTCTTTGCGCCACCCGGGGGGCTGTAGCGCCCACTTGAGAAACTCCGGTTGGTAGTCGAAACGAAACATGCAGTCGTCGTCCTCCACGTAGTTCTCATTGAGCAACGTGTAGAGTTCTTTGAGGACGAGGGGCTCATCCAGGTTGAGAGTGTCCCAGGTGAAGCCGTCCGGGAGGCTGTAGGGCTCCGCCCTGATCTCCGAGACATCTCGATCGGGCTCAATCGCTTCATTCACCGTGATTTTCTCATCTGTAAACATGAAACTGGTGAAAATTTCGACGAATTTGTGCCCATTTACCCATTTTAGGCACAGGTTGGGTGTTCCAAAACTGGTACGACTTGGTTAGGGCTTCTTCGGGGGTTTTCGCCGGTTTCTGGTTCATGGTTAGGGCTTCCATGGCCGCACGTAAGCCCTGAATTGAGATGGTGTTCAGTGGTTTGGTAAAATTTGATAAAAGTTCGGCTTCATTTTCCGGTTTGGTTTCTTGGTGTTTCTTCTTGTTGCGTTTTTTTGAGCTAGGGGTTAAGCGAGTTAGGGTCAAGGGGCCCACCAAGGGGGTTACCTTTTTGTTTGGGAATTGCCTTCCATGTTTCCGTCGATTTGGGGCTTGTCGTCCGGCGAATCCTTCGCACCACTCTTGTCAGACATGATGACAGGTGACAAAATGACAAAAAAGACCAATAAAGATAAAAATTGATAAAACGACCACTTTTATACAGATAAAAACGATTTGAGTGAAATAAATTAATGTAAAACCTAATTACAATTGATTTTGTACACGATATTGGGTTAAAAACGTTTATTGGGCAAGTCAACGGTGCCAACAGCAACACCCAAAATCACTAAACCAATTAGCACTTCTGCGAATTTGATAATTATTTTAACCAAGTTATTAAAAAAAATCAAACCAATTGTGTTTTTTTATTAACTATATTGATTTAAACTTTTTAGCTTTTCTCAATAATCAATTTTTGATAAAAACAAATTTAGCTCAGTTAGGTTGGCGACATTATTCATCTTCGCACTTGTGGGATTAAATATGACGTCAATTTTGTGACTCGAATCCAAATTTTAAAAAATGTCTCACGAGACGTCCCTTGGTGTAGTGGCAAAATTAAGTGGTTTATTGGGCACAAATGAGCCGGCTCTACGTCTCTTACTTACAATTTTAGCTGGTAAGTGTCACACAAAAAATCAATTATAACATAACCTCAATTACGTTAAAACCACCAAAACCGAGAAAATCCACGTTTTATAAATGAAACCAATTAGTATGTTTTGTGATAACGCTAATGTAACGGTTGCATGAAGTTTCACGTTTTTATTCTTGGAGAAAATTGACAAAATCGTTGCTTTTTTGTAGGTTACCCTTTGGCCCTGGTGCATCGCAAATACGTCTATGGCAGGGCCCCACCCGTCCAACACCTCTTTTCAATCACTTGTGGATTGCTCTTAGGCTATTGGAACTACGGCTTTGATATTTTCCACACAATTTTCGCCATAAGCGTCACCTACGCAGTATTAACAATTCTAGGGGGCACGTCTTTAAGCGTTGGGATTGTTTTTGTTTTTAATCTAGTTTACCTCTTAGCCGGTAACCCCCACATGGATAGAGTCACAAGGCATTAAAACTGTCTCTTTAGGGTATTATTATGCCGGGACGGATACGTACGACATTAATTGGACTATGCCCCAATGTATCCTTGTTTTGCGCTTAATCGCCGTCGCTTTTGACTTGTATGACGGCCAACAGCCGGAGGAGTCTCTCGGGGGCGAAAACCGCAAAGTTGCCCTAAAATCATGCCCCACAATTCTGGAATTCTTCGCTCATGCCTTGTTCCCAGCGAGTTTCATGGTGGGGCCCCAATTTCCCATGAAACGATACCAGGATTTCGTGGCGGGGAAATTTGAGCGTGATTGTACCGAAGCTGCAATGAAGAGATTCGCCCTTGGAGTGTTTTATTTAATTGTGTTTCAAATTTTGGGGCTGTTTGTCTCCGATGATTATATGTACTCGGGGGAGTTTCAGGAGTTAAGTTTTCTGAAGAAAATGCTATTAATGGGGTTATGGGGGCGGTTCACGCTCTATAAGTACATTTCCTGTTGGTTGTTGACAGAAGGGGCGTGTATTTTATTTGGTTTGTTTTTTGTTTCTATTGGGGGTTGTTGATTGGTTGTGGGTGTTTTAGGGTTGGCTTATAACGGGAAAGGGGCCAATGGGGAGTCGCTTTGGAACGGTGTTGAAAACGTTAAGTTATCGACATTTGAAAATACAACAGAGTTCACTCATTACATACAATCGTTTAATATAAATACGAATCAATGGTCCGCTCAGTATATTTATAAGAGATTGAAGTTTTTGGGGAATCGACATGTTAGTCAGTTGGCAACATTGGTGTTTTTGGCGATATGGCACGGTTTCCATTCAGGGTACTACGTGTGTTTCTTCTTTGAATTTATGGTCGTTTATATGGAACGAGAAGTGATTAATTTAATTGAGACAATTTTACTTAATAACGAATTTATTTCAGGTCAAATCAATCGTTAGTAATAATACGCTATTGAGTGAATTCTTTTCCAATCCAGGAGTTGCACAAATCGTTAAAATTCTTTTAAGGATTTACACTTTTGTTTTTATGGGTTGGTGTTTGATGCCTTTTGCCCTTTTGAAATTGGATAAATATTGGAGTGCGTTTAGTGGGGTTAGCCATGTCGGCTCAATTTTCTTTTTATTGTGGCCTGTGGTTTATGGTCCCATTCTTAAGGCTGTTTTTAAGAGGGACAAGAAGAAGGAGCGAAATGAATGAAGTTTTTTAGTATTAAATTGTAGTCACACGTACTTATATGCAATTTTTTCAAATTGTCACAGCACAATTATAGTATTTTTTATTTATTGTACGTTATTGTTATTAATAAATTCTCTACAAAACAACAGCAGAGTTTTCTTTAAGAAAAATCGTCATTTGCATTTAATTTTTAGAGCGTGACATCTCGGTAGGTCATGAAAATTCAAATTTAAGGTTGCAACATTGGTATTTTGACAGTTCTAGGTTGTTTATCTTTGTACGATTGCACTCACTGGTTGACATTTGTCGAGATTTTTGTTCATTTTCTCTCCTAGTTTTCTTTCTGTTCCACGTTTCTTCAATATTATTATATTAAACAAATAAGTTATGTTTTTTTCTGACAGAATTGAACCGATTTTTCATGAAGTATCGCGATCTAAAAAATGTTCACATTAATAATTTTTTTGAAACTAAAATTAAAGTTTGATTTTCAGCCTCGGCTGCAAATTCAAATTTTACCATTCGCTTTATCTATAACTTTAAAACATAACTAAAAATATTAAATTAATGATTTTAACAATTTTTTTTTTTTAATTTTTGTCCCAAATTAATAACCTTTCAATATGTTTCACTTTTTTATTTATTGATTTTTAATGCCTGGGAAGACAATAAAAATTAAGAATCAGGAATTAAAAACATGATTTGTTCAATATTTTTAATAAGTTTATATCTAAATTTGAAGAAATTTATGTTTTATTTTTTTATGACATAATTTCTGGTTGTCAGGACAAAAAAAAATCGTAAAATGCCACTGTTTTACAAAAATCCTCATGTATATATTTTTTAATAAAAATCCACTAATTAAATTAAAGAAAATAATTAACCAGAATTCAAATTTTACAATTCAAGAAAAAAATCTCTTAAATAAACACCAAATGCATTTTACAGATTTTCGCGCGTAGTTTATTCAATTTTTCAAATAGTATTTTTTATTTATTGTGCGTTATTATCGATAGAGTTTTGTTAAAAAAAATCGTGATTTGCATTAAATTCTCTTTAATTATTACATACATAACAATGTTTCTTGAATTCATTACAGTGAAGGTTCGTTGCTAAGGTGCCATGCAGCGCCATCTGTAGCCTCTTACTTTGCTAAACCCGCCTTAAGAGTGTGCGTGATTGTCGAGAAACTGAAACCACCGCCAAATTTCAAATAAAATCGCTTTTAATTGGCAATAACAATACACAAAAATAACAAAAAGTGAAAAATTCGAGTAGTCATGGCCGAGTTCGACTCTTTGATTGTAGTCGTGAGGGCTTTCTCCCTTTGGAACAAATTCTTGGCCAACATTCGCATTTTGGTGATTTTGTCATCGAAGATGGCATTGGAGGAGTTCGTGGGGACGTCCACATTGCAGTAGTTTTGGTCGCAGCACGAGACACACATCTGGAACACAACCAAAATTAGAATTTAATAAAATTGTGGGTTGTGTTGGTATATCGACCTTTTGCGAATCGATTTCGACACATCCGATTTTATTCCTTTGACACTCTTTGTCTGTAGTGCACTTCTTGTTGACGAGCACACTTGTGCCTTTCGAGTCCATTATGTGCAAAGTGTGGCAAAAAGTCTCGCCTGAAAAATCGAATTACCATTTTCAATTAAAACTAATTGGATTTGTCACTTGGTATTAAAACCGTCAAGAAGGCGGGCTAATTACGTTAAGAGCAAGGAGGTGCGCGCTTTTTACCACCGAAATCCGCAAATATTTCAATTTCAAATCTGTTAAGCTTTTGGAAGTTTACTGAAAACAAATTTAGTTTTATTCAACTTTGCAGATTTGCATTACAGTGGTCTATGGTTTAGAATTAAGTTAGCAACCCTAAATTATTGGTGATATTTGATTGTGTTAGCCTGACGGCCTTGTCAGTGGCCGCCTCTCGAAATGATTGACAATTGACTCAATATTGCCAACTAAAATTTCAAATTTGTGGTTAAATTTTTAACAGACAAATTAACATAAAATTGCAACCTCGGCTGCGAATTCAGATTTTATTATTTCAATTTATCTACAGCTTTAAAAAATAATCAAAAACACTAATTAAATTTAACTGATTTTATTAAAAAAAATGAAAAAGACGAGTTTAAGAAACTTAATAACTTTTCAATCCGTTTCACTTTTCTATTTATTATCAGAATCCTTATTGTTTAAATTTTTATGTTTATTTTCTGAAAAATGATCACTGCCTTTTAATTTCTGGTTAGGTCAGGTTAGGTCAAAAAAAAAATCGTAAAAGGCCACACACCTACATTTTTAATAAAATATCACTAAATTAGCTCAATTAAAAAAAACTACAATTCAAAATTTACATTTAAAAAAATGTCTTAAATAAATAATTTTTTTTTAAACGAAAATAAAAAAAAGTGGAATTAAATTAATTCCACTTTAATAATAATAATAAATTAATTAATACAGGGTGATTTTTAAAGAACGGCAGGCGCTGTAGAATTTTTATGTATGGCCCGATTTCAAAAATTAAAAAAATAAATTAAATAGCTTTTTATATAGTATAAATTGACAATTTTAGATTTTTTCTAAATGTCAAGGTATATTTTAGGCTATCTTTAACTTTCTAATTTTAAATTGGAACTCTATAATTTGTAAGGTTGTTTTCTTGGTACAGATATGTGCAATATGTTTCACTTTTACTAAAAATTATTGTCTAAAAAATTATCTTTACATCTTTACAAATACTCTTATTAAAAGTAAACAAAATAAATAATTAGATAGTAATCAAATAAATTAATCACACTAAATTAGATGTGTTGTTCTGATTTGTGATAGGTAATTATTATTGTCATTTTTTATTAAAAATTTGAAAAAATAGTGACAATATTTTCTGCTTTTTGACGTTACAATAAGGCATTGTTTTATTTCACACCATATTTCCTTTTATTAACTTTTTTAACAATGATTTTTAAAATTTAAAATTATTAAAACTAAAATATGAGTCTCAATTTAAAATAAGAAAGTTGAATGTAGCTCATAAAATACATTTTTTATAGGAAATTAAAAGCCATTTAATTTATTTTTTAACTTTTGAAATCGGACCATAAATAAAAAATCGACATTGCTTGCCGATTTTTAAAAATCACCTTGTATATGTAGAACACTTATTTATTAATTTTTTTTTTCAAAATTAACGATTTTTAATGTCTGACGGTAAAAAAATCAAGGAAAATATGTGTATATATAATATATAAATAATTATGACACTTGAATTTAGTAGTCAGTGTTGCCAACCTAATTTCAAAGCCATATGACACTTTGATCAGAAAAATCTCATTCAACTTCGGAGTTTGTCAAATACCAACTAGACAAAAATAAAGGACATGGCATGCCGAGACCAGCGACGTTCTTGT
Source organism: Tribolium madens (assembly GCF_015345945.1). Classification (NCBI taxonomy): domain Eukaryota; kingdom Metazoa; phylum Arthropoda; class Insecta; order Coleoptera; family Tenebrionidae; genus Tribolium; species Tribolium madens. The sequence continues at coordinate 3,644,337 of NW_025401041.1, forward strand.
AATTACGAAATGAGAAGTAGAAAAAAACGAAAACTTATTATAACTTCGCAAAATGCAATTTCCAATTTCCTTTAATAGACTCGACGACAAAACGTCAAAGTGGCCTTTTGTTTGCTCACTTATTTCAGTTTCAGCAAGTTAAATTAATTTCACGGCAAAGGATTTAACAGAGAAGATAAAATTTGACAAAATGTTTCATATATTTATGACGTCATAAAAGTTCCATCGAAATAAAAGCATGTCCATCGATTTTCACTTTTTCCGAAACGACTGTCATAAAAACGAAAACCCTTCGTCGACATATTATTTTACATGAGTGTATTTTTTGCTGAACTATCAATTCATCATGTAGACTCCATTTCGAGTCGGTAAGAATCGGAGGTAGGCAACCAAGAATACTCACCGGGTTTGCAGGGCCGATCAATGGCGAACTGATTGCACACGAGATTGTCCGAAACGTTGACACAGATGTAACAAGTGACGGAGTATTTTTCAAAATCGTTGGAAATTTCCCGTTTCTCTATGAAAAAGTTGGAAGCCAAGTGTTTGTCATCTAAAGCGGTATTAGTCATGAAAATGCAGCTCAACAACATGCTCAGTCTCAACATCACAATCTGCAACAAAAACGTTACAAGAAACCACCCAAGTTTCGAACTTTTAGGAATATTACGGTTTTTATGTTGTATACAAGGTGTGTCAGAACTCGCGCCCCAGAGAAAAATTTCATGTAAGATAAGATACCAGGAACATGGAAAAAATATTTAAAAAATTCTATCTGTCAAAAAATTTTGACATTTTGTTTTGTAAATTTGACATTTTTTTATTATTATGTAGTAAAGATACAAAAATTTTGCCAATAAAAGCTACAAATAACATTAAACTAAGTTACAATTTAGGATACAGCTTCCTTGTTTCTTCTAATAGTCTGTAGTAAAAAAAACTTGGAAAATTATTTTTTCAACAGAAATAAATAGACGCAAAGTGCAAAATTTAAGCTCTCATAACCTCGAAATTTTTATAAATAGATTTTTTTAACATTTTTTCCATGTGCCTGGTATTTTACTTTACATGGGATTTTTCTCTGGGGCGCGGATTCTGGCGCACCCTGTATAACTACAAAAGTAATTTTCAGTTCTCAAGGTTGTTTATATAAAACTAATTTTTAACTCTAACAAAGAAAAATAATTTTTTTTTTAAACAGAAACAAAAATTGAAATATAAGATATGTATTAAAAAATGAAATAAGAAAATCTGTCGTAAAAATCGTAAAACTCCATTTTAGACCTGTTTGTGTTTTAAATTGATATGCCTATTTTTCACTTGCGCAAACCTGTGTATAAATACTTTCAAAAAAACGCGAATTTTTTCGAAAAGTCTAAACAATCTTTTTCTAGGCAATTACTGCTAGGTTTTGGGACATTGCTTTTCCACTAAAAGATTTTCTTTTCTTAAGAGTAGAAAAAAAAATCTTTCAACAAAAGACAAAATTAAACAATAAATTTATGTGTTGGTAATTTCGTCTTGCAGCAAGTTAGAAGTTATGAATTTTAAGTTGCCCTTTAGTTCTGCTTAGATATTCATTGTATTGTCGGAATGTAAGACTCTTAACTCATTTTCTAATTTCTCCTTAACAAATAGTATTGGGCCAATCATACACAAATCTTTTGGAAACTTCTTTTGAAATATACGAAATTTATCACTATTTAAAAGATTTAAAAAATCTGGAAATTTAAATTTAATTTGTGTAGCTATCGTATTATGTCTAATATTTCCTTAAATAATCTCACACAGCGAGGAGGGGTTTTGGGGGTTAAAATACTTATGTATAAAATATTATAATATTTTACATACAGGCTGTCCCAGAGCTCCGTATTTCTTCGATTACTCTGGCAATAAAGAAGATAACGAAATGCGGTTTCTTTTAGACGATAAACATTCATTTTTTCTATGGTCCAAAAATATTTTCGTCATTGTAAGTACTTCCTATATAGGGTGGCGCAACAAAGTTATATTTTTTCTTATGGAACACCGATATATTATGCGCTTATTTGAAAGAATTTTTAATTCTAAGAATATCCATATTAGGTTTTATGGGTCTATCATGGACCGTTTATCATTTATGGGCCATTTTATGAAAAAAAGTACCATTTTTGAAAAATCACAACGGCTTTGCTAGAAAGAAAGAGTGAATAAAAACAATTGCAACCATTTTACCGAGTCTGGTCCTAAATTATTACGGTTGAAATTCGATCAATCTTTTGCAACTACTGCAGAGTGTTGACATTCGCAAAGTATCAAGTAACTTGATTTTTTTAAATAAAACACCCTGTGTATTGTTATTTTATCGTGTAGAGCTTTTAATAAGCTTTTTCTAAAAAACTTATGGTTCGGAGGTCTAAATTTTAACTGTTTTATTGTATTGTTACACCTAGGTATAGGGAAGGCTAATGAAAACTCTTTTAAAATCACATAAGTCATCCAAAAACGCAATAAAAAACATAACTTTCTATTTAAAATAACGAAGTTGATATCCACTTCCGGTGTAACAGGAAGTGCCGCCATCTTGAAAATATTTTCATTGAGCAGAACCTAACTGATTAACATAATTTTAGTTAAAAATTATTGTTAGAACTTCCAATACTTCTAATGTGGGGTTTAGCCGGAACACCCTGTATATCAGTGATAATTTCAGAGTGAAGTAAAACTCCACCTCTGGCTGCGCCACTGTGACTATATAAAGATTTTCAAACTCTGGGAAAAACTACTAAAGACCCAAATGAAATTTTAATAAATAATTACCTAAACATTTCAGAGTTGAGTAGCTTTAAAGTGATAGGAATCTAATTACGGGAACCCTCGAGGTGCATTTACATAACTTGTGCTACAGGATAGCGACGACTAAGTAAACAGAACGTTTAATTGTCTGGCGCTACGCCACTGGATGAGATTTTACCAGTGGTGTAGACACAATAGATAAACAAGTTATGTAAATGTGTCTCGGTTGATGTTCTTTGATGAATCTCAGGGGTTCACAATAAACAACTCAACACCCACTTTACGTTATTAGGCCCCTATCACTATTAGCTATCTTCACGCTAAATTATTTACATCATCAATTTATTAAAAGGGTTGCAAGGTTTATAGTCTTGCTGATGTTTAATTAAAATCGACCCGAGAACGTAGTTTTCTTGGCCTATTTGTATTGTTTATAGCGCTATAACTGTTTAGTTGAGTGTTTAATATTCTTGTGAGTGATGGAAATTAAGTTTTTTGGCTTTGACAATAATTAAAAGTTATAATTACAACGAATGTTGTTGCTTTTTTGCACTTAGTTGCAAGTTTCTCTCAAATTTAATTAGAAAATTTGAGGAGGAGAAGACGTTCCCTGATAGTTAAAAGTCTCATTACCAAAAGTTGAATTTTGGGTTGACCATGTTTGCATATTTTGTTTAAAGTCAAGTTTCATTAATTGAGAAGATTTGGATTGAGTTTGCGTTATTCTAAACTGCTTGAGGCCGTTTCTGGTTGTTCAACCGTTAAATAATTGCCTGGTTTAGTTATCTCCCTGTGCAAATGTATAAAGATGCTTTTTCATCGCTTCTTGTTAAGTGACATGACATATAAAATAGGAAACTATTGATCGTAGAGTATTTTAACCTGTTGCATCGTCTAATTTCACGTGTAGAAAACCATATTTCAAGCGTTTTTACGACAAAAAGTTGATATTTAATTTTTAGGTACTCAAACAATACTTTGAAAATTGTTTTAATGCGTTTTTGGGTTTAATGATTTGACCTCAATAAAAGAAGAATTATACAGGGTGTGTCAGAACTCGCGCCCCAGAGAAAAATTTCAAGTAAGATAAGATATTAGAATATGGAAGAAATTGACATTTATATCTATTTAATGCGTTGTCTGCGTTGATTGCCAGAAATAAAGTCTGGGCAATAGGCCAAAATCGTGAACTTGTCAAAATGGTAAATTTCGGTAGATGGCGCACGCGTCACGTCCAAAGGAAACTGTAATTTGTGAAATTTGAAAATTTGCAGGAAATTAAATATGACAATTGGTGATATATTTAATCAAATATTGATCTGACACACAACCAATCTATTTTTTCAGCTTAAGAAGCGCATTATCAGTAGTATCATTGTTTCAGACATTACATTATAATTCTTAAAATGCCAAGTATCCAAACTTGCTGTGTTCCAAACTGTGGACAAGGGGGGAAAGAGGATGTTACTTTACATTAATTTCCAAAAAGTAGAAATCGAAAAAACGAATGGCTTAAGAGAATATTTGGTACCATCGGCAATATACCCGTGATTTGTGGAAAACACTTTGAAATAACGAGCTATTATAAAAACAAAAAATTGTTACCAAATGCAGTTCCGTCCTTGTTGAATTATAAAAGAATTATTCGTTTTCAGATAATTTCAACCACTTCCAAATTCAGGACGTAAGCCGTTAGAAACGCCTGCACCGTGTCTCCAATCTTTAGACTCATTTGACAAAAATTATTTAATTTTAAGTCCATTTCGTTTTGATTTTGATCAACAAAGAGATTTAAAAGTAGGTGTTACTCATGACTTTGATTTAAAAACTGTTCCACATGTAATAAGTTCTGAAAAAAATTGTCTTTCTAGATAAAATTCAAAATTTAGAAAAAAAGGTACAGGAAGAAATTATGGCATTTCAAAAGTTGAATAAGCTCTACGAAAATAGATTCGAAAAACTAAAGAAAATGCAGGAAAAAATTGACAATTAGAGTAAAGGACAACATTGTGTAGTGAAAATTGAGTCAGATGCAAAGAACTGAGAACCAAGGGCTGTGTTTTTACTTGAGCAAATTTATAATTATTCCCTAAAAAACCCAAGATGGTCTGAAGTTACAGTACGTCATTGTATTGCCTGGAGGTAAAAGATTATGAATTTGCAAGAAGAAGTCAATTTTTAAAAGCTCCATCCAAAACAACTTTAAAGAGATAAATGGGAAACTCTCAAGGGGTTTTCTCAAAGCAAATAAATAATAGAGAATAATAGAGAACTAACTAATAGAGGATAAAATTAATCCTTGTCTTTTTTATTCGAAGTATTGAAGGAATAATAAAGAGTTATTGTAATTTTCTTGAAAATTTGTAAAGATTAAAAATAACTTTCTAACCCTAATGTAAATATTTATTTTTTTTTAATAAATAAAAGTATATTTGCTTATAAAATGTTATATATAATTTTTGCTGTTTTTGGTCTAGTTCTTAGAAAAATTACAATCAACAAAAAATTATTATACAACCCTAAAACATAAAAGTAAATTTTTGTATGCAAGAATTTATCAAGGTTTCAAACCAAAGTATACAGATTCCATTGGAACGCGGACTCATTACTCCCCCAACGACCATTTTTTTGACATTGGATAGACTTTCTATTACTGTCAATCAACGCAGACGTCGGTATCATTAAATGGACATAAAAAAATCTTAAATGTAAAAAAATTATTGTCAAACATTTTTGAGAGATAGAATTTACTTAGGTATAAAGAACGTCAATAATAACTCTCATAGAATAACTCGGGGAATACTAAAACGCCATAAAAAACATAGCTTTCCATTTAAAATAACAAATACAAATTTTTAGCTTAATAACACTGTCAAAACTCAATATTTTTAATGTGCCTGTATTAATACAAAAGAAGTCATAGCAAATTTAAGCCATGTTTTATTAATTTTTGTTATTCTGAAATAACAGTAAAAGTGAAAGTAATTATTTCGTTCATAAAGATCATTTAACCGCCCCCAGGGCCCCACACAATCGTTTCCGGCTCAGAGATCCCCCAATTAAGCCCTAATCGATGTTGTTTGTTGTAGCGGTCCCGAGTTACTTTTTGATAAGGTGCGCAAACTTTGGCTCATCGCTTTTAATTCGCCTAAAGTTGTTAAAATTCTCGTTGCTTCACGAAAACGGATATCCTTCGACGAGATCGATAGCTCTTATCTCGACTGAAACAGCGGCTGGATATCTCCATTGCGGGACGAGGCACCGCCCCCGACACTTTATTGTCTTTGACAACTATTACGGAAAGGGATTGTCTCGACTTTTTCGAATGGTTTGGGTTTGAGAAGACGAGGATTTGCGGGATTTATTGCCCAGACTCGGTGCGAAAGTGTGGAAAGTTTGGGCGAATTTGGGGCTGATTGCAGCGTTTTTTCCAAAAATAGTTATTTATTATACAAGACAATAAAAAGATTGTTTATCTACGAGTGAAAAGGTCAAGTTTACGAGTGACGAAGTCGTGTATAATAGGTACAACATTTTTTTCTATAGCAGGACTTGCAGTTTAAGAGAAAAATAGTTTTTTATTGTACAAGACGACGAATTGTTTATCTACGAGTGAAAAGGTAAAGTTTACGAGTGACGAAGTCACGAGTGGACTTGTTCACGATTAGATTTAACAATCTTTATCGTCGTCTATAATATTTCGTTTTATTTTGTACTCACCTACCAGACTTTTTGGATATAAACAGTAGATAAAAATTACTTTATTTCACAAGACGATAAAAGACTACTTTATTTACTGGAATTAGTTGATAAAATATACACAGTAGATAAAAATTATTTTATTTCACTAGCCGATAAAAGACTATTTTATCTACTGAAATTAGTTGATAAAAGCACTCTTTAACATTGAGTACAAAATAAATACAATTTCCAAAAAATTACAATTTTTGGCATTTCTCAATACGAAACGTCAGATTATTTTTAACAGATTTAAAGCAAGTTTAAGCCTTGTTGAGTTTAATTCGGAGAATAAAATGTTGTATTCAACTCGTTTGAGTGTGAATCAGACGCTTTATTCCACCTCGTGGATGATAAAATTTGTAAATTTAAATGAATAAAATGAGTTAAAACATTTTATCTACCCTTGCAGTTAAAGTACTTATTTATCTACTCAAAAGAGTTTATAAAGAAATAGAAATAGAAAAATATAAATGTCCGAGTTAAAGGTGCAATCAGAGCAACAAAATTTGTATTGTTTCAATTCTGGATAAACTGGATTCTGAGCTGGGAGAAATTTATTGTCTGTTTTGTTAAATGTTCCGGGAAGTTTCCATCTGTTGAGAAAACCGGAAAATTCCGGCTAGTTTTAAAGCTGCCAACGGATATGAAAACGATAAAATTTAGTTTATTTCACAATTTGTTACAAGGTTGCGGTTCCAGTAATGAAAATGAACTGAAGACTGAAGTAATAGATTTCTAAGATTTTTCGGATATATTTTATGTATGTACAGTTAGCGTAGAAAAGATTGTCCTCTTAATAAACCTTTAGAGGCTGAATCAATAAATCACAACAATAAATCTTTTTCATTTTTTCAAACGTTATTTCTTATTCAACAGTATATTTAGTTTAAAGTCAAGCTCAGTTACCAATTTTACGTTCAATTGAAATATTTTAAAAAATTCACAACTTTATACTGTAACTAAAAATTAAATTAAAAAATAATTATAATTGATGTTTAATTAAACATTAATAAAATATTTAAAATACATTTTAATTTGTAGTAATAGATGGTTTTTATTAGGTAGCTAATTAGCTATTTATTTACCAAGATAACAAGTAAATGCCGTTTTAAGTGTCAAAATTAATTAAACAATATTTTTATTAGAAATACCTAATAAAAACCATCTATTACTAGAAATTAAAATGACCAAATGAGACTATTTAATATCTCTTTAAAATACTGTAAGTTTTTTTTTTAAGTTGTAAATGACAAAAATAATTTCATTATCATTTTATTATTTCATTATTAATTTTTACAACAGGTAGATGTGTTAACTCTTTTGAAATCGTGGCAACCTTTACAAAAAAAGAAATTTTAAATTGATCTATTAAGATGTTTGCAACCAAAATATTGCAATCGCATAGGAATTGTAACAAATTTATGAATTTGTTTTTGCTAATAATTGTTCAGTTCAGTTATTTTATTAAAACTAAATTAATCAACTTTTATTTTTGTGTATTAATTTTTTTTTATAGCCATTGAAAAACTGCCTACCCTATTAATAAACAAATTATTACAAAAAAAAAATTACTACAAACTTTGATACAATAATATTTGCAAATTAATTTTGAATATGAATAAAACAAACACTGTTGTAGTAAGAAAAAAAAATACCTACTACATAATAAATAATTTACAATTCATTTGAATATTTTATCTTCTGTTCTGTTTATTATAGTAAAATTCGATTGTTAAATATATAGAAAATCGGTGCGTTTGTTGTCTAAGTTTGTTTGGATTGGATAAAAATGTTATTAAATTTGTCAAATGCAACTTTATTAAAAAGAATTAAGCTATCAATAAATTAAAGAGTTATGTTAAATTGCCTCTGGTTAGATTTGGTCGTTTTAATTCCTAATAATAAATGGTTTTTATTAGGCATTACTAATAATAAAATAATATTATTTATTTAATTATGACATTTAAAACGGCATTTACTTAGCTTAGTAAATAAATAACTAATTAAACATTAATTAAAATTATTTTTTAATTTAATTTTAAGTTGCCGTATAAAGTTGTGAATTTTTCAAAATATTTTTTTATTTACTAAAGTGAAAGGAAAATCGGTAACTGAGCTTCACTTCAAACTAAATATACTGTTGAATAAGAAATGACGTTTACAATGGAAGAGATTTATTGTTGTGGTTTATGGGTTCATCCTCTATACATAATAATACAGAGTGCGCCAAAACTGGCGCCCTAGAGAAAAATGCCATGCTACATAGCTAGTTTGGCATAGGTTGCCATGACAATAAGAAAAAAAAATGAAAATCAAAGATATTTAAATTTAGATGAAATGAATTTCACACAATTGTAAAAAAATCTTATCGTTTATTCAGTGAGAATTATTTTTATGACAAACTGCGGGAACGTAATAAAGTTTTCGCGAACTTGAAAACTATTTTAGAGAATGTTGATACAGATCGATGCAGAATTGAATTGAACAAATTAAGGCTTTTCATTCTGAAAAATTGAGTTATGGCTATTTAAACTTATCCTTAAATTTTGGAGGTGTGTTAATAATTTTTTCAATTTTGACACACCAAAGGAAAGGTCTAACCACAGTCTAATCTTTCTCTTTCATATCCCCAAAAACGATTTCAAAATAATAAATTGTGGTAGAATTATTGATTTTTGAAGAGTAAATTGCGAATCCAAAAAAAAAATAAACAAATGATTAAATATTTCGAAAACGGTTATCTCAGGTGCCCCTTTTCGAGCATTTAACTACGTATTAGAGCTAAACTGGACTAAAAAAAACACTAACTAGGCTGAAAATCATATTATTTAATTTGCCTTTTCGGACGTTGTTTAGCTAGAAACGTAATCATTTCGCAAATAGGCAAAAAGTCATTATTTAGATTAAAAATGACATAATCTGTGCCTTTTTGCACAGTTTTTTTCTTCGGCCAAAAACTCACTTATTTCGTCAAAAATCATAACTTTAGGTCAAAGACGGTGTTAAAAACATTTTTCAGTCAGAAACGCGCAATTATTTTGTTGAAAATAATCCGAAAAAACTAAACAGACCAAAAATAGTGTTCTTTGTTTTTCTGTTAAAACTTAAAACACAAGAAGTGATGTAAAAGTGGTGGATGCGCCGGGTTAATAGAAAAATAGGTGACGCTATTTTGTCTTCTACGCCACTTGATTTGATTATTTTTAACGTTTTTAAAAACTTATCGGAAAAAAGCAAATTTTTTGGTTACTTCGCAATTCTGTCGTAGCCACACATAACACATAACATTCCCGTCGAATTCCAGCGCGACTGTTTCGAATAGATCAGATCGGTTTAGACGCGAACGGTCACGAAATTCCGTAATAATGGAAGTATCGACGGCGGCTGCGACGAGATGTAACGCGCGTCGCGACGCCCTACGTCGCCGGAATCCCAATCCGGGACAAATGAGACGATTTACTTGTTACGTGTTTCGCCACCATTACCGCGACACTCCCAAGGGAATCCCCGATTTTTGCACATTTGCATCTCAGCGGGTGGCCTTGTTTACATTTTGAAATTGCCACCGGGAAAATTAATTCGTACAAAACTGATATAAAAATTCGTCACGGGATTGTGTTTCACGAAGTACGATGATCGGGAAATTTGTTGTTGGAAAAAAGATTAGTGTTTTTTGGTGCTTGTATCCGGTCGTAAATTCTCGCCATAAACGACACGAACTTTCTTGAAACATATTTTATAAAACGATTTTTAAAAGGAGTTGTGAGCACAGCAAATTTTAATGAAAATTTATACCGGAACAAAAATTGTTTCCCCGAATGTTCATCTCTCATATAAAATGGTAATTTGTGACGGGCGATGCAGGAAACGTTTTTTACAAAATGAGAACAAAATTGTCGCCTGAAGGCACACAAACTACACTTCATCTGTTTGAATTATTTCATTTATAATTTAATTTAATTAATTGGAAATCGCCATAATTATATACAGAGTGTTAAACATTTAATGTGGCTAAAAATTTGTACAAAACGTTGGTGAAAATAAAAAAAAAAGTTTCCCAAAAGAGAGTTATAGCCCCCTGAAGGTGGTGGGCAAAAGACCTTTTTTCAATTATCTCAGTAACCGGAGGACATTTTACAAAAGTTTGCATCTGGTGTAATTTTTTGGAACTGAATATCAAAAAATGTGTAGCCTAATTAAATTTTGCTTTGAAAGACGTTTTTTGAATTTTTTTGGCATATTCCCGATTTATTAGCTAATTTTCTTCAAAAAATGTATCTTGTGTTATTTTTGTACGACGTTTTTTGAAAAAAAAACGTTTTTTTTTAACCGATATACTGAGTTTTTGCATATAAGGTCGAGTTATTGTTTTTGGGTTACTCGAGAAATTTTGAGAGAAAAATTAACGCATTATATACTATGGTTTTTACTAATTACATTGTTTTCAAACTAATTTCTCGATTAAGCAAAATCTTACAAATAAACTAGTTTTTAGCAAAAGTAGTGTCAAAACTGACCAGTTTTATGACTAAATGTCACAAGTAAAAGTTTTATCTTTCAGCCCTGGAGTAAAAATTCTATTTTTGCGCCTAAGCGTTTTTACTTTTACCATGACATTAATGACATTTTAATGTTGTTTCTTGTCTCTTTCGTTGCCTCGGGCGTTTCTAGAGAAGCACATAATAGTAGATCATCAACATTCGACATTTTATACTACTAACTGCACTAGTTAAATTAATAAACACTTTCGAAAATCTCATCACAAATTCCGACACTGACGCGTGACGTTTGTTATGATTTAAATGCAAAACGTCCTGATTATTTTGTTTATTTACTTGCAATTATAGTCTTGCTCTTTACTCTCTCTCTCGATTTGAATACGTTTGCGGATAAAATAGTATATATTATTCGGAGTAAAAGTGAGCTAAATTATTTCAACTTCGCCACATAAATTTTTACTTCTAATAACACAATATACTATTATTTTCCAATTTGTGTTTGAAATGATAACAAAATGTGCATACATATTTTTTTTAATAATCAGTCAGAATTCAGAGATGTTCAATTGTTGTAATTTTCAGAAAAGTAGAAGGTTTCCAAAATACCTGAAAAGCAAATTTTTATTTTTTTTCTATTATTTCAAAAAAAAATAAAGCAAAAGAGTCAAACCTAAATGCCCGGATATCACGTTACCTAAAACAATTGACGGCCTGAGGAAGATTCAATAAAAAGAATCGTAACGTTGCTGGAAAAATTGTATTTATTTTCAATAATCAGTCCAACAACACCAAATACCTTTTTTTCTCTAATATTTAAAAAAATTGCGTTATGAAACAGTTTACGTTTTTGGTATTTCTTAACATAAATCGATTAATTTCGGTCATGTCACTTAACAAGAAACGTTGTAAAAGCATCTTTATACATTTGCACAAGGAGATAAGCTAAACCAGGCAATTATTTAACGGTTGAACAACCAGAAACGACCTCAAGCAGTTTAGAATAACGCAAACTTAATCCAAATCTTCTCAATTAATGAGACTTGACTTTACTCAAAGGGTTGATTTGCGAAATATGCAAACATGATCAACCCAAAATTTACCAACTTTTGGTAATGAGACCCTTAACTTTCAAGGAATTTGTGTTTCTCCTCGTCCTCATCTTTTTTAACGAGCTGACAAACGCGAAATTTTCCAATTAAATTTGACAGAAACTTGTAATTTACTGCGGTGTTAAAAAACACCATTTATTTGGATGTATTGATCCCTTCAACAGTAAAAAATAGTTATTTTTGGTTATTTTAGGGGCGACCGAAGGAGGCCGACGGCATTTTTATTCGATTTTCATAAACGATCCATACAAAACTTTCCTCCCACCAGACTAAACAATGTCAAATAATTTCTTTAAATATTCAGTTCTTTCAATTTCGAGAGTAATACTTGGTATCAAGGAGTTTATTTATGTCAAAAAACACTCAAAAGATTTAAGAATACAAATTGGTATTTCGTTTATTTTATTCTCGAATGAATAAAGTGACACTTTATCCCCTGTTGGGAGTAAAATATATTTTCTCCTGAGATTGTTTTACGTTGTTGTGAGACAAGAAAACTCCCTTTAAACATCAGCAACCCTTTTAATAAATTGATGATGTAAATAATTCAATGGAGGTGGCTAATAAGTGATTGGGGCCAAATTGGGTAGAGTTGAAAGTGTGTGATGAGTTGTTTATGGTAAACCCTCGAGACTCATCTCCTCGACTTGTCTGTTTACTGCAAAAAACTCGTGAAAACCCCCACTGTAATATTAAATTTTCCGCACTACATGTCTCTCCAAGAGACCACATTATTAGAAAGTCTAGTCCGTTACCAAAATCAAATTATCTTTTTGTGTTTACGAGGTAATGGTTCTGATATCCCTTATATTATGTCCTCGATAATGACCCAACTCCGGAATGCTACAGTCAATAAATACCACCAAGCTATTCATTTAAAATTAAACTTAACGAAGAGAAAATCCCAAAATGAAATCGATACCACACTTGAAGGATCGTTCAGTTCCTTGAAGTAGCTTTTTTTATCTTTCGAACAAAGTTTGAATAACGTCATTTACACTGACAAGTTCAAAACTTGAACGCGAATTTTGTTTACAAAGTGTTAAGAATTTCCCTACATTATTCTTCCTCACATCAATTATTTTACAACGGTCAGAACCGCTCCAGTTGATTAAACCGAAACTGAATATTTAACTCGGATATATACTTCCTGAGGGATCTTTATGGGGGCACATAAAGTCACAGGCCACTAAACCGTACATAAGGTGTTTTATTTTTTATGTAATTACTTCCCGTGGTCAGTAATGTACAAGATTGACTTTTTTTTACTTCCCGCGGTCGGTAATGTGCAGGATTGCCAACGTTAAGATTACCTGATTGACATTTTTTTCCATCTCGGTTGTAATCTACTATTTGTTATTAAAAAAATTAAAAAATAAAATTTCTTTATTTTGTACTCAATCTTAAAGAGTGCTTTTATCAACTAATTTCAGTAGATAAAGTAGTCTTTTATCGTCTAGTGAAATAAAGTAATTTTTATTTACTCCTTTAACCAGTGTATTCATCAGCCCGACACAAGAAATTCTGGTAGGTGAGTACAAAATAAAACGAAATATTATACACCACGATAAAGACTGTTTATCTACTCGTGAAAAAAGTCTACTCGTGACTTCGTCACTCGTAAACTTAACCTTTTCACTCGTAGATAAACAATTTCTTTATCGTCTTGTATAATAAATAACTACTTCTTGGTCATGTGTTCGTATATTGTAACTGTCTATATATTACAGTTACTATGCTCCTATTTGACAATGTTTTCCTTCTGTGTTGTAATATACTATTTCTTATTAACAAAAGTGAAAAAATTAAATTATTTCTCTTGGTCGTTTATTCATATTTTATAATAACTCTTAGACTTTTTTTCTTTTTTTTTCTGAGGGATCTTTATGGGGGCACATAAAGTCACAAGCCACTAAAGCGCACATAGGGTGTTTTATTTTTTATTTCATTACTTCCCGCGGTCGGTAATATGCACCTGATTGACAATTTTTTCTCCTCGGTTGTAATAGATATGCTATTTCTTATTAAAGAAAATTGAAAAAATAAAACTTGTTTTCTTAGTCGTGTGTTTGTATTTTGTAACTCTCAGACACTTAATGTATCATAGTTACAGTCAAATTAAAAAAAAAGTGGTTGTCAATGTCATATTTTGGCATAAAATTAATTATTCCTGTGTAAATAAGCGTACTTAAATTTACAAAAATACATTATTTGGCATCGTGAAGTTTGGTACTTTGTCATCAACTCAATTTTGTTGTAAAAATGTAAATCATTTATTATTTATTTATTAATTTTCGAAATGACAGTCACGACCACTTTGACTGTACTATGCTCCTATTTGACTATTTTTCCTTCTGGGTTGTAATATACTATTTGTAAGCTAAATAATTAAACTTCTTTTCTTGGTCATGTGTTTGTATTTTGTAACTCTCAGACACTCAATATATCATAGTTACTATGCTCCTATTTGACTATTTTTCCTTCTGGATTGTAATATACTATTTCTTGTTGAGAAAAGTTAAAAAATTAAACTTTTTCTTTGGTCGTCTATTCTTATTATGCAATAACTTTTAGTCACTTTTTTCTTTTTTTTTATATCACAACTAGGGATATTTACAACTTCCTGGAGTATTTTTATGGGGGCACATAAAGTCACAAGCCACTAAACACCACATAGGACATTTTATTTATTTATGTCATTATTTTCCGCGGTCGGTAATATACACCTGATGGCAATTTCTCCACCTCAATTGTAATATACTATTTCTTATTAAGAAAAATTGCAAAAGTAAAACTTATTTTTTTGGTCGTGTGTTCGTATTTTGCAACTCTCAGACTTGTAGTAAATCTCAATTACTATGCAAGTAGTTTTTTCGCTAAAATTTGGGGAAATATTACTCCCGAGGCATTGCAGAGCTTTTAGCAAACTTCCCGAGACCGAAATGTACGACTTAAACTTTGAATTTTTCTAAATTAAATAATAATCGCTTCGATTTTTAATTAAACAGTTCAGTAACGGGCAATTTCCCCCGATTTCGAGATTTTAAATTTGTCCAAAATTTCATTAAACTTGGGTAAACACGACGACCCTTTTCAAATGCTGATGGCGTCGTGATAATTGGTCAGAGGAGTCCCGAGGTCGTTGCTTTTGCTATACTGTAATCACACTTGTCTTAAGTAAGCCCCGGATTAAAGTTGGAGAGGCGAAACTCTGCATAATGCCGGAGAAGAAAATTGCTTATTTTTGAGGGGCGATGCAGATCTTGGGTGTAGAAATGCTAAAAATGTCAACCGGAATAATCCGGGCGAATTAATTACACTGGTAGAATTCCGGATTGACAGTTATTAATCCGGCGTCAAAACGTTCAAAATTCTCGAATTAAAAGGACACGAGATATAAATCCAAATTAAAAGACACTAGTCGGCCGAGCGGAAACATCTCGCTTTTCCCCGCAAATGTTTCATTCAAGACGCCTTTATTAAAACGTTGCGATCAATCCGGGACAAGGTTTCTTCCCTTTGCGCTCATTTCTATGATGATTCGATTCTCCAAATTGAAATATTTAACAAGAGCGGAAAAATTCAAAATCTAGCATTGAAAATATCAAAAAGCGACTGTTTTAAATTTAATAAAAGACGATTTTTATTTATTCAAACGTTTGACACAAGATCAGAGTCAAAGTTTAAGCTTTCAGCACTTTGAATTATGTATGAATGCAATGAAATGAAACAAAAACATGCTTGCGACACTCTTTATACAAAAAACTTAGAGTAAACAATTCAAATTTAATTTTCTCGCTGCTGCAATGTTAAATATTTC
Source organism: Tribolium madens (assembly GCF_015345945.1). Lineage (NCBI taxonomy): Eukaryota > Metazoa > Arthropoda > Insecta > Coleoptera > Tenebrionidae > Tribolium > Tribolium madens. Next base: position 3,660,281 of record NW_025401041.1, read on the forward strand.
CCGACATGATCCTTTCACCTTTGTAGCAAAGCTTAAAACATAACAAACACTGCCATGTTAATAATTTAAACTAAAACCCCTGGTACTTCTGCAATTAACAATACATCAGTGTATCACTGTTTGCCTAATTACGTTGTATTTTTTTTTGAAAGTTTTGCGTTCTTTTCATAAAACACACTTGCGGTACGCCGATTCTCGTTCACCCTCTCAGCTTATATTAATGACCCTTAAAATATTGTTTATGAATGTAAGCTCGATAAACAAAGGCCCGGATACGCTCCACAACCGACATTGTTAATGAACAAGCTTAATAGCGACCTCCGGACCATTCAATACGGCCGAGGCCAGTTTGTGGTCAAATCAATTTTTCGAAAAAGGGGGTTTAAGGTGGGTCACTAATGTGGCATAGTCGTGAGATGGCGCCACATGAAGGTAATAAAGGGTTAAGGAGATGGATTATTTAATGGCTGCGAGGGCTTTGAATCGAATAAATTGGGAGTGAGGGAGTGTTTTAAGTTTTTAGACTCACATTTACGACAAGAAAATAAAAACGTAATAGTCGTAGTTTTTTGAATGTCATTTTGTATTAAATAATTTTATTGCACGGCACAAAAAATGTAGCCGGTTTGATAAAATGATCATCGATAGTGGCCTTTTCACATCATTTATTACAAAAAAAAGGAAATAGATATTTTGACAAATGACATACCCAATTTTTTCATCAATAATTTATTGATATGGTAGAACTATAAATTGTTCACATCGAAAATTGTTGTAAATTAAAATATTTAAAACTATAAAATAATTAATGTCTTTGTCTTAGTAATTCCATTTTAATAAAAAGGTTACTTTTTTTCCTGTTTTTTTTTATGCAAATTTTGTTTTTTTTGGTTAAATTTGACAGCTTTATCGATGTGGTTGTTTTGTAATTTTAAACTAAAACAGTTAGCTCTTACTTTATCACACCTTAAAAACGTTAATTAGATCATTTTTATCGCACCACTGATTTTTATTTTTTTCTAGAAAATTCTGGAGACTCTTTTAGTAAACGTGAAAAACGGCAAAATGCGAAGATTGGGCGAAGATGGAAAACGAAAATTCAATCAAAAAACTATCGAAAGGGCGAATTTCATGACTCAAAAAGTCCCTAAATTAACATTTAAAGAAAAAACATAACATAGGGTGCTTTGGATTTTTGACAGTTGTCATTTCGCGTAATGTGGCTCACACCCTTCAAGAAAATCGAAAAAAACTATGAAAAAACTGTAATAAACGACGTGAGTGATGTGCAAAAGACAAAATGGTAATCATGGTAACTTAAATAGTGTTTCTGTGTTGTTTTTTTGCAAAGTGCTGAGACTCAGATTGTTTTCAATTGGCTCCAAAATACCGTTTCGAGGCAATTTATGCACACTTTCGGGTTTCTGGTGTAAAAGAGGTAAGTGACGAATTATAAACCTGAGATCTGAAAATTATTAATTATTATCCCGTGTTTTGAAGAAATGTAAACATCACGCATGCGCACGCGTTCTAAATCTCATAACAGAAATTTCAAAATCGCGTTTCTTGGAAAATAAAAAAAACGCTGATAAAAGTTAATTAAAAGTACGAAAGAGGAATGCGTCGGATGTATGGAAATATTTTCAAGTGTATTTATTTATCGAAAATCTAAAAAATGAGGTTAGGTTAGTTTCATGTCAGACGCTTCTAAAATTATAAATGTCAACAAATATCACAACCAACTACAATTTTAAAAGAAAAAAACATTTGCGAATTCGATATTGTGAGCCCATAGGCGTGCGCACGGGGAACGTCGAAGGGGGCATCATTTTAAGGTGGCAACCATGCGAAAATTAAAACAATCCTAACTTCAATCTTCCCTAAAAATTATTTTCTCAGTTTTTGAGGTATCAAAAAATAATTAAAATTAACAACGTAATTAACATAGGGTTTCAAACATAATAGTTATTTATTCGACGAGTTTGAGTGTAAATCGGACGGATTATTGCACCGAGTGGGTTATTAAACCCAAGGGCGGATCCAGGGGAGGGGGCCAGGGCCCCCACCCCAAACTTGCCACCAAAAGCTTCAATTTTTTATATTTAAATTTTAATATAAAAACCTTATGACCTAAAGTTTCTTAAAAAAAAAACATTAGAATTCTTTTTAAATCACACTTATTAATACAAATCATACATATACCGAGAGATCAAAATAATTTGTAATCATTTTTGGATCCGAAAACGTACAGTTCGGAATTAAAATTTCGGGCAGCTCTGTCATTTTCATAATGTAAACTCTAAAACAACCTTTATATTAATAACCTCATTTTTTACTCTTGTGGCATAATAACGGGTAGGCAGCAGATCTTAATAAATTTCCTAAGACAGACAAATTGTTTAATTAACAAATTTAACAACAAATAAAAATAAATTTAATTGTTTATCAAATGTCAGTCATGATGACAGTAAAAGGTAGTTTTTGAAGTAACTGCACGTGAAACGTCAAATAAAATGACAAGTTGAAAACGACAAAATGGGCTGGAATTAGTCGCCGACGTATAATAATAAGACCGTTGTTTTTTGAAGGTAAATCATAAATTTAGTTATCTTTTTAATCATGGAATTCTACCTTTTTACTTGTCATTTTATTTGACGTTTCACAGACATACGCACAGAACATACGTTTTCGAATACAAGGACAAATTATCTTGATCTCTCGATTCTTCCTTAGTTTTTATTAATTTAAAAAGAAATCATCAATTGTAACTTTCTTTGGACCACATCTTAGGTTTCTAATTAAATTAAGTTCTCTCTTTTTATATTTTCAGTTTTAATAAGTAAGATTATTCTATAATTCTTCCGCTCACTGTATACCCTCACCACTTCAAAAATTTTAGATAGCCCCTCCCAAAATTAATTCCTGGATCCGCCCCTGATTAAACCACGAGGGTAACGAGTGGTTTATCATCCACGAGGTGGAATAAAGCGTCCGATTTACACTCAAACGAATTGAATACAACATTTTATTCTTCGAATTAGACTCAATAAGGCTTAAACTTGCTTTAAATATGTTAAAAATAATCTGACGTTTCGTATTTAGAAATGCTAAACAGTTGTCAAAACTTCCTTACACGGGAGAAAAACCGTAAATTTTGACAGTGTCGAAGAATAAAGATTTTTGTCATTATTGATGTGATTAAATTTGGTCCGAATGACACTTTTTGTGTGAATCGGCCTTTAAATTAAAGATGCATTTAGACTTCTACAACCTACTTGATGCACATTAATATGAAAACGAGTATAATAATTTTATCATCACGATAACACAAGATTATTTTTCAATTTAAGTGATTATGAAAAACCTTGCACATGCACGCCCATTACAAAGTTGCAAATTGATGTGTTTTCACATAAAAACACGAAGGCGAAAACCGCACACAACTCTTTATAAACGAAGCTTTTAAACTTTTTCCTCGAGTTTAAAAGCAAAAGAATGAAAACTTACTGTTTCCTAATAAATTGCATCTTTGATGTGGAAAAATGAGATTGAGTCGGCTTTTCAAATAAGGTTTCAATTTTGATAATTGTGTTTTATTGTTTTTCACTTGAAATAAATCACTTATTTTCTATAAATTTCAATGATTTTTTTTGTGATTTGAGTAGTTTTCTGTTAGCGCACTCTGGATTAAATTATTTAAAACGTTATTTCTCACTACTAATAGCTTGCCAGTGGTAAGAATATAAAAAAATATGCAGTTGTATATCAGTCGGGTGATTCACGGCTTACGAGGCAGTAATTTAAGATAGGAGATAGGAGAACACAATAATTAGTAATAATGCCTTAATAACCTCCTCTGCAAGCCACTGCAATCACCTTTTTGCAACAATTTGCAATGAAAACTGTCTCAGGCCACTTTAATCAGTTTATTCTGCAAGCCTGTTCAAATCGCACACTAACTCTTCGTTATTTTTCCGTGTGGGAGAAAGAAGTGTTAGAAGCGAGGCGTTTTCGGAACTTTGCCAATCTATTAAGCTCCGTCTCCAACATCCTTTTAACGTGTTTCTAATCTTTTTTGCGTTAGTCGTGAACTGATGCATAGTTCTCTCTCTTCTCGCCCTCCATCATCTCCGGAACCTCTTCGAATTCGTCCGGAACTATTACCTTTTTACGTCCGTTTGGGGACCTAAAGGATATCTCAAAGGGAACGGTTTTACCGGCAACTTTACGCCGTTTTGTATTCATGGACAATTTAACACGTTTTTTCAACGTCTCCCGAAGGTGTTTACATAATCAGGGACGGGTTTGCAAGTGATGAGCAAGTAAGAAACGGAAAAAAACTAACTCGAATTAGAGAAATTTTCTCAAAAATTGTTTTTTTTACAAAAAAAATCTGTTACATATACTCAAAAATGACAATATTTTTGCTTCCTCCGAGTGTTTTAACATATTTTTCAGAGATATACGTAAAATTTCTTTAAAAAACAAACAATTCATCAAATTTGGCGAAAATGGTGTTATGTTTGTCCATTTCAAGGTTTTTTTTGAAATAAAACCAAGTTTTTCTCGTTGAATTTAGTTTGTTTTTGAAGGCAAAGACTCACACATTTTGCAAATTGGGCGAAAATGGTCCACTCCAAGGGGTTTTAACGTAAAAACTCACTTATTTTGCACCATCTTGTCAAAACACGCCTAAAAATCACAAAAATAAATCAATTTTGATGTTATTTTTGAGCGAAATTTCAAAAGTTACCCAAAAAACAATGTTTCGACTGAAATGGGGCTATTTTAACTTTTTCAAGTCTTTAACACGTTTTTGAACTTTATTCTCGTTTTTTTGTAAGATTGTACTAAAACTAAAACTAAAGTCAAAAGTTACCCCAAAAAACATTATATTTCGTCTAAAATAGTGCTATTTTAACTTTTCCAAGTTTTTAACATGTTTTTGAACTTTATTATTCTCATTTTTTTGTGAGATTACACTAAAATAGACCGAAAAGTAACCAAATTAAGTCGAAAATTTCATTATTCTTTGCCTTCATTTTTCGCTTTTGTACGTTTTTCAGCCAGAAACTAAAATATTTGTCAAATTTTCTTATAAATAGGTATTATTTTATTTACAAGAAAAAAATCTATTAAATTTAGTCAAAAATCACAATTTTTTGCTTTCTCCCAGTGTTTTAGCACATTTTGTAGATATAAATGTGATTATATCGCATTTTTTTTTAATCAAACCAAAAATCCATTTTAAGGTTTTTTGAGATAAAAACAAGTTTTTCTCGTTAGATTTAGTTTGTTTTTGAAAGCAAAGACTTTATATATTTTGCAAGATCTTGTCGAAATACGCTTAAAAATCACAAGAATAATCAAAGTTGATGTTATTTTTTATCAAAATTTCATCAAAAGTTACCCAAAAAACACAATGTTTCATTTAAAATGATGCTATTTTAACTTTTTTAAGGCTTTAACACGTTTTTGAACTTTATTCTTAGTTTTTTGTGAAATTACACTAAAACAGACCTAAAATTCGAAAAAGTCACAAATTTCAATGTTTTTTGCTGTCATTTTTTGGAACGCCTTTGTATGTTTTTCAGTTAGAAAATCAAATATTTCGCCACATTTTCTTAAAAACATTTTTATTTTTTTACAAGAAAAAATCTGTTAAATTTAGTCGAAAATGACAATTTTTTGCTTCCTATGAGTGTTTTAGCATATTTTTCAGATATAAACGTGGTTATATCACAATTTTTTTTTAGAAAACAAGCCAAACTTATGTTTGTCCATTTCAAGGTTTTTGAGATAAAAACAAATTTTTCTCACTCAATTTAATATGTTTTTAAATACAAAGACTCACTTATTTTGCAGAATCTTGTCAAAACACGCCTAAAAATCACAAAACTAAATCAAAATTTCGTCAAAAGTTACCCAAAAAGCACAATGTTTCGTCTAAAATGGTGCTATTTTAACTTTTTCAAGTCTTTAACACGTTTTTGAACTTTATTCTCAGATTTTTTGTGACATTATACACTACAACAGACCGAACATTTATTATTTTTCGCCTTTATTTTTCAGAGCGCTATTGTATGTTTTACAGCCAGAAATTCAAATATTTTGCAAATTTTTTTCAAAAGTAGTTTTAATTTTTTACGAAAATTCACTAAATAGGGAAAAAAACCTTCTCCGAGTGTTTTACCAGATTTTTAACATATAAACGTAACTATTTTGTTTAAAGGTATAAAACGTAGAAAGGAATAAATTAAAAAAATAAGAAAAATCGAAAAAAGAAAAAACAAAAAATCAAAACACATAACTAAAAAACCAGAAAATACAAAGAGAAAGAAGTCCATGTATTTGTAAGACACAGAAAACAAGTATGTAATGCATAAAAATTGTTTCGAGAAAGTGTTAAAAAACTAAGAAAGAAACATATTTTTTTTTTATCTTTAACGTTTGTTGTTTTCGTCTTTCAGTGTAATCTTACGAGTATTTACATAAAAATTTCATAAAAACGGCGATATGGTTGTAATTGTATATAATTGTTTAATTATGACAACAATTTTGAGCAAATATTACATATTTGTTATCATCGTATATCATTATTTTTCTCATCTTTGATCTAAACTTGCAAAATTTGTTTTAGTTAAGTTTTGGATAGTTGGCAATAGGCAATAGAAACTTTCGCTTTGACTCCCAAACTTATCAGTTAATTCCCCCCGAAAAGTTTGAGTCGATTTTTCCATCATTTTTCTTTGCGAGAATAAAGCTTTTCATCTCGTGTAACACCCCGTTTCATCTTTTTGGTGTAATTTGTCCGACACGAATACAAGAAACAATTAATTAAAGCAGTCAAGTAGCAAATTTCACGTAATAAAATATTCTTCTCGTCCGTTTTAAACGTTCTCTTTATTTTCCCCGAAACAAGAACCATAAACCAAAGATTAAGCCAAAAAAAAAAAACTGGGAGTATTGTTCAACATTGATAATGCATTCATCTCGAGTCTTGCTCACGAACCTCAATTCCTCCAGGATTCGTGGATTAATCCCGAACGGCCATATTTTACACCCTTTTACGAGGCGTGCTTGTTTGCTGTTTAAATAAATTTTCTGTTATGCCAACGGAAAAAACACAAAAAATAATTTCAATTCGATTTTAAAATTCCATCAAAGGGGTGGAATAGTAGCTAGGTACTGATGTTTCAAAAGGAAATTAGCGGTTTTGTGTCGGTGTCATCCTTTTGTCCTTTGAAACGGATGAAAGTGACGAGAAATTAAATGGGTAACATCCAGAATGCCAACCGCAGAATGTGTCTTTTATCTATAACGAAACTTTCGACGGTTTTATTTTTAATTATCCAACAAAAGTTGATTTGATTTTATTATAGCAGATCCTCCAGGTTTATTTTATTTTTATTAGACTATGCCTTCTTTATCGCCGTGCTAAATTGGTTCCGTATCAGTGGCGAAGCGAGGGGGGGGGGGRGGGGTTAAAATCAAGCAAAATTATTTTGTAGTGGTAATAAAACTAAAATTGTATTGTATTTGAATTTTGTATACAATTATTTTCGAAATTGACATAACTTAGAAATTTTCTTTTTTTATTTTGTAAATTGCGGCAAAACTGTACCTCAAACGTTATAATATTTTTATGCAGAGACATGTAAAATGTCCCGCGAAATCGATTGGCCTTGAGAAAACTGCAAAATTCTTGATCGTTTAGAAGTTATAGTTGAATTAATATTTTGGATATTTTTGATTTTATCAGCAATTTTCTCGTTAACTATTTAACGTAGAACAGTTATTTTTTTATCATAAAAAATTAAATTTGCGGTACCAAACAAAAAGGACTAGCGTTAATAATTCCGAAGTTATTAGCAATAAACCGTTCCGGGTACTGAAAATCGCACAAAATTTCGACAAAAATCGAAAAAATTAAAAACTTCAAAATTGAACGTGCTTAACACAAACTACAATAAGCACGAAAAGATGGTGAACGTATAAGAGTGCGAACTTTAAAACAAGTGTCCACAAAAGTGCAATAAGTTAGTAGTGTATAAGTAAACAAAAGGTAAGTTAAAAGAATCATAAAGAAAAGGTAAGTTTTGTAATAAAAATAAAGGAATAAAAAAATTCTTTATTAATTATTATTACATACCAATAATTCAAATAAATGTAAAAAAACTTTAAAACATGTCCATAAGTGTACTATTGAAATAGATATAAGTAAACAAAAGGTAAGTAAAATGAAATATAAAGTAAAAATAGCATGAAATGTATATATTAAAAATTATAGAAATAAGTGTACTGACAATGGTTAATGTTTTAAACTATACGTATGACCTGTTTTTTCTTAGTGATATGAGTGTGTTGTGAACGAACAACAATTTTTAATACTCACGGCGCCGACGCGGTGTTAAATGTCATATTAATAACTTTGAATACGATGGTTCGTTCACAATCAAACTTTAATGAATAACTTTGACGCCAAATTAAAAAAAAAGAACAGTTTCAGTTTAAGTTTCAAGTCGTTCACAGTTTAATATTTGTAACAAATAAAATTCTTCAATTTAGGAAATAAATACAAAAGAGAATGTGAGAGATCAAAGTTGGCCGAGGTTTTTAAAATTATACGGACCTAAGATTTTGACTTCAATCAACTTTTTTAAATAACTTCTGTTACTAAAAATCTTGGATAAATATGAAAAATTTTAGTTGCCCGATAATTTTGAAATTTGGTATAGGGGCTATTGATGTTGATTCTAGACAACTGTTCTTTTTGTCGTCGTTGCAACATAATAGGTACTTTACAAAAAAATAGGTTTTTCTAAAAATCTCTAAGGCTATACGTGATTTTTTAAAACTAAAAAAATAATTTTTGCTAGCTAAAAACTCAAGGAAGAATTAAACCACAACTGAACGCAACGACACAAAAATTTTGATAAAATGTCACTCGTCAAATCACAATAAATAAATAAAATTTAGATTAGCTAATACGAAACAAGAAAACACATTCATTTTTTACTACTTTTTATTTGAACACATGATGGTTCAATATTTTTTGTTACGTTTGGTGCGTTTTTCTTATTTCTCGTCTTTATTTTTATCTCTGTTGAAGTTTTTGTTTTTTATGGTCTTGTTTCAATATTTCAATTTCATTTACTTTTTTATAAATATTTGTAATAAATCATTGACATTTTTTATTTTAAAAGTAACTAGACATATAGTTAGATATCTAAAAAAAGACCTTGTACCTATAGAAAACTTCAAGTGAATAAGATTGACCGACCATCCTGTATAATTTAAATTCCTTCAATGTTATCTAATTCCTTCGGACGACCGTTTTTATAGCAAAAAAATGATTGTAGAAAACTCTTCTTTAAAGAATAATTTTGTGGTTTTAGTAGCAAAGTGAAATTTAATTAGTTTTATTACTCACTACTACAATAGCTGGCCAATGATAAGCATATATAAGACATTCTGAGGTAACTAGATCAGAGGTGATCCGTTGCTTCCGAAGCATAGATTCTTAGCGTTCCTCTGGAAGCAATTTCTGATCACCTTTTTTCTAGATTTTGTTATAATTATATTTGCTAGTATTTTATTGTGGTTTTCCCGATAGTTTCAGTGTTATCGACAGATTCATGAAACACCAGTTTCAGGCAATATTCTCGATTTGCTGAAGAAAAAATCTAATAAAAGTATCCGGCGGTTTTTACTTGAAATAAAAACCAAACCCGGCATCTGTTATCTTTTTCTCAATATTGGTGGGCATTGTTTAATTCGAAAGATTTTTCAATTGAAATCCAAAAATAACAAATGGGAAAATGTCAAACTAGCATTCATGTAAAATTTAAAAAGTTATTTCTGGAGTGAACCCAATCAATGCTGTTAAAAGTTTTTTCGTGTTGTATTCAACTCGGTTAAAATTTTGTCAAAAACAATAAAACCTCCAGTAGCAAATAAACAACGGGGCTGATGGCGCAGTCACAATTCATAAAACTTAATAAACCAAAACAACTCCAACTCGTAACGATCCGACTTCGTCTATTATCACAACTCGCAACAATGAAGTATCTATTTTTCTATAACATCGCAAACAAGCCTTTACATGAATTATTATTTCAAACTTTTACACTTTATTATTCCATTTCGAAGTGTTTGTGACTGAATCACAAGTGAAAATAAATGCAACAGATACCAATAAATAAGCGATAACGAATCTGAAATTGCCAAACGTCAAAATTTTGATAAGTAAGAAATTTATTCGTTTCAGGTATTCGTCAGAATTTGCATTTTTATTGTTGGCAATATCAGGATTAACACAACTTACCTCTCAAACATGTTTTAAATTTTTATGAAGAATAAGTCTGTCCATCGATGGCGATACAAAATTGTATAATTTTTAAATATTTTTTTTTTGTTAAATATAATTCAATTCCTTTTAATCACGTGATTTGATTAGTGTCTGTCGCCGATTCACTTCATTATTTTTTCACATGACTCGCACGGTCTTGAATAGATGGAAAAAGCTCGTACATAGCCTACTTTGATTACATATGCGACGAGCTTTCCATCGTTTTCCACTTGACGTTCTTCTCGCACTGTACACATACGAAAAGCGTTTGCAATATCCAGAAGCCCTGGGAAAATCGAAATTGGACGAAAAGCGACGAATATAAACGACCGACGAAAAAAAGGACAATCGTCTGATTGCCTCTCAGGACTGTTCTAAAATACTGCTTTTGATGTTTTAATTATTATTGTGGGATTTTCCAGTCTGGCTTTCCCCCATTTTCAAATGAAAATATTTTTCCATAGGGATAAACATCTAATTAATTAAGAGTGCTTTTCCGAAGTTTTAACGTATCTACATTTTTTTAATTGAATCTGGAATTAACAATATTTCACAGTGAAAAATAAGCCTAATGCATAATTTCGTTTCATTTGCTGTGTTTTTTCCGTCAAATCGTCCGTGAAACCCTCCTAATCCGTCCATTATTTACAAACAAAAAGCTGTAAAATCCGCAACAGGCAGCACAAAACACCGACGATTTTATTATGCATTATGAATTTCAATAAGCATCCTCTCGTCTCAATTCAAGCATTTCCGAATTTTACGCCGAACTAGACGGTCAACACAGCAAAAGCGGCCGACCTTTTTATAGATTTCACGAGCGATTACACAGAGAGTAGGACGGAAGTGGTGGCGAAAAGAGCGACCGGAAAAACAACATATAAAGATCGAACATGCTTGTTATATTACGTCGAATTTACGTAAATTCCGGGCTTTGGCGAACAGGGTAGGCAATATGGAGAGCGGTGATGTATAGTGGGTTGCATACATGTCATAACCGATTGAACTAAATTATGTGGCCTATGAATTTGAAATTAAGTTGGCGGCATTGCATAATGCAAGATAAAAACAAAAGTTACCCGTAACTAAATTATTGTTTTAATTTGACAACACTGATTTAAATTCAAACATTATTTTTTATAAAATACATGATTACAATTAGAATTCTTGTAAAAAGAAACTTTGTTTTTTATTCCCGTTCTTTGATTTTTTTTGAGTAGGCATTAAAAATCATTTAGTTTTTTTTTTTTCATAAAAAATGATAAATAATCACTAAACAGATATTGGAAAGTTGCTAAATTGTTTATTTTCAGGTTTTTATCTTTTGCAAGAAAATTTGTAAAATTTATTTGGTGTTTATTAAGAGATTTTTTTAATTGTAAAATTAGAATTATTATTTTTTTTAATTTAGTCATATTAGTGAATTTAAAATTATATATATACAAAGTTTTTTTAAACTGTGTTTTTTTTTACCTGACCTGACCTGAGAAAAAAAAGTCAGAAAATGATTTTTTAGAGAATAAATAAAAAATAAAAGAATAAGTACAGGGCGCGCCAGAACTCGCGCCCCAGAGATAAATGCCATATAAGGTAAGATTCCAGAAACATGGAAAAAATGTTAAAAAAAAATATCTATAAAAATTTCGATGTTATGAGGGTTTAAAGTTTGCACTTTGTCTCTATTTATTTATGTTGAAAAAATAATTTATTTGAGCTGAGGCGTAGCCGAGGCTACAATATTTTTTTTCCAATAATACGACATAATTAAAAATTCTAAGGTTGTCTGGCCACAAATTTGAAATTTTAGTTGGCAATATTGATTATCACATTCAAACGTCACAATTTTATAATTAATTGTCATTTATTTTGAGGGCCGGTTACTGGAATTAGCGAATAATTCAGTGTTGCTAACAGATTTTTTGTTATCTTTTGCCAATGTTGCTAAATTTAAATTAAAAATTCTTACAACAAATTAAATTTTTTCTACAACTACATTTCAATATAATCGATATTCATGTGAGAAAAGTCTTACAATGACCAATAAATAATAAAAGTATAGTTAGTTTTTTATAAGCATTATGACATCTTCACTAGTGACGTGGGCCTTTAATGACATTATAATGAATAGTTTTATTAATATACAGGATGCACCAAAAGCTACGAACCAAATTTTAATTTTTGTTATGTTTAAAAAAATTATATCTTCAAACAGGTCGATTGCTACATGTTGCCACTATTGTAACATTTATGACGTCATTGGATTTTGAGTAATGACGTCATTATTAATTTTTTTAAATGGCAACCAACAATTTTGTTGACTGTTTTTGGTAATTTCTATCTTTTTAAAAGAAAATGTTACCAAAAACAGTAAAAAAAAATTGGTTCCTATTTAAAAAATACTGATAACGTCGTTACTTAAAAATCATTGACGTTATTATAAATAATAATATAATGAAAATATATCATTTTCGTAGATTTAAAAAAATTACCCATAAAATTATGTATTTTGTGAGCTACTTTTGGTTCACTCTGTATTAGAAATAGAAGCTGGTTACACAATCTGGTGTCATTTGTTGGATGGCAGCGATAGTAAATTCCACCACACTGTATATTATATTTAAATTTTTGTTATCTGGGACATCCATCTGAATGCTGTTCAATTCATACGGGTTTATTAATTGGTTGTCACATTTTCAAATAAGAAAAACAAAAGCTATTTACGACGAGTAAAAAATTAAATTCAAATAAACTTTTAGCACTCTCTTTGAATATTAAACCCTCAATGTCAATTACTTGACTTGACAGATGCTAATTAATTTAAAATTCGTATGACCCACTCGTGTACATTACTTTCTTCTTGTTTTGTGTGTCTAATTATCAAAATAAAAATTTCCTGAATTTTAATCTGGAACTAAGTTTCTCTTTGACTCTTTTACTTTTGTCGCATCGCTTTAATAACTTATTTAAATATTGACTTAAAAGACCAAAGTTTGCCTTCTTGTTTTAAAATTCGACAGTTGAAAGGGTTGAGACCCTTCGAAATTAGGCAAAAGTCGATAGCGAGATTTATGATCGTGCCCTTCCCTCCCGATATTTTTCCGTAACTAATTCAGTTTCCTCCTAAAACCCCTTAAACTCCCGCTGCGCGACCCTTTCTTTGTCCCTTGATATAATACGTACAATACATGGCTACCAACTTGGTCGTCACAACTATTCCTAATTCATTTATCATCTTTAAAAAAAACTTACACGGAAAAATGTAAAAAAGCCGGTTAAAAATTTCTTAAATACACGATTAATCATGACACGGTTTGACAGCATAAAATCGCTCTCGGAAACGGGACGTGCGTTCGTTTTACTTTGTCGATCGGACGGACCTAAACGCTGTGAGAATTGATGGACATGTGGAGAAATTCCATAATTAGGAACACAAACATGCAAAATGTGCGGTGTTTCAACCAGAAAAATGACCCATTTTGAGCCCATTCCAAAAAATATGCGTTTAATTACGTTTCTGATCAAAAAGTGGCCTATAACTTTGAAATTATGTTGGCAACATTGAATAATATAAATTGTCTCTATATCTTTCAATGTTGCCAATTTAAATTCAAAGTCACTGAAGTAACCACAGGATGATTAAAAATGATTTTTTGATTTGGCAACGGTTGGTATTTTCTATTGTTTGCAACATTGCAACCGGATGTGGTTTTTATTGGCAGATATTGTAAGTTAAGTTTATAATTTCCAAAGATAATGTCATTGTCAGACTGTACGTCAAAAATTAAATTCAGTATTACCAACTTCAACAGTCATTTTTGATACTCACTATTTGATTATTTTGTCCGAATAATTAGTGGTTTGGAAAAAGAACTAGATTTTTATACTGGGTGTTTTTTTTTCAGAATTTGTCTTATGTAATTCAAAATAATCCGTAAAGAAATAAATACTTTTCCGGATTTTATGTCATTATTAAACTTAGCAGACAGTCTTTACAGTATGTAATGTTGGTTGCATAATGTTTCAAATTTTTACATAATTTCAGAAATTACGCCTTTAGAAAATAATAGAACAAAACATTACATTTTCATTGTAAAAATAATTTCAAAATTAAATAAAAATAAAATTATGATTTTTTGGAATAAAATAATATTTTTATATTTTAATCCAAAAAATTGGTTTTCCTGAAAAAACTAGTTTTTTCTGAAATTACTTCTTATTTTAAATCTTAATAAATAATTTAAAAAATTGTAACCTTGTGGAATTTTTTTTTCATTAGTTTTTTTGTTACTTTAAAATCGTAACAATTCTAACAGGGTGCGCCAGAACTCGCGCCCCAGAGAAAAACTTCAAGTAAGATAAGATACCATAAACATGGAAAAAAAGTTTAAAAAATTCTATCTGCCAAAAAAATTTGACATTTATTTTTTGACAGTTGACATTTTTTTATGTCTATTTAATGATACTGATGATCTTGTATATGTTTTTTTACAATTATTTAGTAAAGGTACAAAAGTTTTGGTAATGAAAGCCACAAATAACATTGAAAAGAGTTACAATTTAGGATACAACTTCCTTGTTTCCCCTTTTAATAGCCTATAGCAAAAAAACTTGGAAAGTTATTTTTCCAACAGAAATAAATAGTCAAAGTGCAAAACTTAAATTCTCATAACTTCGAAATTTTTATAGATAATTTTTTTTTAACATTTTTTCCATGTTCCTGGTATCTTCCTTTATATGACATTTTTCTCTGGGGCGCGAGTTCTGGCGCACCCTGTATATTTAAATTTACCGTTTAAATCAAGACACTACAATCTATAATAGAAATTTTTGAAGTTGAAGTTGCTGAAAGCCTGAAATTTATGTTCATTTCTTGGAAACGAATTAGTTTTGTGTGAGTTTAGAATAAATAAGGCGATAAAAATCTCACCGCTGGCCTAAACACCGTTCGAATTAATAAAAAAGTGGTAAATTATTTAAACAAATTTTTTATGATAATTGGTCTGACATGTGTTACTCTGCAACCATCAGCAGTTATTTCTCGGAAATTAGAATTTTAAATTCGATTTTTGTGTTAATTTTATTCTTCGTGAAAAGTGTCAAAACAACAGTTGACTCCCAGATCGTGATTTCATATAAAAAAATTCCAGTTAATTTTCGATCACGAATGACGCAATAAAGTCGTAAACTGCTAGTTCCCAGATTTTAATAGTCGATAAAACGAAACTTTTACTTAATAGAGAAATTTATAAAAATCGTCGATCAATCATTGGAATTTTTTCAAACCGTTGCGTTTCTCACAGGAGTTTTTTAAGCCGTTTTCCCACAAAAATTAAAAATTTTCCACTTGATTCAATCGCACAATTAATACTATCAGAAAATCATCGATCATAGGAATAATCAATCACTCGACGATCATTAAGGGCCCTACCAACCCCTTATACCTACCTGGGTTATGTCATTCAATCGGAAAAAAATCAGCTGTTCTCATATTTCATAATTATTATGACTCAAAATTAAAAATATTAATTAATAAATAAGAGTTTGAGGACCTCTGGCCGGATTATTCTTCCCCCGCCCGTCTATTTTTAATATACTCAATCCGTTGACATGTGATTTACGGCCGTCTTCGTCGACTCACCCTATCTCACTTATAAGTGCGAGGAACAAAGATGGGGGCTCACTTTTTTACCTGTTATATTTTTAAGGGAAAGTAAAGATTTTTTACCTGCTCAGCTTTGAAATTTTAGAATTATGAAACCCAACACCAGACGGACGTTGTTATTAAAGGATTTTTACGTAAAAAAGATTGGGATTCTTGTGTTTAAACACAGTTAGTTCACCCCCTTCGTGGGAATTTTTAGGGGTTTTTTTTCTGGTTTTATAAGAAGGTTCAATAAACTAATAAAATTGCTGTTGATTTTAGGAGACAAGTTCTAAAGAAAGATAATAAAATTAAAACGACACAGATTCTTGTGGTCTAACCATTTGATTGGGAATTAACCATCCCATAACGTTGGTAACACTCACCCTAGACGTAATTTAAGTTTGCAACACTGAATCAAATAGTTTTTAACCGTTGCCAACTTAATTTTACTTAATTTTGGTCACTTTGATCGTGTTTTCTCGTTTGTGAGTGACAATAATAGTATATTATAACACAATGTAGATAAGAGATTTTTTTATAGCCGAGCTGTTTATAATAAATAAATAATTTTAACTCTTTTTCTTTTTTCTCTGCAATTTCTTTGTTTTTTTAACAAATATTTCATATTATGAAATTAGAATTTTTTTTATAAATGCAGAAGTACAAAAGTGACATAACCACATTACGATAAGAATAAAATATATTTTTAGCTTAAGTTAATAACTCAGGTAAGTAATTAATTATTGTAGATAATAGTGAATTAACAAAAATAGTAGTTGTGAATAACGACATGTTACGTCTGAGGCAACATGTCCATTAAGTTAGGTTATATCTGTCACCGTTGCATTGCTGGGTAATAAACGTGCTAGTAGTGAATATAAAACACGGTTGAGAATTTTTATAGTCGCCTCGCATCTATTATAAACAACTCGGCTATAAAAAATCTCTTTTCTACCTTGTGATATAATATACTATTTTAGTATTGCCAACTTAATTTTAAAATCGCGGGCTACCTTGATTGTATTTTGACATTTGTGAATGATAAAACGCCTTAGATGTATGCAAATCGAGTGGAGAAAGAAAATTGTTTCAATGTCCAACTTCCGCGCAACTGTTTCGCTCCAGGTCACGAAATAATAAATAATAAATCAACGTTTAAAGTCCCCGGTGTTAAATAGATCTTTCTTGTACCTTATGTAACAAAAGCAATGGTAGTAAATCGGTAATACCTGCGGCTTAACTGTCTGAAGAAGGCTATTAATAGAAAGAGGATGCATTATCGTCGATAGACATAATCACCTAATACGTGCTGTGAAATATACATACTGACCACTCTTTAACACTCATTTACACTAGCATTTAAGGTGTCGCCGGCGACACATTTACTTTTAATTGAGTCGTTTTTTTGCTGATAAATGTGAAACTCATTAAAAGTAAAAATTTCGTTTTTAAGTGTGGTTTTGGGTTCCCACCGTCGTAACCCTTTGAGAAAAAAACACAACGACACATGTATTTAGAAAAAAAACCCTTCTCTGAGAAACACCGAAGATTTTTTCCACCCTTTTCCTTGTTATTATAAAAAAATATGCACCCTTTGGGCACGTCATGTGTGTTTTGTGTTGTATTTCCACCCTTTCTTCCGATAAAAAAAGCCGAGTAATTCTATCTAGAGTTTTAAACCCTTTACGGATAAACACAGCTGCGTGGAATCGCGAAAGGGTGACACCTGAGGGGATGCAACATCCCTTAAGAAATTCGACATATGACGAATTTCGTTTTTATACCTGTTTTACCGCCAAAATGAAGCCTCTTCAGCGAAACGTACAAAATTTTACTTTTATTTTATTTTTATATAATCTTTTATTTGATAGTTTTAAATTTTTTATTCATCTTATTTTATTTTAAAAATGCAATTAACACAAATAGTTTTTCATTTAGCAAAAGTGCAAATTTACCCAAAACATTATTCCATTTGCATTTGCAGATATTTGATACGAAATTTTTATGTAGTATCTATTTAGGAAATGTGTAAATTTACAAAAATCAGAAGTTTTTGATCATAATAAAGTTAAATATTTTTTTTCTACAGTTAAATTACATTGCTGATTTCTAAAAAGACCAGGTGGAATATAGAGAAACTTATTATTAGTTTCAGAAACATTGTTAACATTTACACACATTAATTTGTCAAATTCCACAGAGAAGTAGCATGCTATTTTATCTTCTCTAGGAAATGTAAGCTTATAAGAAAACTATGAACCTTTTTATTAAAAGTGCAAATTACAATGAATATTAATAAAAAAAAAATGGTATTGAACTTTATTGAAACACTGTTAAATTTTAAAAATAGGCAGAATATGTAAATCTACAGGGTGTTTCAGAACTCGCGCTTCAGAAAAACATGCGATGTAAGGTAAGATACCGGGAACATAGAAAAAATATTTTAAAAAGTCTATCTATCTATAAAAATTTAGAAATTATGGGAGTTTAAATTTTGCACTTCGACTTTATTTATTTCTGTGGGAAACATAATTTTCCAAGTTTTTTTGTTATAGAGGAAACAAGGAAGCTGTATTTAAATTGTAACTCTGTTTAATTTTATTTGTGACTTTTTTTGGTAAAATTTTTGTACCTTTACTAAATAATTATAAAAAAAACATATACAAGATCATCACTATCATTTAACAGACATTAAAAAATGTCAAATGTCAGATAGTCGTTTTTAAACATTTTTTTTATGTTGTTGATATCTTATTTTACTTGAAATTTGTCAAATTTTTTGTAGAGATTTTCTTTTTTTTATAATTTTGTATTTTTTTAAAAGTACATTTTTAATCCTAAAACTACTCAATTTTGTATCGAGCGATCATGATAATTTGTAATCGAGTCATCTTTGCATCTAAGAACGTACGAGTATGTCTAACTGCACGTGAAACGTCAAATAAAATGACAAGTCAAAAGGTAAAACGGCAAAATGGGCTGGAATTAGTCGCCGACGTATAATATTACGAGTAGGACCGCTCTTTTTTGAAGGTAAATTATAAATCTAGTTATTATAATCATTACCTTTTTGATCATGATGCCATTTTACTTTTCGACTTGTCATTTTACTTGACATTTTACAGACATACGTTTTCGAATCCAAGGTTGACTCGATTACAAATTATCTTGATCGCTCGATATATTTTTCATTACACAAAAAATTTACTTTTACATAAATTTGGTAATTTATAAGTCCAAACAATGCTAAAAATGCAAATTTTCGTTATTTGAAATTTTGTTAAGATGTTTAAAATTTTAATATTTACAGATTGTAAAGTATTTGTTTTTATTTATAAAAAATGTAAATTTTTCAAATATTTGCCAAAACCACTAGGTTTCTTTAAAACACTTTGTAAAAAATGTGTAAATATTAAACACTACACTCTCGTAGGTAGATAAGACATGATTAAAATTTCCTAATGAGAGTGTTTTTACGGCTTGCTACATTTTTTTGTCAAAAAATCACATATCACAGGCAAAATATTCCACCTCGTGAACAATATCATTGTCAGCAATAATTGCAGTTCGATAAGCCGACTAGTTCTGATAAAAATCTCCAAAATCTCATAAAAACCGCCAAATCATCATCACGTGTCTCTTATCATTAATCAAAGTAATCGTATCTCGCAGTTGGAGTATTAATAAAAAAATTCAAAAGGTAAATTACTAACAAATTTCCGATCCAAAACCACCGAATTTGTTTAAATGAATTCTTGTCGTCGAACCAGTTTTGATATTATTTTCGTACCGTTATTATACGGCAACTGGCTCTGTACCCAAAAATAGAAGGTTTATTCAACCCTTTACCATATTTTTCTCTAGTCACACAGACGCGACAAAAACTCCCCCCAGGCGATAATTAATTATTTTCGCCATTCGACCCTCTCTCTCTCAAAAATATTATTTCAAGGGTGTGATTCTCTCACGAGTTTATTGTTTTATGAAAATTTTCAAACATTTGCGGCTTGTTTTCGATGTTTGACACCAACGGGGAATTTTTATGGGTGAGAGAGGGTGGCGAAGATTTATGCGTGGGAATTTTGAAGAAACGTTAAAAGTGATCGTCAACGGATGTGGACGATTTTTAAAAAAGAAATGAATTATGGAAAATGACGGAAACATCGTTCTTGCGTTATTAATTATTGGTATTATTTTCGGGTACGGTAATTAACACAAACGCACGTTTTTGAGGGTTGTATGACAGAAAAGTGAAAAATTGAAACGTTGTGTCTCATTTATCGCGTTTTTTGAGACCACAGACGAGGAAATGGACGATTTTGGTAATTTTGATTCAATCATTTTAAATACAGAGTGAGCTAAAGCAAATCGAAAAAAATACAATGTCAATATAGAAACTCAAAGTGTATAAAATAGTATATTATATAACGAGCATAGAAATTAAACGTTTTTGATAATATTAAAAAATTTTTGATTTTTGTCGAAATTTTTGTCGATTTTCGATACCCAGAGCGGTTTATTGCTAATATACGTAAGTCCGGAATTATTTGTGTAGGTATATCTTACAATTTAAAAACTAGCTTATAACTTAAAATTTTGTAATAAAAAATGTCTAAGAAGAATATGTGTATTTTATTAAAAGAAAATAAATAAATAAAAATAGCAGTGTTTTTTTAGATTTTGAAGGAAATAAAAATACAAAGGTGAAAGAGTTATGAACGAACTAGAAGAAACTAAAGGAACTAAACAACAACTAGAAAAAGAAAAAAATTGAAATTGAGAAAATAAACAAAAAATATTGGTATACTTGTAATATTTGTAGAATCTTAACGTTAAATAACTTCTTAAAACAGCAAAAATTTTAGTTTTCTAGTATGTTTTTTACATAATTGAGAGAGAAAAAAGGCGAAAGCGTAAAAATAAATAATTAAAAATAACTTCAATAAAAACATGGAAAGTAAAAAATGTTATACTTCTTTAATCTTTAAGCAGTAGGTAGTTATTACAACAAAAAAAATTAACAGTAAAGCAAATTAATAAGGAATTTAAAAAAAGAAAAGAAACATTTTGAGAAAAATTAATTCAATGAAAAAAAAAACTATAAAGTAAAATGTAGTTGGTTAGGTTAAAAATTAGTCAAATTACTCTTTAATTCCTTAAAACTTGACTAATTTATCAAAATTAGACGAGCTTAGAAAACAAAGCATCTTATATTTTTTCTTTACTATCTACAAATCTATTAATATTTTTCAATAAAAAATAAAAAGGTATGAAGTAAAGAAAAGAAATACTCAATATTATAATTCTTCTAGGAGTTGAAAGATGAAAGACAACAAAAAAGGACAAATTAAAAAATTTAAAGATAAAATAATTTTTTTTTTAAAAAAGAAATAAAAAAACGTACAGAGTTGGTCAAAAAGTAGTCAAATCAGTCTTTAATTACTTAAAATTCAGACTAATTAAATTTAAAATATCTTATGGCAAATTTTTTTATCAACTAAAGAAGAAGTAAGGTTTAAAGTAAAAAAAAATTAGTATTATGCTCGAGAGGCATTACAAGAAAAAATCAAAAGTAGAACAATGTAATAAAACATTAAATCGAAATAAAAGACCAAGTGGAAAAAGAGGTGTTTTGAAGAAAAAAGAAATACAAATAAAGGCATAAATTTGGAGATTGAGTTGGTTATAAAGTTGATAAATTAATACATACTACCTTTTTTTTTCTATCTATGATAAATAGTCATCGAAGAAATTGCTAATAAATTCTAAAATATCAAAAAAATATTCTACTATAACTTCTAACAACTATTGCAAATTTTTCGGTTTTTTGACACCAATCTACCCTGCAGAGCATTTTACATACGTATACGTTTTAAAACATTAACTACTTTGAATATAGTCTATCCGCAATTTACAAAATAAAAAAAACTCAGTTCACTGGCGGGTAATTCTTTTTTGACAAGAATCTAGAATTTCTAAATTAGAGACAGAAAAACTGTTTTTTGTTTGTTTTTTTTCTAGGACACTCTGTATATAGCCATCAAAGTTGAGAACAACTGCGATCTTTTCGGTCATTGTCATGGCCTTTCCTCTGTTAGAATGATTTCGTTGCATCACATTCCTCAGATGGGTATTTTGATGATAAAAATTAATCTTTCGCCGTGTTATCGCCATCATCCCATCTAAATGTATTTATATTGACAATGAATTAAGAGATAAGTCCTCGAAAACTCTCAATAAATTCGTTGCCACATCCGTAGTTTTTTCGTCTTTCCTGTTTTAGCATCCCCCTATATCAAATATGGAAAATCTAATCGAGTCGCATTAAGCCTTTTCCTTTCTGGAACGTCTCGAGTCTGTCCCACTTCCGGTTTGATTAACCCTTTTACGCACACACATCTGTAATGGTCGAAAAAACTTATCCCGAAATAAAAAAATTATAAAATACACCATATGTCGGCCGTATTCTTGAGGGAACGCTCAAATAAGTGGTTTTATTTTTAAATTTGTGCAGCAGTGATGCTCATTCATTAATGAGATAACCTTGACGTAATTATCATTTGATTTTTTTTTGCAAAATTTGTATAAATTTACACACAAATCGTAATTCTGTCTGCTAGATTAGATAAAAAAAATTCATGCAGTTTTGAGTCGATTTCGATTAATTTCGATACTTGTTTCCGACGTGATTTTGTTAAATTTGTGAAAATTTCACGAGATATTTGATAAATTTTATCGGATGAGCGGATTGTATCTCTGTTTCTTTTGACATTAGTCGATAGGAGGCGTTGTGTGAATTGTGATGTGGAGCATTCAGACGAGGGTAAGTCACCCGATTCTTTATCAATTTTGATGATAAACTTGGGCAAATGCAAGAATTAGCTTTAGAAATATTTTCATTGTGATATTTATAGCAGAAGATAAAAAAATTGTTTGCGTGTCACGAAAACACTTGAGTAATTGTGCCAACTGGACAATAATAAAATTGTAGTTTAAATTTTTAAATTATTATTATTAAACACATTTCAACAGGTTATCAAATATCACAACTTTTTGCTTGAGAAAATTTGAAAAATTGACTTCATAATTTGTTTTCTAAAGATTTTTAATTTTACTTAATTAGTTTAAATTTTAAGTAATTAAATTGTAGTACTGATTTAGCTACTTTTTAACCAACTTAATCTCCAAATTTATGTCTTTTTTTGTAATTTTTTTCTTCAATACACCTCTTTATTTTCTTTACTTTTGATTTTTTTATGTTAATGTCACCTCTTGAAAAAATATAACATTGAACATTTTATTTCTTTACTTTGTAACTTTTTACAGAAATTTATATTTAAAAATGTTAATAATTATTAACTTGGAATGAAGAAAAAATTTGATATAAGGTACTTTTGTTTTCTCTGATGATTTAGCATATAATACTAAATATGTTTTTTATTCACAATCACTAATGTAATGTGCCGATTACTAACCTTTTTAAGGTTGGGAAACATGTCATTATTTCTCATGAAGAGTAATAAATGTTACTTTTCTTGAGTGGTAATATGCAGGATTGTCAACGTTAAAATTACGAAAATACCGGAAATTTTTTCTTTTAAATTGTCAAGTTACGCATAATATTTCGCTAAATTAGTATTCAATTGCTTTTGTAGCAGTTTCTCTTAATTCTGGGGGAGTACATTGCTCCATTTCGACGACTTTAAATCAGATTTACACATTATTTCAATATTTTCTTTGACATTTCTGAAATGTCAAAAATCAAACGTCATTTGGATGGCCTACCACGTTTGGACCTTAACTTTGTTAGAATTTTATTTTACTCAAATTTTTGACTGAAAATAATATGATTGTGAATAAAATAGCATACAAACCTCGGTGGTAATGGCATTACCCCTTGTGCTTTATCCGATCTCGAGGCTAGCGCCTCTCGATCGTATACATAAGCACTCGGGGTATTGCCATATTTACCACCTCGCTTGTAATGTACTATTACTTTAAACCTTAGTTTAGCCTTAGTTGTTAACAAAAATTGTAATGTTATTTCAAATTTCTTTAATGTAATAGTTAATTATACTAAATTTGAAGTAATTAAATTTAGCTACTTACTGACCAACTCAATTTCCAAATTTATGTTTTTTTTGTAATTGTTTTTTCTTCAAAACACCTCTTTTTCTCTTAGTCTTTTATTTTTATTTAATGTTTTTTTAATTCGTTTTACTTCTGATTTTTATTATAATGGTACCTATTTCTAAAAAAACATTGAGTTTTTTTTTATTTTATAATTTTTTTACTGAAATTAATATTGAAAATGAATAATTATTAACTTGGAATGAAGGAAAAAATTATGTAAGGTACTTTGTTTACTACTTTGTAAAAAAATAGACATAAGATATTTTAAACCTCTTTAATTTCAATTAATTGATCTGAATTTTAAATAATTAATGACTGATTTGACCACTGTTTGACCAACTATGTATGTTTTTTCATTTCTATTTTCAAACAAATTTTTTTACTTTGTCTTTAATTTTTTTAATATGTATTTGTACTTGTAAATTTTTTTCGTTGTATTTCAACTTCTAGAAGAAGTATAATATTGAATATTTCTTTTCTTAACTTTATACCTTTTTATTTTTTATTGAAAAATGTTAATAAATTATTAATTTAAAGATAATAAAAAATGAAATTGATACAAGATGCTTTTTGTTTTCTAAGCTCGTCTAATTTTAATTATTTAGTCAAGTCAAGGGTAATTTTACTAGTTTTTAACCTGACTAACTGCATTCTAGTTAATTTTATTAAATTTATTTTTCTCAAAACATTTATTTTCTTTTTTGTCGTGTATTTTTTTTATTCTTTTTAATTTGCTTTACTTTTAATTTTTTTATTGTATACAAGAAGTATGACATTTTTTACTTTGTATGTTTTTATTGAAGTTATTTTTAATTATTTATTTTTACGTTTTTGCTTTTTTCCCTCAATTATGTGACAAACTAAAACTTTTTTTAAAACTAAAATATTTGGGTTTTAAAGAAGATATTTAACGTTAAAATTCTACACACATTATTGGTATACCAATATTTTTTTGTTTTAGTTATTATTTATTTTTTTTTTTTTTTACTCTCAACCATATTTTTTTCTTACTCCTGCATGTCTTCATTATTCTTTCACCTTTGTATTTTTATTCACTCCGAAATATAATAAAAATTCACTGGTGCTTTTATTCGTTTATTTTATTTTAATAAAATACACTTATTAGACATTTGTTAGATTAACATTAAGAAAATTTTAAAACTACAACAATTTTTTTTTTCTATTTTATTAGTTGCCGTAACTATGAAAGCTTGAAGTAAGAACGTTATCGGATGCTTGTTTTTCTACTTTTGTAATCAATTATTCTGATTTATCAGTGGCACTCGAAGCCTCCACTCGTATCAATCTTAATTCAATCGAGCACTATTTGAATTCAACCAGCAGGTCGGTTACATTTAGTAGAGTAGATCAGTTACGAGTACATTACCGATAAACTCCCTAATCAACATAAACAATTTTTCGATAAAACCTCACTATCGAAGGTCAAGACTCCGGCCCTGTCCGAATCTATGATTATGGTCGTTGATATAGATATCATTGTGGGCTAGTTGGGACGGGACCGGTCATTATCGTTATTACCGTTTCCTATCTTAACATGGCCACAAATAACTAAAACAATAGGAACAGTATAATGCCCAGAACCGGTTCTTGGTAGATTATAATTGCCCAGGATGGAGTACAATACTTGGTACGTGTATGTACAGAGCGAGTCGTGTGTAATGCTTATATCATGCACTCATTTGCATACAGGGTGACAGCAATTAATTTCGCGTTATTATCGATCAAAAACCGTTGATTAATTTCATGAAATTTTCGAAAAAATGATGATTTAAGGTCGGTCTACGAAAGTGAATCCATCTCTCTTCACGTCTGAAAAAGACAAATGAACTTGGTAAAACAGATAAGCGCCTCGAATTTTAAATAAACCGAATTCTTTCGGTTTTTAATGCTACGTCAATAAAGCGTGTGCTTTGAAAAGAATTTCTCAGATTGTTGATAATTAGTCGTAAAAAATTTCCTTATAATCGCTTGATCAGTGACTAAGCGAAATATGTCGAAATTAAAAAGTTACTAAAAGCTTCGTTCGTTTTTTTCTTCTGACTATTGGGTTGGTAATAAGCCGGGCGCGCGTTCTTTTGTTTTCCTCGTGAAACATCTGAAAAAATAATTGAACATCGAACATTAATAACGACTCTAACCTGTTTCTCTCTTTCAAAATATATATCTGATTATGAGAGAGGTTGGTGGTTTTTTCGTTGGTTGTCTGTGTCGTGGTTTCGATTTTTATGGCTGTCAGGGACTATAATTTCGGAATTCGATTTTTAAAAATTCTACTCTATATTTATGTTGTACGTGATAGCATTCGGTGGGGTATTTTTCGTTCGATTTTCGTGATTCCTCCTCACAAGGCAAAAAATAGATTTATGGATTGTAATAATATCGAGAGTTAATTGAGATTCTTTGCCCCTCGACGATTCACTTTTTTACCACTCTCGAGTTTCAAACAGATAATGCGCTAATGCTAAATTTATTCATAGTTACTGGGAAACATTAAAGCAGAGATGCGTGTAGCAAGACTGGAAACGATCAGGATTTTTCCCCTTTTAATTAGATGGACGACTAGGGGCTTTATCTTAATGGCCCAATAAGAAAAATTCGGACCTCCAAGAAACACCAAAAGCTCACAAATTGACACATTTTTGAAAGAAAAAATTAAACTCGATCAAATTTTATACAGTAGAATAAATATTGTTACAGAGAATTTCTGAAATATTGTATTGTTGATAACCTTTATTTGTAGTTCAAGTGCAGTGATGTTTGTCTATAACGTATTTTTAGAATTTTCTGCAAGGCCATTGTGATAAAAAGTTTTTCTAATGTTTTTTTTTGGTAGCTAATTTTTCCACGAGACGCCACTGTATATTGTCAAGCTTTTGTTGCGCTCTTTTATCAATTTTTTTAATCGAAATCTATAAGTTCTAGATCAACACGGTTTGTTTCGGAAAATTTCTTGGTTAATTTTTTGTATCAGAAGATTTAAGAAAATTAATTTTTTGTTACAACCACAATTTTTGCATTTATTATTCAATATCTCATAAATTATTGGTCGTAGAGCATTTTAACTGGTTGCATCGTATTCAGCGCGTGAGTCAAAAATATTGAAAATAATTCACTATAAATTCAAAACTATTACGAATTTTGCAATTTGATTGACGCCAATCGATTCTCCGGAACATTTTACATACAGGGTGTCTCAGCTAGTTGAAAAAGTCCATTAGTGATCTTTAAATTAGAAAATAATTGTATAGGACATTGATAGATACTAGTGTGCATCACCTAAAATTATTTTCAACCATACAGCATGTCCCAAAAATAAGTTACGATACAAACTTGTGTTTTTTTAAGTAAAACACCGTATGTTTCTTTGCATTTTTGGATGTAGCCTTTTAAAACAATGTTTTTACGCTAAACTTTTATTAGTCGATTTCGCTTAGTTTTAGAATAAGACATTTTTTTCTGGACGAAAACATGCACTTTTTCAAAATTTATTACACAAAAATTAAGACAGCTAGAACAATTTTTTTCTTACTTCTGCAAAGAAGAAAGTACCGAATATATAAAAGCTGTATCAATTTTTTAGTGTTTTGTATTTGTAAAGATTAATAAATCAAGAAGTTTGTAAAAAGTTAAATAACTTAAAAGTTTAAAAAAATTAAGAATAATGGATTCAGTTTAACACAAATGTAATTATTAAGTGATATTTCTTTATCTCGTGTGCAACTGTGCACTTTTTGGCTACTGAAACAGTAGTAATTATTTTTTTTTTTAATGTTTACCGTTAAATATCTTTTTAGTTAGAGATTATAAACACCTAAAGGTAAATAATTTTAGAAAGACAATTTAGTAATCTTTTAAATGCAAAAATAATAAATAGGGTGTTCTAAATCTTTTAAGTTATTGAACTTTTAACAAACTTCATTTTTTTATCTTTGCAAATGCAACACACTAAAAAAATGTTACAACCTTATTGAGTGTACCTTCTTCTTTGCGGTAGTAAAAAAAATATTGGAAGATGTGTTAGTTTTTGTGTAATGAATTTTTAAAAAGTGCATGTTCTCGTCAAAAAGACCGTCTTATTTTTAAAACTAAGTAAAATCGACCAATAAAAGTTTAAAAACATTGTTATAGAAATCTACATCTAAAAACGCTAAAAAACATATAGTGTTTTATTTAAAAAAAAAACACAAGTTTGTCTTGTAATTTATTTTTGAGACACGCTGTATAGTTGAAATTAATTTTGTGCGATGTCCTATATATCGGGTGTTTCAAAAATGTGTGGCATAATTTTAACCACGAATACCCTTCTACAAATGAGAATAGAGAGCACAGTATTTACTGAACTAACTCAAAAAATAGAAAAATTACAGCTTTCCAAAAATCGGTATGAAAAATGATTTTTTGAAAATATTTTGGTTATCGTTTATCCGATTATTATGAAACTTTGCATGTCAAGGGACAAAAAGACTCTCTTTGATATGGTGTAAACGGAAGTCTTGTAAAAGCTATTCCGGTAACAATGGTACCCTTCCAGTTTTTGGGTCATAACTCTTTTTTTCAGCCTATTAACAGATATTTTTGATGCCAAAAATCAACAGCCCGATCATTTTTTCATAAAAAAGTACTTTTATTAATATCGCTAAAATGTACCGTTCTCGAGTTATTTTGGTTTAAACAAAACTCTTCACCGCGCTGCAAAATCAAAAAGTATGAATTTTGAGCGTATCATTATTTTGGAAACAATCCACTACGAATGACATAGCTGTCAACGCTGTCACATTTAATGTCAATTTTTTTGAATCCAAAGTAAAATTTGACTATTTCTCGATGATCATAGTAAAACACACGATTATGTCTTGGAAGAAACAATGCATAAGCTGGCATTAACCATCCCGGCCATCACAACTTGATCTGAGAATACACCACGGAAATTTTCACACCGTAAAACGATTTTCCCTCCAAATTGTTGTTTTTTCTTCGTATGTCTACGTCAAAATATTATAACATTAAGGTACAGGTTTGCCGCAATTTACAAAATAATTTTTAGTTTTTTTTCCAAAAAAAAACATATCTCAAAAACTATGTGTGCTAAGTGAAAACGGTTTGAACAGGCGTATTCTCTGGTAGTTTTTTATAAGAGTCAAAACTTATTTTTTTGGTGAAAATTGGATATAATGCTTATGACTTAGGTATAGCACTATTCTTTACTTTATGTATCGCAAAAACTATGCATCTTAGGGTATTTTAACTTGGTGCATCGTGTTCAGCACGTTCTTATGTTAGCGCCTAGGTGTGTACTTCTAGCTTCTATCAAAATTTTTCACAAGATCAAATAAATAAACATGCACTAGAGAAACTTAATGGGACTTGGGTGTTAATTAAAAGAAATAATCATTTGTTATTCCAAATAAAATCGATTTGGAATGAAATTAACTCATTACCTTAAGTGCTCCAATCGATAATTTTACTGTTCAATGTCAAACTATGTCGTTCAAGCTCTTGTCTCTAGTTTTCAAAATTGGTAAATTTCTTCTAATCACACCGTCCAAAATCGATCAAAAACACCGAACAGCTTGGCAGAAAATTTTTGCAATGGTTTTGGTCGTATTTTTGACAATTTGTACCATAATTTGGTTTAATTCTCGGAACACTTATTACAAACACTTTATTCATATCAAACTAGTAATGCGGGTTTTTCGTCAAATGACGAAGTATTTGTGTTGCTGTTATGCCATCATTGGTGTAAATTTTTTCAACAGAAGACAGTGGTATAAACTTACAAAATTGTTGAAAGTTGTGACAATTTGTGAGCAAGTTGAGTCGAGGTTTTACTACGTTGAATTTGTTGTCTTGAATGTGTTTTTTTGTATTATTATGTCGTTTTCTGGTTATGCTTTTCACAATTATCAATATATTAGTTGGTATGAGATTGTTGTAGTTGCTGGGTGGGAATGGTACTATATGTTCTACTACAACTATCTCATTTATATCTTCTTGAAGATCATACTCAACAAATATAAAGAGTTGAATAAAATTTTGAAGAAACAACAAGACATTGTTGTGGTGAAAATGGAATACATTTTGTTGACTCTTCAAGACGCTGTTGATAATTTTAACGAGATTTTTGGGTGGCCTTTCTTTTTTCTAATTTCTTATTCTACCTTATTGTTTTTGGATTACACTGACGACTTTGTTAATGGATACTTATTAAAATCCAATAAAGCTAAGCATGAAATGATTTTTCCAACAAATATTATTTTCGAGATTATTCTAGTTTTAATGGTTTTGGTAAGTTTTTGTCTGATTTTTTTTTAGAAAAATTCCGTGTTTTTTTTTTAGTTTGGTTCTATTGTTATCATTTTATTATGTGATTCCATTGGGCAAGAAATGAAAAAAATACAGAAGAATTTAGTTAAATTGAGGCAAGGTTTTTCCGTTCAGAAGAAGAAAGAAATTAATGAAATTATCATTAATTGTACTTTGGCTAACACTTTTCCGGAATTTACCGCCGCTGGGTTTTTCGTGGTGAGAAAATCGACCATTTTGACGATTTTGGGTACCACTGCCACTTTTCTTATCATTATGGTGCAGTTTGAAGACGATAAATAAACATTTTGACACAGATCTGTGATTTTGAAATCAAGTTGCCTACAGTGGAAACAGTAGAGATGGGAGATTTTTTATTGTTATACATATAAAGTAATCAATGTTTTTCAAATTTTTTAATTATCTTTTTATTTTTATTGAAAGAATAATCTAAAATTTATTTTTCACTTTTGAGTGAGTGAATTTTTTTTTACAAATAAGATTTTTAGAAATTAATTGTAATTTTAGAAGCATCAGAATAAAAATATTGTTTTTTCTCTAGCCATAAGTGCATAGTAAGAATACCATAGGAATTCATTGGATTTAGATCTGAATTTGGTTTGTGTCCCCAGATAGGTGAAACTCGTTTCTCGAAAAAAATCTCGATTTAAATTTATATTTCGTCGGGTTTAGCCCTTGGTTATAAACAAATTTCTAATTTCTAATTAATTTCTTTTGAAAAATCAAGTATGTCTTGGAAATTTTCAAAAAAAAAATTAAAATGGGCCAAAATATTGATTCTAAACAACTTTTTTTGTCATATTTGGTATATAAAAGGCACTTTTGTTTAACAGAAAAATAGATTTTTTGAAAATTTCTAAAGCTTAGTTAATTTTTCAAAACTAAAATTATGTTAGAAATTAATTCTTAACCAAGCAGGGCTGAACTCCAAAAAATGAAGATTTTAATCAAAAATTTTGTATCTTTTATAAGAGTCGTTTCACCTTTCTGGGGACACACTATATATATATAACCTTTTTTAATCACGTAGAACACACACGATTTATAGTATTTATCTTATTTTCTAATTTAAATTCAAATTCAGATTTAGAGAATTTTGAAAAAAAACAACAGTTCTTGATGTGGACTTATTTGTTGAGCCTTGGAAGTTTTGGGGAGAAATTGCTCATTTACGATACATGTTTGGAAAAGTCAAAGGAGTCTTTGAGGGACAAAAGAAGTTGAATGAGACCGAAATCGAACTTCAAATTTTTGAGTTGTTGTTTTTTTTTTGACCATTTTGTTATAATTTTCCGCAATTATATTCTCGGTGTGAAATAAATTTTTGTGCACCAAAGACATTCAATTGGACTCAGCTCCGGCTATGCAGTGTTTTCGTCGAAAATGCTGCTGATTTTGATCTTGAGGTTGTCTAAGTCGTGATTTTGTTTGTTAAAAAACGTGTTGGTCGAGTTCAAAATCCGGTAGTGGCTATAAAAGGATCTTTGAGCATCGCACATATCAGAAATAAGCAAGCCAATCATCTATCATATCTGGTATCGATCGGATCGTTTCTTATACATGTGCTATGTTCAATAGGCTGTATCGGTGTTATAAAGAGATTACCAACAATGATTTTTGATATTTTTCCTTTCCCGTCCGAAAGACGCAAGTGTGATAGGCGTCAAAGAAAAGCTGACTCACTTGACGGGGGCCATTGTTGTAATGGAATGCCCATCAGAGAGAAGGCGGCGACGGCGGCGGCGTCGTCCCAAAACCTCATATACGACCGAAAACCGAACAATAGAGCGATGAATGACAGAAGAAAAAAAACACACCGATATTAACAATTATAATACATGATTGGAACATTTTAACAAAATATACCCATAAATCCGAGAAATTCCATCTCGGTCCGGGCCAACGTCACGGTAGGCCGGGGACAAAGACGGAACGATACGACCGAGACGGCATTGGAAAGACAAAAGAATATCGGGCACGTGATGCCGATGCCCGGCTATGAATATCTCGATAAATATCTTCGAGATGACTTGAATTTTCAATACATACTAATTATCTTTTCGATCAGATAAGGAATATTCATTTGAAAAGGAATAAAATCCAAGTTAAAAACCTCCATCAAAAAAATTTATGACAGCTCACGTGGAATTTTTTTATTCTGACACTAATTGAACCTAACCCTTTAACCGGCTTCAATCTCTCTCTCTCTCTCTCTCTCTAATGCGAATTTTGGCCAACCCTTTGGTGGTCATGTGACCACTCTCCCATCTCTAAACCCACAACAACACAGCATTTTTCACTTTTATAATAACTATTCAAATACAAAAACTTGAAATTTACTTTGAATAAAAAAATTAAATATCATCATCTGGGATCTAGTCGGCCGTGCATCAATCTACGACCGACTTGAATATTCCATCTCTTTCCATCACGTTACATCATGTCGGGAGTGCTGTCGTGGTTGGTTTCATTGTAAAGTCGATGATTTTTCAAATTCAAGAAGAATGACTTGACTCATTTTTTAAAGTCTCGAGGTTAGAATGTGATCGGTTGGTAGTGTCCAAGACGGTGATATGGTCACATTCTCGTCTCGTAATAATAATTATTTTAAACAATAGGTGACCCGCTGTGAATAATATTTGAGATGGACGAGTTGTTCTTGTGGTGTAGTCGTTTAAAGGCGATTTTACCGTGGAATATGGAGCTATTGTGCGGATTATTCGAAATTTTATTACAATAAAAAAGTAAATAAGATGAACGTTTGGAATAAGTCGAGGAATGTGAAAGAGAGAACAGATTTATCATGTGTGTGTGTTATGTATATGAATTAATTCACGAAAGATTGATGGATTCTCTTCTTGGGATTCTCAAGCATTCAACACGGTTTTTTTACAAAGAAATATTCCTTTACTAATTAATTTTTGGGCAATCTGAGGGGTCACCGGCACTCCATATGCTCGATAATTAGATCGCTTGCGATTGATACCTAAAGAAATTCCTCGAGGAGAAGAGCATAGACCAAAAAACACTTCAACTATTACCA
Source organism: Tribolium madens (assembly GCF_015345945.1). NCBI lineage: Eukaryota > Metazoa > Arthropoda > Insecta > Coleoptera > Tenebrionidae > Tribolium > Tribolium madens. Next base: position 3,693,797 of record NW_025401041.1, read on the forward strand.
TCTTCTGAAAAAATGTTTTTTTATTAACTTTTTACCTATAAAAAAAAATTAAAACAGTTTAGTTGAATATGGAAAATAAATTAGAACTCAACATTAGTGAAATATGATCTCGTTGTTGTTCTTTTTATAATTTGTATTTTATTAAATAATGCTTGAAATTTTACAAAATAGTAAATTCAACCAAATTTTAAAAACTTGCTGTAAAACTATGATATTTTTTCTAAGATAGTTTTTTTTTACATAATTATACGTCAAGTGAGTCAAAATTAGGACCATTTTACATTTTTTTTTTAAATATTGTTTACCTGAAATTTTACCTGAATAAACTGAATTTTGATCAATATTTTAAAAACTGGTAGTCGTGGAGAAAAAAATAATATGAGATTTGATATTGTGACACTATTTTCATGTAAAAAACGAGTTCCCAATAATTTTGACAAAACATTTGCAAATCAGATACCTAGTGTGAGTTGTACCTATATACTAATAATATTGACAAATTTTGACAAAAAAATTAGTAGGTACAGAATTTCCAAAAAATTCAGCATTTTGACTTTAATTTTTGGTAAAAAACCGTTGCAGACTGTGTAATTTTCTAACTGCTTGAGAAGATACACTTTGTAATTTTCTATATCAATCTCAACAAATAGAAATTTATAAAAGTTACCAGTTTTAAAGATTGATATTCAGTAGAAAATACGTTTATTATTATTAACATTAGGTACGAAAATTATCGTTAATAGTGAAAAAAAAAATTGACAAGACTGGGATCGAACTTTAAATTTTTGAGTTGCAAAAAACGCATCTGTAGACTAGATCTCTTGCACTTAATGCACAGTTTCAAAAAAAAAAAAAAAAATTCAGATAAAGACACTAGACCTCAATATATTTTTTGAGTCAAGTTTTTGGAAACAAACTCGCTGAATTTCCTAACAATCTATTTTTATTTTATTACAATAATATGATTTAATGAACTATTTTACTGGATATTGACATGACAGCTGTAAATGTTGTGAAAAGTTAATATTTGTTACCATCTCTATTACCAAAATAATAATTAACAGTGAAAAAGAAAATTGACCGGAGTCGGGATCGAACTTCAAGTTTTTGAGTTGTGGCCCTGAGAGTGATTGGTTGCTTGTCACAATCTAGTTTACTGTTTTTTTTTTATTATGTATATTTATTAAATTCATTGTTTTTTAACTAGTCCTTAAGTTGCATTTAACAAGATATAGGTACGAGTACGTAATAATAATAATTATTGTTTATTTTAAATTTTAAAAATTGTAAAAAAATTAAACTAGTTTTCAGTGACTTTTGTCTACTCTCTACAGTAGATATTGAACCTTGAACTTGAATCAGTTAAGGTCAAGGTCATTTTTTCTCTCTCTCACACACATTTTTTCAGGGCTATCTACTATTTCCTTCTCTCTCTCTCATTCACTCTTCTCTTCCTAATTGCTTTTCAAGGTCTAGTCTGCGTTTTGTACTCCTCACTCTATATCTACTTTAAGGTAATCTATTAATAATTGAGGTTTATTTCAAAAGGTCTTTCATTTTTGGGTTATTGGGTTCTGTTCCTAAACATATATTGAGAGATTTCGAGTTTGAGATTTGGCTTGATAAAATGATAATTAGGCATAATAATCATTAGGCAAATTAAGAAATTCAGAGTTAGTCGGAATGTTGAACACGTCAATTATTTTGTATAAAAAACCTGTGAAACTGTTGAAGAATTTGGTCGAACCGCGCCACTGTTTACGGTTTTCCACTAATAAATTTACCGCTATCTCATAAAAGAGATTTTGGTCAAATTTCACCATATGCTTGCTCTATATGAATAAAGAACTAACCTCTTGCATTAACTGTATATTTACGACGAATTTCCAATAAATAAATCTTTTTATTTCGGGTACGTGATATCCTGGTCTCACCTCGTCGAGGTGGTCTCCTATCACCTAGTCGTTATCACTTTCCGAGAACGATCCCACTTGCAAATCTGCCCTCAAGAATTTGCATTGTATAGAGCACACCAATTAAGAGTCGCTTATCTCACCTAAACCGAGAAATAAATTCGATTTTAATCATTTTCCAGACTTATTATAATTCGATATTCGACCTGAAGCGTTTTATTATAATTTTTATTAAACGGATGTGACGTCACGTCTAACTGTTTTCGACTTAATACCACACCTTTTTGGCTCAAAACAATTGCTTCCATGTTCGGATTAATAATAATGGCGCGATTTTAATCGAAAACAACTTGAAAACCGAGTCATTTATTTAAACTAAAAGAGATGGAATGACCACCGAAGCGCTTGTTAATTTTATAATTCGACGAGTTAATGGTGAATGCGGGCTTAAAGCGTTGTCATTTCGACTAATTGGGACAAATGGGGATAAGTGCTCGTCTTGGAATCTTTTTTCACTCTGTTTACATTGTGTTATTTGGGCACGAGGAGCCCAGACGAGTTTTGAATCAAAACTACACCGGATTTTTTAGATGCCTGAAATCTTTCCAAATGTTGAGATTCATAATTGCCATCGAAGGAATCTTTAATTTATAATCAGAACTCTTACATAGAAATTTTTCAAAAATTTTCAAAATTTATTTGATTTACGAATTTTTTTTTAATTTGTCCATTATTTCTAAAATACTTGTATTTTAACGATTTTCTCGACGCCAATCGACTTCCCAGAACATTTTACATACCGGCATGTGGTTCAAAATGTCTTGTCCAAATTAACCAAATGAAGAAAGTGAAAATTTTGGAATAATGACTAAATTATTGACTAAAAATTTTACAATAATTAAGCATATTTATTCTCCTACAAGTTCTGCGAATCTTTTTTTGGCATCAAAATTACGCTCGTAACAAATATAAAAAAAAGAGAAAGTGAGGGAGGAAACAAAAAGATTGAAGTAAAAGGAAATGGAAATAGTGGACTTATAGAAGAAGGTGGTCACAAAAAGAAGAAACGTAGAAACTTACTAGTGATGGTATCTTTTAACGACATTCGACAATAATAAAACAGTTTCATTTAATTTATTTTGCATTTTTTACTCATCAATGTTCCTATTACCTTTCATTTCGCATAAGACTCACCCTGTATATACAGTATGTCTTCGGATTAAGTTTACAAGAGGAAAAAAAAATCTTTGATTTTACGCTAAAACTGCAAAGGAAAAACATTTTTTGCTTTACCTGAAACGAGAAAATATTTATTATTCTAACTCAGTAGAAAGAAAAGTTCATTTTTCTCTTGATTTTGGATTAAAATAATTTTTCTCTGCTTTTTAAATCCCATCACATTGGCGGTTTTATTTTTTTGACAATGATGTCACTTTGACAAAAAAGTTTTCGCAAGTTATTTAAATAACAAAAATATTTCTGAAAACATAATTTTAATAAATAGCAACTCAAAGAAACAGCTTCAAGATAAAAAACACAGTAATTTTTAACAAGAATTATCATTATTTAATTAATAAATTAATTGTTTAAATTAATTGTTACAGTCACGTATAGTTGTCAAATAAATCAAACCGCCAATGTGACAGGATTTAAAAAGCAGAGAAAAAAAGTCCAAAATCAAGAGAAAAATTAACTTTTCTTTTCACTGAATCAGAATAATGAAATTTTAATTAGAGATTTGTTCGTTTCTGGTGCATGAAGCAAAAAATGTTTTTCCTTTTTAGTTTTGGCGTAAAATCAAAAACAAAACAATGTTTCCTCTTGTAAACCCAATACGGTGACATACTGTAAGTATACCTTATTTGAGTAAATTGTAAAAAAAAATAAGAAAGTTTTAAAAAACACACTGTTGATGAAAAAGCAAATTTTTTACAAAGAATCTCGAAAATTGGCGTTAAAAATCTGTTAGTTTTCAATTTCAATTGAAAAAAAAAATAAAATTTATCTACTAATTTAAGAACAACGAACAACTTTTAGGTATATAATCTCATTCAGAAATAGATTCTTGGGTAAAATACAAAAGACATCTGAAAGTTCTTGTATTCTATGTTGTTAGCTTATTTGTGTTTTACATCAAGAGTCGAAACTTTCGCCGTTTTTTTCCAGTAATTATACGTCATTTTTTATTTTCTTCAAATTTTGCAAAGAAAGGAAGATTTGAAAGATTTGAATATGAAAAGTTAAAAAATTACGAAAGGAAAACATAAGAATGCTGAAGTTTTGAAACATTTGAGCATAAAAACAGACGACTATTGTGAAGAGAGAAAAGTTAAAAGTTAAAAAATTGATTTTGCAATAACACAAAAAGAGAGAAGTGGGGGTGAAAAAAAGAGAAGTGGAGGAGAAAGGAGACCAAAGCAAAAGAGATTATGAATAATATAATTCTAGAAGATGGTCACAAAAAGAAGAAACGTAACATGCACAAGAATGAAGGAGTGAGTTTAGATATCAAGAAAGAAGAAAAACAAAGATTTAAACATAAAAAATGAAACTAATGAGATGAAATTTGAAAAACCTAATGGAAAAAAATAGTGAAGGTTTATAAAATAACTAACTAATAAGTATAAAATAAAACCGAAAATAGTCATAATAATGTTAACATAAAAAATAAAAAAATGATAATGGCACTAGAAAAATCATCTGGCCATCTATAAGAATAAAAAAATTCATAACTCGAAAACTATAAGTTCTAAGACAATACGGTTTACAAAGGCGCATTTTTTTAAGCAATTTTACATAAAATTTTGATTTGTCGTAAGATTTGGAGACGCCAATTGAATTTTTGGAACATTTTCGATTTTTTTTAGGTCCAAATATTTATTTCTTGTTTAATTTTTTTCTCTTTTACTTCTCTCACTGTAACTCTTGAAAAAGAAACATAATTTCTTGATTAACAGCTGCTTGTACATAAAAATCCGCTCAGCATTTTCACCCTCATAAACAAGAAAAAATAATTAATCATGGCGTGGTTCGTACATCCTTAATTACTCTAATAAAGTCACATTTCGTAAATTAGGCAATGCACTGGTTCAAAAACAATGAAAAAGTCCGATGGCTTATAAATATCCATCATCTTTGAAAATACATCGTTAAAAATGAGCGGAAACCGTTCTCAATGACCCTAATGGAATAACCGATAGCGTAAAAAATAGGAATTTACCACGTGGCTTTCTCAGATAAAATGTTATTTTAGTAAAACGGTATCTATCCGCACCGTTTGCATCCACACGTCTTTGTCCCGTATACGAAGATTGATGGTTTATTTCATGGTTGTGTGGATGGTTTTACTTCGGGATTGGAGTTTAAGCAATGTGATGGTTGTTTGACACTTTAAAATAAACAAAACGTCTGCTTCAACCGATCACGTAAACATCACATTCAGTTTGGTAACTTAATTTGTGGAAATATTTTAATTTTTTTACGATATTTATTAGTTGGTTCGGATTTAACGCGTCGTAAAAATTTCTAAATAAACGCACAGATGTGGACGGTGAATGTGTTCTAATTAATACACGATCTGGTTCCAAATGGCTAATAAATCAACGGAATCTAATCAAGTTGTTTGAGACTATCCTAAATTTTTAGTTTAGTTTTTCAGGTGATTGTTTCAGAATCGGTCATTGAAGTTCAAACTGCTTCACTTTAAGTGAAACAGAGAAATTTCCGCTGATTCTTAATTTAGACCAAAGTGTTTTCGCTTGAAATAAGAGATTCAGGAATCTGAAAATAACCGATACTGATGCAATGCAACGTAAATATCGAGAGAAATCATCATTTTATGAGCAAGAAAATTAATCAACATTACGAGGAGTTTTACTCTGATTTTGGCACAATCTCTGTTTTTTCTTTACATCTTGTGACTGTTTTTCTCGGTTTTCACAACTAAGTGATTTAAAAAAAATTTTTTTTTTCTATTTTAATTTTCGAATTTTTTCTTACGTTCTGATCTTCTAAAGTAATATTACTGGCGTAATTTTGTTCCTTATTCTTTCTTACTGTCTTCTTTTTTTATTGTTATTACTTTTATATGTTTCTTTTTTGACATTCTATAGCCCCTTCACATCACTCAAGTTTAGTTCTTTTTGTTGATTTTCAAACTGTATTTTCAAGCTCTGTTTTTATCTTCACTCTTTTTTTTTCCTTGTTTTTCTTCATTCTTGGTTATCGTCTAATTTTGTTTTTATTCTTATTTGTTGAAGCACCAACGTAACTATAGTTACGTTACTTTAAAGTATACTTTAAAGTTCCTTAAAAAAAATTTTTCCTTTTAGGTCTGTCATTTTCAGCAGTTTTACTTGTGTTTCCGCTTTGTAATTTTTCGAACTTTATCTTTATCATTGTTTAATTTTTTGTGTTTCGCTTTGGTTTTTTCTTTTCTGCTTTTTCTTCTTTTAGTTATTACAAACATAACTTTCAGAAGATAATTTAGAAACCACAAAGAGATTTACAGAAAGTGTAGAAATGATGTTTGATTATTGTAAAATTTTAGTCAGACGAAAAAACCAAATTGAAAAATAAAACCAGCAACAGGTTTTAATAACCATGTCGAAATTTGAAGATTCTGATATCTAACTTCTTGTTCTTTTTATTTAAGTCTTAATTTTTGATGTGGAAAGCTATCTACTTGAAATAGGTATAATACAGAAAACAAGTTTAATTTTTTTTAGTATTCTATTTAAAAACGGCAAGAAAATAGTTATTACGAGTGAAAAGGTTAAGTTCACGAGTGACGAAGTGAGTGGTCTTGTTTCACGAGTAGATAAACAATCTTTATCTGCAAACGTCACAAAAGTGACCACTTTTATGACTAAATGACACAGGTAAAAGTTTTACTTTTCAGACATGGAGTAAAAACACTGTTTTTACGCCTAGGCGTTTTCACTTTTACTTGACACTTACTTTGACATTTACCACTGTTGTCTCTTTCTTGTCCCTTTCGCTTTTTCAGCATTTTCTGGAGAGGTACAAGGTATATTATCAGCATTCGACATTTTGCACTATAAACTATACCAGTTATTCACCAGTTAAATCAATCAATTTCGAAATCTCAACACAAATTCCGAAACTGACGCGTGACGTTTGTTATGATTTTATTGCAAAGCGTCCTGATTATTGAGGTGAGTTACTTGATTATTGGTGTGTTGCTCTTTTCGTTCCATCTGAATCGTTTGCAGATAAAATAGTATATGTTATTTGGAGTAAAAGTGAGTTTATGTGGCTCAGCTGAATCCATTTGCCTCACTCCGTTCGGCAAAATGAACGTTCAGCTTCGCCACATAAACAATCACTTTTACTCCTAATAACATAATCTACTATTATCGTCGTGTATAATACATATTTTGTTTTAATATGCACACATCTACCAGAATTTCTTGAATATAAACAGTAGACAAAAATTGCTTTATTCACTAGACGATAAAAAAGTACTTTATCTACTGAAATTTTGATAAAATATAGTAGGTACATAAAAATTACTTTATTTCGATAGACGATAAAAGATTACTTTATCTACTAAAATTAGTTGATAAAATCACTCTTTAACATTGAGTACAAAATAATAGTTGTTTGTATTAATTACAAGGGAGAAATCTTTTTCTCCCACAGGTGGAAGTTACTCTCCAAGATATGTCGAGGGCAGTAACCACCAGGGAGGAAAAGACACTTTCCTCTAGTTTAATACATATAATTTTTCCTACGATCCAGTAAGAAAAACTTAACAATTTTTCTTGATATCCTAGTTTTGCCTTTAAATCTAGCAGTATATTTTTCTGTTTCTATGGGGGAGGTAAAATTTTTACTTTTCTGAGAGGTTACATATATTTTTATAATGTAATTTTGACAGATGAGAGAAGAACATTTTTACCTCCCGGGGAGGTAATTGACCACTTTCTTTTGTGAAATTAGGGTGTAAAAACTTACTTTCTGTTAAGGTCGTAGAAAAAATAAGTTTTCAATTGGGATTATCTACATAAAAAGTTTTTTTTGTAATTTGCCTCTATTGTGATTCTCTTATTGAATGCGATCTCTTAATAGTCAAAAGACAACTAGATCAAATTTTTGTTTAAAAATGCAAAAGAGGGCAAGTTACAAAAAATAGTATAAAACAACTTATAAGCCTTCAAGTACTCATTCTTTAGCTTCGCCACTCGTTTTTTACACTTAAATTCGTACTTCGAGACTGCTCTTATTATGAAACTTGTTTTTTAATATATAGGTACTATACTCGTTGCGTTGTTTTTGTTCAGAGTTGGATTTATTTATTTTTCCTCTTCCCTCAATTGAAATTCAAAATCATCAACAGATTTTAAAGTCGAAATTTGAAGATTCTTTCTAAAAAACTTGTTTTCATTTTTCTTTTTCAATGTTTTTCAAAATTGCGATTGATTTTGCAAATCTTTTCTCACATAAATCATGTGTTGTTTTTTGTGGTTTATTTTGCAAAATCGTAGATCCATTGATTATGTAGTTGTTTCAATCAATAATATTAATAAGAATTTAGCGTTGGCTTCATCATCCATTTGCATGCATCTGTGAAGATTGATCGCAATAAATCAGTTGGTGTTGTTGTTGAACCTGCGAGAGGGACACCCCACGACGCCTCCTCCTACACGTCTCCTGTCATTCCGGACCTCGCCCTATGCGTCGTGCAAACCCGTTGCGTTCACCTACCTGTTGGTCTCCACCATAACTCTTCAATCCCATCATCATCATCATCGAACGAACAAGTTCGAAAACACAATAATAATTATCGTGCATCACGAAATTTCGTCTCGACTGTACCAGACAACAGGTTTTCTGAAAAAATTTCGGTCGAGAATCTAAAAACATAATTCAAAATTTCAAATAGAGAATTATTAGGAAGATATTGGACTGACTTATAATTAGTAGCCTGGTTTTGTCAGTTATGATATATTATGGGCCTAGACGGAGAGAAGCCTATAGTCGAGACTTTGCCACTGACAAGGACAGACCACCGCCGTGTGGGTTTGTCCGGTATTTTATTTATATAGAAACTCGGGCTTTTGAATGATTTGTTTTAATGTCGGGGAATAAAAAATCATCATCGGTGGTGGGAAAGCAGTTCGATCAGAGGATTAGGTTGGCAGCATGAAATAATTACACACGTATTATGTGTACTATCGAATAAAATAAATTCCATTTCAAGGAACGTAAGTAAACACAATGGACAATAAATTTGAAACAAAATAACCTTATTTACTCAACTATAAAACCATTTTCCTATAATTCCGGCTGTAATTATACCGGATATGGGTGCGACGACGTTTTCGAGATTGCGTTTAATGTTATTAACATCAAGAGTTGATTTTTTTTACGCCACAACACCCTTATTTCGGTTATGATGACCGGATGATGGATACGCACAACGACCACTCACAATGGGACAAGCCTTTGCACGATTAGGGGTTTCGCCAAGGCGACGAAATTGATCTATTGGCGGAAACGGGATAATTTTTCTATGATTGTTTCTTATTATAGCAATTTTTTTCTGTTTCTGATTCGTTTTCTTCTGTCAATGATATTACAGGGTAACTCAAGTTTAACCGCAACCCTAAAAATATATTTTTTTGAGAATCCGAACATCAAACAATGTGTTGTAACTTCAAAAATAATTACGAGAAGTATTTTTGAAGAGAAAAAAAACAAAAATACCGGGTGTAACGAAAAGATGGGGACAAAGGGTAACCTGAGATTCCCTAGGTTAAAATAAAGCGGTTTAACCCAACTTTTTTTGTTTTTCTTTAATAACTTTTTAATGGAGTAATTGATTTTTATAAATTTTTTTTTTATCGTAATTGTAAAGTACTTATCTACTTATTAACAACTTAACACGTTTAAAGCCACGTTTTATTTATACCTACGTAATCTGAGTGGCGTATTTTTTTTATTCGAAAGCTACATTGTTTTTAAACAATTTTTGTATTGATCTTGGTTTTAGAGTAAAAAATAATTTAAGTAAATGTGTCAAATTTTTTTATTGTTTTTAAAATTGTTTAAAAAAATTTTTAGGTTTTTATGTATGTTTTTGTTATTAAACAGTAATGTAATTTATAATTAATTTAAACAAAAAAAAAACATACCTAATGTTATTGGTGTTCTCTAATCTTGGGTTAAATCGCTTTATTTTGACTTAGAGAACCTCAAGTTACTCTTTGTCTCTATCTTTTTGTTACACCCTGTATAACTTGCAACGAATTTATGTCACATTTATCGAAAGACCTGTCGCCAAGCTAACTACTGTAAAAAAATGCTGTATTGATAACCAGTTGGTTTGGAAGTTTTAAGTGACACACTGTAATTCAATTTTCAAATTATTTCCAAAAATTAAATATTTATCTAAAGTTTTGAACGCTATTAATAATTTTAGATTTTTGAAAACCTTTGTTAAAGATCTGTGTATTAAGATAATCTTTATGGTTTTCGTCTTTATTAATTTTTGTTTGACATTTTTTAAAGCTTTAGAAATTTTGATCTAGCCGGCCTGTGAGGAGTCCTGTGTTTTTACAATTAAGTTGGCAACATTGTAACATAATATAGAGATCGAAGATATGTGACAACAACAAAGATATGACACAATTTTTATCTTTTGATTCTATATTTTGTAAAATGTTACCAATTTCCAGTGTTACTAATATAATTTTGAAAGCACACAGATGCTATATTATGATTAGAAATTTAACTTAAGACATGATGGTGTATCTTTTTAACGAAACTTTTAACAAAATTTTGAAAATCCACTTATTAGAGCACCAATTTTAAATCAAGTAGGTATACAGAGTGCGCCAGAACTCGCGCCCCAGAGAAAAATGCCATGTAGGGTAAGATACCAGGAACATGGAAAAAATGTTTAAAAAATTCCATCTATAAAAATTTCGAAGTTAAGAGAGCTTAAATTTTGCTCTTTGATTTTATTTCTGTTGGAAAAATAATTTTCAAGTTTTTTTGCTACAGGCTATTAGAAGAGGAAACAAGGAAGCTGTATCCTAAATTGTACCTAACTCTTTTAATGTTATTTATGAATTTTATTGGCAAAATTTTTGTACCTTTACTAAGTAATTATAAAAAACATATTATACAAGATCATCAGTATCATTAAATAGACATAAAAAAATGTCAAATGTCAAAAAATACATGGCAAAATTTTTTGACAGAATTTTTTCAAGATTTTTCCACGTTTCTGGTATCTTATCTTACTTGAAATTTTTCTAGGTATGGGGCGCGGGTTTTAACACACCCTATATGTATTACATAAGAAAACAAACACTTTTTTTAATAACTTTCCATACGATGCTTTGTCTACAATCGAACTTTCACGGATAGGTAGTTTTGACGCTAAAAAAACACCCGTTATTTATAGTAGTTTGTATTACCAGTTAAATATTTTTGTTGTTAAAACTTTGAAATAATATGTTAATAGTAAATATGTATTATGTAATTTATTTTTTTTTACTTAAAAACAAAACGTAAGGTAAAACAGCTAAAAATATTTACAAATACATGTTATATATTATTTGTCACTTTAAATTCACATTTTTTCTTTATTAAGCACACTGTATAGAGCTTGGACGATTTTAGTTGGGCTAAATCACCCACAATCATCCCGGCCCTAATTTACATTGAGAAGCGTCAAACAAAATTAAATTTTAGGATTAATTTTTTCTTCAATTTTTCATATTTTTTTGGACGTAATCACAAATTCAATAAAATTTGAATGGTGTCAAGGTCATTGCCGAGGCCCAAACTCTCCACAAATCCGGAAACCTTCAATCTAGTCCAGTTGTTGACCTCGTCTGTACTTGTCAATTCAACGCGTGTACCTTAAACTCCACCCTCTCTCCAATCGTAGCTCATTTCAGGCATCTAGGCGTTTCCACCTCCCATCTTTGGCCAATCACGATCAATTCATGTACAAACAACGCCACAAACACCGACTAGGCGAGGCACACTAGATCCAGTGTCATAGTAGTCGGTCACGCGTCGGCGTATTTAATAGGGGAGATCGGTCGCAAATCGCACCAAAGGGCGCACCCCTTCACCCTAATCATTTGAATATTATCCGTGATTTTTGTATAGTCCACGATTTATAACATATAAAATATGTTAATTCTCGAATAGAAATTCGTTACGGCCGTAATGTATGCGAGAGAGACACGATTTGCATACAATAAAATATGAACGTGGCATTCAAATTTGAAAAAAGGGTCATTTCGTATTAAGAGGGAGAGCAATCGCGGTTATTTTGCATAGGATTATTGCTTGAAAGTTTTTTGAAAAATTATAACACCGATTTATGCAAATCAGTTATCGATACGTCGAAGGGTATACACCCTTCAAATGTACTACTAACGAGATGTATATTCATATTTAAATTCACTGTGAATGACGTCAATTCTTTTCTCTTTTCCTTTCGATAATTTATTGGTGCCTAATTTTCGATAGGGGACCCACCGAACGGCTTGTTATCGAAATTAGGACCAACGAATAAACTTTAATTTCCTTGTATGAAATATGGGAAAGCTACTCGGCTTCAAACCAATGAAATTTAATATTTAAATATAAATCAAAGTACTGAAGATGTGGTCTATTATACGAAAGAAACCGGTTCCATTGTAATTATACAGCACTTCAACTACCGAATTGATTTTATTCTAAACCTTTGGTTGAAAGTAAATGAAACCCAAATAAAATCTGAGTGGGCAGAAATATTAATTTGGCAACACTGACTATCAAATTCAACTGCCACAATTTTATAGTCCATTGTCATTCATTTGCTATGGTCGGTTGCTGACATGGCCGTCATCTGACACACTCTGATATCACCAATAATACGGTGTTGCCAATTTAAAATAAATTAATGTCATAAATTGAATTGCCACTGGATTCATTTGATAACTGAAATTGTCATTTTTGACTGTTATTTGTTTATTAGTTGTCACTACTTTTTTAAAGAATTTTAATTCATTCTCATTTTTTATTTATATTTTTGTTATAAATCGAAACATGTTTAACAAAAATGCAAAAATAATAATAAACTAGAAAAATACACATTGTAATCTAAATTTACTGTTTTTTCTTTTTTAAATCTAGTGTTTTTTTCATTCATCTCCTTCGATCGAGTACCAACTTAAAATATAAAATATTGCGTTACTTAAAACGCGTGTTTTTGACACTACAGTAAGAAAGGTCGACAGAAATCTTGTCGCGAGGCAAGCGCTGGCAAGTAACCAATTTTTTTATTGCCAACTTAATTTCATAATCAGAGGCCACTTTGATTAGAACGAATGGTATAATAAAACAAGACTTGTTTCGACTTGTATAATTATAGTCCTTCTGTTTACAATTTTTAACAAACTCTTGATTGATAAAACACCTTGTATAGGCTATAAGAGCAAGCATCCGTAACGAAAAACCAAAACCAGGCAATAAAACGGCATTTAACCGTCGATTAATCTAACCAGAAACCCATCTGAAGATTTAATTTGTATAAAAGCGCAGTAAAATCGCTTTTTAAATATCAAAATAAACCACTTTTAAAAATAGCTAATCGCTTGATTTCGTTATAAAAAGCCACTCTTTTGCTAAATTCATTGCCAAATCAGATATAAAATTTCAACATTTACGTGTTGTTTAATTTATAACGAAATTCTTTGGATATTGGATATGATTTTGTTTTAATCGAGTGACCTTGACGGGTACATTTCGCCACATTGTAACAGGACACCTGAAGGAAGACCCCGAGTGAGCAATCGTAAATCCTTTTATTACATCCGCAATGAGAGTACCTATAAATTGTGGCTTAATTGCGCGGATTATTTACTGCTATTTTTCATGGGACACGCTGTATACCATGTGCGGGGGCGAATAACAGCCTTTTCGAAAGGAATTTAAAAAAAAATTGAAAAAGTAACAAACAAATGTCATATTTTTACTATTTACAATACAGGATGATTCAGAAAACTAAATTGTACAGGGTGCTACATTTTAGATGTCTGAATATAGGGAATCTCCGAAAGTATTAAGAGGTTTAGCCAAAAACGAGCGATACGTTCTGGGGCTCATTTTTTTAAGAAAATATTGCTTAAGATCGCATTCCGCTACCGTTTTTTGTTTTCGACTTATACAGACAAAAGTTGACATTTTAACAAAAAAAAAATCATATCTTTGTAATTATAGAAGATAGGAATTTGAAATAAAGACATTATAGATACACTTTTTACGTAGAATTTAATAATGTAATTAATGTTTTTTTTTCAGTTGTTTGTTTGGCCGTAATAAGATAAATTTGTATTTTTTTTAATGATGGGAATTATACAGGTTGCGTCAGAACTCGCGCCTCAGAGAAAAATGCCATGTAAGGTAAGATACCAGGAACATGGAAAAAATGTTATAACAAAATCTGTCTAGAAAAATTTCGAACTTATGAGACTGTATTTATTTCAGTTGAAAAAATAATTTTTCAAGTTTTTTTGCTACAGGCTATTAGATGAGGAAACAAGGAAGCTGTATCCTCAATTGTAACTCTGTTTAATGTTATTTGTGGCTTTTATTGGCAAAGTTTTTGTACTTTTACTACATAATTATAAAAAAACATATACAAGATCATTAAATGTCAAAAAACAATTTTTAAAATTTTTTTCATGTTCCTGGTATCTTACTTGAAATTTTTCTCTGGTGTGCGAGTTCTGTAGTTCTGTCCCTGTTAGATGACTATTATATCTTCAAACAGCTTGCTTTGTTTTCTTATCTAAAAAATATGTACCTATTTGTACAGAATATTTTAATAGGTACGTTTTCAGCAAAAAATTATGTTTAATTTTTATTTGCAGTTGGTCATGACAAAATCAGCAAACGTCATATTTTTACTATTTACAATGCACTGAATTATACAGCATCAGTTTATTTGTTTCTCTTTTTTTATTTTTACATCACGATTTTGTATACCTCTTAGTACCGTGCGATCAAAAAAAAAAATAGAGTAGGCGGTGATTAAAGTCCTTCAGATGACAATCCTGATTTTTGACCGCGGAAACTTTGGTAAGTTTTATTCGTTTTGAGTGAAATAATGTTTACACTAGAGCAAAAATTTTGCAAGTTATTACAAAAATGCTGTACAAGACGAAAACGGTGAATGGTTATTTTCACTTTCAGTTTGTGTGGAAAATGTGTTGCCAGCTGTATTCCTAGATTAATAGTCGCCTACTCTAATTTAATTTTTTTTGATCGCACGGTATTATACTTGGGGAATTATTGAGAAAAAATAAACACAAAAATTATACCTAGACATCATTATTTATTTCTATTTATATTTACATACAGAGGGTTTTATAGCTGTTTTTATAATAAAATTGTCTAAGTGACACTTTTACTGAGGTTATTTTCAAAATTATTATGCAGGGTGTTTCGTTTTTATTGCAACAAATTTAAACAGGTGATAGAAAATTCAATTTTAGAACAAAAGTTTGTAAAGGAAGCTACACCCCCTGAAAGTGGTGTGTTTTTAATTGAGTTTTTTTTCCAATATTTCAGACACAATTTTAGATAAGATTACAAAATTTGGTACATCAACTGATAACCTTTATACACTTACACTTACACTTTTTAATCAGTGCCCAGTGGCGTCCAAAACCGGGGTAATAGGGTAAAAAGTACCCTACTAAAATTTTTAAAATTTTCAATTATTGATACAGAGTGAATTACGGATGACCACCGAGTGTTTTATCAGCGCCTGCTTTCTAATTTTCCCAAAAGCGTGAAAACGTGTTGCTCTCCTAACCACAAGTCCAAATAAACGGTTCCCTGCCCTCTAAAATTTTTCGTGTAGGTATTTATCCAAGCAATTAACAATCTCGCACGCGTCCGTCGTGCATCAGGTGAACCAACTTCCATAACACAAAAGATTTCGTTCTCATCGATGGATGGAGGAAAAAAATGAGACGTGCAAATCGTGTCGAATCGAAAAGAAGAAGGCGGAGTTGGTTTGCTCACGCGACGCCGGCCGACGACCATCATCATCAGAGGGGAACCTTCACCGGGAAGTTTCCAATAAATAATTACCTAATCGCGGCCATAAAGAAGACATCCGTGTCATCGACTACACAACAGTTTGACGTGATGCTCGCGCCAACATCCAGTAGGCCGGTCGGTAGTCGGATTCTCGGGTTACCACTACTTCTGCCCACGACTGTACCGTACATTCCAACGCAAGCACAGGCACACTCGATGCACGTGCTGGGACAAGACGTGACCGTTTTTTACCATTGGACCATGGGTCACTCGACATTTGGACCCAATATTACCCGATCTGGGCTTAACACTTAATTTCCACAATTTTACGAAAATGTCATTTTTCAACCAAAAAGTGTGATTTACTGATAATTATCAGGATTGGGTTCGATCCCCGATACCCAATTTTTTTTTTCAGCTTTTATTTGGAAAAAAAAAGAGATTCCGGTACCGGGAATCGAACCCGAGCCTCCTGGGTGAAAGCCAGGTATCCTAGCCACTAGACCATACCGGATGATGATAGGCATAGTGATAACAGACGTGATAAACATAAAGTAAAAAACAAATGAATGCGTTCATTGACGGACAAGTTGAATTGTCACCTGTCATAAGGTGTGTCGGGGCATTCAATGCCCACATACGAGCGTACAGTCACGTGCAAAAAACAAAACACAATTGAATATTGTGGGCGAGGAATCTAGTCCTCGCACTCCACAGCCAACTCGCGATTTATTTTTCTAGTTTGCGAAATGATGAATTAACATACAGGGTGAACAAAAAGTATGGAACCAAGCATTTTTCACTTTCTGAAAAAATATTTACAACATTAAAAACTAGTATAAAAATGACTATTTTTTAAAAATTAAATTTTTCGAAAAATCTATTAGTTTGTGGGTTCAACAGAATCTTTTTTTTCACAATTTTTTGGTCAAGGAATATTAACCAAAAATGTAATATGTCAAAAGTGCTTGAATTGTAATTTTCAGTATTGAAATTCGATTAGTCGAAAAAAATAGTTTTCTCATGGTGTCGGATTTATCGCGAAAAGTGTTTATATTTTATCGGTCAAAATAAATCGTCGATTGTGTGGGAACTGCTGCAATTAGCTGATTGGAAAACGCAGATTTAGCTGATTCCGAAATGGGAGTAAAAAAACTAAGAATTTCTACGATTGCACAATTATGTGTGAATTTAGCTTTCAGCACGTTATTATTGTGTATAAACAAATTGCAGACACGTTAAAAAAACTATATATGCAATATTATTAGGCAATGATTAATAAATAATTTAGTTTCCATAATAAATTTCATAATGGTTGTAAAAAAATTTACCTATTCATACACAAACAATTATATCGAAGAGGTGTCATTGAATTTTTCACATATTTGGCCGAATAACCTCATTCGTAAAATATAGTTACATATTTATAATAAATTTATTTTGGGAAATTTATGACTGATGATAGGTTTTATTGCAATGTTTTGAGTTTTATGAATTTTTTATTGATGGGTTTTCGTCATGAAATGACAAAAAATTGATGACAATTTGCACAATTAGGTTTCTCAGAAAATGAATGACAAGTTATTAAAATTATTCCAACATTTGCAAGTATAATTTTTCTCTGAAGTGAAAATTTAACAATAAAAGTAAATGCAAATTGATCCGTGGGTTTGCCCAAAAAAGACGCTTGAAATTTTATTTTAACCAATTTTTTTTCATTGTCATTTTGTAATTTCGATGTTTAGGTAATTCAATTTTTGGTCAACTTGAATTGAACATTGATGAATATCTGAAAATTGACTCGTCTCACATATCACTGTTGCCAATTTAATTTTAAGTCAGCAATTTTTTGGTTTTTAATTACCTAATTAATTAAGTAAATTTGATTCTAAGGCTTATAAAACAATAGCTGACAAATGACTTTAAAACCTAGATTAGATTAGGTTTTAAATTGAAATTACTGATCTCACATAAGTAGGTATACATATTTTAGTTTAAACAACTCTATTAATTTAGGTAAACCTGGGCTAAGTATTTAGTGCTTAACCTATTTACGCATACCTACTTATACCTAATATACAGGGTGTCCCACCTAAGACTTTTGGATCTAATATTTCTATTATTTGCCAACGGATTCTAACGGAATTTAAAATGTAGGATATATAGTGGGTAGAAATTAATATCACATTACTAAAACATGATTTTAACATAGCTTTTAAAAATGCTAAATTACTTAAAATTTGTATCAATTTGTTAATCGCCAATCAAAAATGCCATAAGCAAAAATCTGTCTTTGAAAGAGGTCCCGCGTACAAGAAAAAAGAATAAAATTGTCTAAAAAGTGGCTAAAGATGCAAAAACATGGGCGGCTATAAAAAAGAACGATATTACCGAATTTTAATCACTGTCAGGCGACAATGACTTTGATATTTGACGTTTATTGTTTTTCTAACTTTAAAAAGTTAATAACTTAATTTAGGAACTGCATTTATTGGGCTAACCAGTCCAGTACAACAAAAGATGATTAAAGATACCACCATTAGACCAATGCAACGGTTTTAAAAATTCTTAAAGTGTTTTAACTTAATTTAGCACAGGTTTTCAGGATTGTAGAAAATGTTACTTGAAGACGTATTGGTTAACTTAGATTAAATTCTTTCAAAAATTAGGTCAAAATTTTAACAACATAATCGACGTATTCCTACTGATTCAGACAAGTGATTTAGTTAATTTTTTGTGTATTGGTTTTTCATTATGTTGCATAAATTGCTTTTAAAAAACGATATTTTTAAGTTAAATAATAATATGTGTGGAGAGCTAGTCATTAAACAAGTAATTTTTTGGTTCATCAGCATAACATTAATTAAAAAGCAGATACTGTGTTTTAGCTTGAAGAAAGATTCCTTTCTTTGCATTTCCAATAAAGCGCACATCAAAGCCCATAAAAATCCCAACGTTTATATTTGTCCATTACCGTAGTACGAAGTCTTAATGTTACGGTCAACGAATCTCTCGACAAAGCCATCGGCGGCAACCTTCACCTAAAGCAAGAATCCTCAATTTGTTACTATGTACACAGAGTAAATCTGTGTATGTTTAACTGTATTCATGATCATCACCTCGCGTTTATTTTCATAAAATCGTGCAATTGTTCAATATTCATAAAATTCCGTCCATATCACCTTGAATGGGAAACTCTATACGTGTGTGAATGCGAACGCACCATTTTCACTTTTTAGTCTCAATCGCTCGGTCAGTTTACACGATTTTTATTTCTTTGATTCGGTAAAGGGGAGTGTTGGGTTACACAAAGGGTGCAAATTCGTAAATTTTCCCTTAATACGTTTCTCTGCATACGCGGAGGTTAATTACAAAATCGAGCAGATGGTGGAGGACGTCAACCACTCAAAGCCCCTCTATATTAGTGAAGGGTTGATACATCATCAGGAAAAAATCGAAAAAAAGTTTTTCTTGTCTTTAAAAAAGCTCGCTTAATAATAGATTTCTACCTTTATGGCATTATGAGTATTCAAATAAAAAGCCCGCACTATTGAAAAGGCACATCTGCAATGATAAAAGATTTTTTTCCAGTGAAACCCTACTAAAAGGATTCGAGCTTTTGTGCTTCCGTATTTGATTTTTTATTTGGTTAAGGTGTTAAAATTTGGTCGGTTTCAGGTAAGAAAATAAGCATCGTCGTCCGTGAACGTCTGCGTTTATGAAAAATGGCCGCAAATAAAACGTCCAACAATAAACGTCGAACATACTGTAAATCATTGTTATTTTATTAGTCGTCGGTCAAAATGGCCGGAGGAATTTCCATGTAAGCAACGCGCTGCTCGAATTGGGTTAATTATTTATTTAAATTCCTTGTCGTTTTTGGAGTGAAAAAAGTATAAATTCATCGAAGGTTTTGAATCACGAATGTGGAATACTTATCGATTAAAATTCAAAACATAGCCGGTTTAGTAAAAGGAAGTTCAGCTAACGATGTTTGAATTTTTATTTATAATATGGTGAAATAACAGCTCGATGTGTCCATTTCCGCCTCAAAAACAATGCCAATGCGCATTCCTAGCAATTCGTGGATTATTTTTTTATGTAGACGTGAGATTCGGACCCCAACTTGACCAAAAATAACTACACGATATCTCACACTGGGTCAACGATCTCAACAAGCACAAAATTATTACCATTTATATAAATTTTAGAAAATTTAACTACTCGCTGCGCTCGTTGGCAAATTTGAGCGCAGAATTCCAATGGTTTTTTTTATTTTCAACAAATTTATACAAAAATTTGCATCACCTGATTTTATTTTCAAGTAGGATGTTTCAGAAATGAGCTACAGTAAACAAAACTAAACAAATAATGAGTCATAGTTAAAAAGAAAAAAACTGAATAAATAAGCAAAATTCAAGAAAGATACTTATTAAAAAAAACAAAAAGAAACAAGATGCGGAAAAACTGGATTCAGTAAAGAATTAATAATGTACTTTTTTCTATTTTACGTCTGAAAGAACGCTTATTTCGATACCAAAATTGATGCTTTAATGAGCCATTTCAACACCAATTCGGGTGCTGAAATAGACTAGTACAATTTACTTTCTTGAGGTTAGTAATGGTGATTTTCAGCGGCATTTTGAGCGATTTCTCTTATTTCAGGAGGTGTGTGCATGAAATATCTGCAGTATATTTATTGTTAATTCAACAAAATTTTGAAAAATATTCCAGAGCTGTCGCTTCGAAAATCGAATTTTTCAAACTTTGTGACATTTATTACCAACCATCACCTTATTTGGGCAAAAATTCCTAAATTTTGTAAAATTGACTTTTATAATAATAATAATAAGTATTTTATTTATTATTTTCAACAGGATGAACCTATTTACAGGAAATGTCTAGCCTAAGAAACACAATACAATACAATAAATAATAAACAAATCAATAAAATGAATTATATACGCATTATACAAGTTACAAGATAAAATTCAATAATATTAGATTAATAAAATAAATGTTAGATTTGTATATAATTCAGTTAAATATTACTCCAGCAGCCTCTAATATTTTCCTTACGTTATCATGGTGTATATCACAAAGAGTACATATTTTATTAAAAAGAAACGTCATGAGTAAGATGGGAGATTTTATGTTAAAAAGTACGTAAAACGCGGAAAATAGAAAAAATAGCATAAAAAACTTGTTCCATAAGTCATTTGTGGGAACTCGTCTTTTATAAAACTCGCGCTTCGCTGCTCGTTTCATAAACCTGAACTCGTTCCACAACTTGGCTTACGAAACACGTTCTTTAATATACTATTTTCTTTCAAGTTGAAAATGGTATTTTTATAGTTTACAGTTCATTTATGAACTTAAGCATAAGTTAAAAGAAAGAATAAAAAACAAATACAGTAACAAAAACATGAAATTACACATCGTAATAAAGTTTTTGAGAAGATAAAAAACAACTGGGAAACAAAAAATACAAATAAATAAAACAAATAGAAGCAATAGTAAAAGAATACTGAACAGATATGTATAAACATTTTTGAAAAGGGTAAATTCGGGAGAGATAGACCAGCGGGATATAGGGCCATTGGAACTTGGAATAAATAAGCAAAATTTAAGAAGAATAGTAATATTAATATTAATTGATACTAAGAAGTAATATTGTTTTAGAAATGAGCTACAGTACAATTAATCATTGAGTTTTCTGTATTTCCTTGCAAGTTGTCTTATACAGGTTGATTCATGTAAAACTATGAGCTTGGCATTAATCATTGGTATTTTGATTTATAAAAATAAATAATTTGACTTGTCATTATCTTGTTGGTAAAACATTTTTGTACCTAAATGGAAAAAAATGAATATGTAAATTTTTATTCCAATGCTTTTTTTACTTCAACACTTGTTTCTGGTCATTCTGTTAGGAATTTCTCGACCGATTAAATGCGACATTCCAGAAATGTAAAATAAAATACCAATCAATGAAAAATAAAGTAATAAACGACGAATTTAATATTTATACACCCGCCTATTTACTTGTCTCTTTTTTAATGTGTTCTTAATGCTGGAAATAACGTAGTTTTAATAATTCATAAATCATTCATTTAGGTACCATAATAAAATTATTCAAGGCGACAAGAATTCTAACTAAATAATAACATGCTCACCAACATTCATTTCAATAATAACATAATGTAAATAGTCGAGTATAGTGACATATCGGCTTATTAACATGAGGAATTTCTTCTTTAATTATCTCAACGTGTGGGTACTAAAATAACGCTAAAACACTATTATTTCTTATCCTGCAGTTGAAAAATTTAATCACTAATAAATCCCGCGCAAGACATCTGCACGCGAAGCAGACAAAAACAAGCTTACCAACTGCGACAACGTCGATGACAAGTGGGCCACTCTTCCCGAATTATCATCATCAGGCACCGACTTTCGAAATTACACCCTGTTGATGTCAGTTCAGCTAAATGATGTCGCGCATTAAATGGGTAAAAAGTTGCGAAAATTTAAATGTTACAGCCGGCCCCTCATCCGTCATTGTCACCAACACCGTGTTGCCAACATCGCAAAAGTCCTCCTAAAACGTGTTACAACGCCTAATTAACATAAATACGATTTGCATAAATCCGGGGCGACTTTTTTTATTAATAAAACTAAATTTTCAATTTGAAAAAGTGCGCTTTAGTCATTTACAAATTAAGTCGTACCAACCTCGCAACCATCTGCTAGTTCAAAGACATAAATAACCCAAAAACCGTTTCGAGTGCTTTACGATTTTTTTATCTTTTCCCACAGACCGTGAAATTGGCGTAAATAGAACTTTTTTTTTTCGGGAAAAAAGAGATCACGAGGGCACCGATCTGTTTATGTATCGTTAAATGGCCATTACCGAGGTAACAATCGACACCACCCTTCGGAGGTGACCGGAGAAAGATAATTTAGGGGCACCACAAGACGGTCAAAAGGGACCACTTATAGCGACAATGAGCTAATGGTATTATCTACCTGTCACAACAAAAAAGTGTGAAATTTGCAGGGATGCAAATGGAAAATGCGTTTGACTCTTCAATCGATAAAATTTTTTTATTAGGGTCATAAATTCGAGAGCTAGTTCAATAAGTTTTTGCAGTGGTGAGATTTTGCTTCAATTCAATGAAATAAAAAAAAGTTGTAGACCTTTGAAATATTTAAAAATTGTAAGCATACAAGATTATTTTCACAGGCTGTTCCAATCAATGACAATATATTTTTTAAAACAAAACAAAAATTACTACAAAAACTAATAAAAAAATATTTTTTTTAACTTGAAAGAAAATAAAACTTTCTTAATTATTTGTTGGATCCAACACTATGTGATTTTTTTTTCTTTTTTCTGTATCATCAATCTTTATGTCTTGCTTATCCATCTCTCCCGAATTTACCCTATTCAGTCTTTATGTCTTGCTTATCCATCTCTCCCGAGTTTATCCTATTCAAAAATGCTCATATTTATTTGTTCTTTTATTATTTCCTTACTTTTTTTTATTTTGATTCTCAGTTTTCTATATTTTCAAAAACTTTTCCAAAGTTTACAACTCCCGTATTTACTTGAAAGAGTATTTAATTTGAACTTTCTTAATTATTTGTTGAATTCAACACTATGTATTTTTTTTCTTTTCTCTCTATCAAAGTCTTCATGTCTTATTGCTTATCCATCTCTTCCGAATTTACCCTATTCAAAAATGCTCATATTTATTTGTTCTTTTATTATTTCTTTAATTTTTTGTTTTTTTTTTATTTCCAGTTTTCTATATGTTCAAAAACTTATTGTTTCGTTTATGGGAATTTTTAAGTATTTTTGTATATTATATACCCCGAAAATAGAAATTTCAGAGATTCTTAGAATCGCGCAATTTAGAACTCTACATATACTTAAAGCGTAAAAACACTCTGTATATGACTATTGACTGTGTGACTTCTTTAATAAAATGTTTTTTTTCCTTTTTCTTTTTTTTTTTGCTTTTTTTTTTCTTTAGAAATTGATATTATAGATTTCGTATTTTCATAAATATTACCAAAATCCACACGGAAATTCAGAATCCAGAAATATGAATACTATAGAAACTTTTTTAGATGTTACAATTTCACCTATTTACAGAATTTGCTTATTTTCGGAGTATGAATATGATGATTTTGAAATTTTCAGATTTGATAATAATGAAATTATAGAAAAGTTGTGATTAAAAAAAGATTATTTGAGAATTGCAAAGAACTTTTTGAATTTTCTCTATTTTCTTTA